>NC_049980.1:22188728-22498592 GCF_000003815.2 Branchiostoma floridae | reverse complement strand
TACTACATTTTAACTAAATACTCAAACAAGATCGTGATAAAAAATGCACCATAATCTTTTTAAAATTTGTGAGCTACATACAAACCACAGCCAAACTAGTTTCCTCAGGTTAATGAACCTATAAGGAAACACATCTACCGGGTGGAGGAGGTCATGGGTTCAAGTCCCAGCTCAGCAACCGGACACTTTGGGTCTTTAAACAACTAGTATATATCTGTGAATTACCAGTATTAGTTACCTTATTTGAACGGTGTGTATTTGACCTGTGTGTTGTCTTACACTGTTATGACCAACGATGTGGAACTTAGAGGCTTCTTGGATGTCCTGATACAGGGTTATATTTCCTGTTAGGTGTAGATAGCGTAGTGCACAAGACCAAATTTTTTTTCTCATTTTCAAAGTCATTTTCAATCTCAAAAGGTTCTCCCACAACCGTTTGAAAAAGCAGGACCCTCTCACTGGGTTGCATGGTGGTAGTCACCTACGTGTAACCAAGAAACCAGTCTTGATTTCTTTCCTTTTAGTCACTTGACTACCTGACCTCCCACTTGTCCCTGTACTCAGCCACACCCTGTACAAACAAACTTGACTGGCTGTGTTGGTTTGGGAAGGGTTCGAGTTACCAGGCTATAGTATTGTGAACATAGGGTGCCAACCAAAGAATTCACTGTCCAGATATGTGCATTTCCAATGGCCCCAAATCTAAAACAGTTGAAGCCGTGTTTCCATCAGGGGATACTTCAAAATATACATTCACACCAGTAAATCTAGAAGAATCTAGGAGTAATAGTGATGGCCCAATCATGCAAGCATTCAACAACTCAAATGAGAAAATAAACCTTATAACCACAGTTTGTCATTCTCACTTACTGGTCACATTAGTTTTATTATAATCCATAATGCAACAAATAATAATGTGTTGTCAGAGGAACAAAAACACTCAAAATTGTGACAGCAATTGATATTGTATATCTCAAGACATACTCCATCTCTTGAAAACTCAAGATGTACAAATTGTTGTGTACAGAACACTTTCAGTACATGCAAAACACAAAAACAACACTGGCTGAAAACAAATAGGGTGGTCTGCACTTGCAGAATAAATACTTTTCCAGATCATTTCAATTCAATTATGACTACAAGTCATATGTATGATTACTAAATTATTATATTCACAAGAAGGTACACAATTTTGCAGCACTCCCTCTATGCCTCCATCCAACACAGAATGATTGTCATGCCTGCTGCATGCACTTCATACTATCAGCAGTGTTTCCTGCTCTGGAATATCTTATGTACAAAGAACTCTTTGTTTGAATCATAGCATAGACATGTCTTTTCATACAACTGAGAGCTATGGGCAAGGCTCAGGTATTCAACAAAGTTTGAATACACAAACAATTCATAATACACATTGGCAAAAGAAAACATGTAAACATATGCCTTAGGACTTTAATGCTGCTACTTTCCACTTTGTGTGCTTTACATATACATGTATATCATACATGTATATCTTAAGGTTCATTTTGTCAAAAATATATATACATCATACAAGGCTAGGGAATATCATACATTTGTATGCGCATAAGTTGTGCAATATTTGTCACACACAGGCAAGAAAAAAATATTGAAAAGTCTGCAACAAAAAGTTAGAAGCATGTCAACTGGTCTTATTCATCTTGCATTACTTGATTCTGCAGAGTGGCTCAGTGCTGATCTCCACTGAGACTCAGTCATCTTCCACATCTCCAGGGTCTTGCTCAGTGGAGTACTCGCTCCCCTCCTCCTCCTCAGTCTCCCCATCTGTGCCTGTCTCCTCATCTGTGGACGTGCCTTGCTGGTGGTACAGCGCCATCAGTTCCATAAAACGGTCCGTCACCTAGTCAAGCACAAGTACAAATCAAAGACATAAAGAAAGTCAGGCCATGCTGGTTCAACACTTGTTTAACAGATTCTTGGTCACTGCTCCAAGATAAAGAGAATGTGCCTGAAATGTCTAGTTTTATCTAGTTGTTTAATTAACTTTTTTGTTTCATTATCAGTTGTATCTTACTACATACTTGTATCTGGATGTCAAACCTTCGGTGACATTAGATGATACAGATTTTCTCAAGTTCTTTGTACAATAATGGAACTGATATAAAATATCTTGAGAGGATATCTTTCCCTAACAAAACAAAGTGGACCATCCCTTGGAAACTAGTAGTAGCAAGACTTGTCTAGCCTAACTTGACTTGACAATAGTGCTGGTAATCTATAACCAAACCTGTTGTGGAGTCCTATCTCCCAGCTGTTCTGCTACTACAGCGAAGGTTTCTGCAGTGGCTCCCTGCTGCTGACAGGCTTGTAGAAGGGTTCTGTCCTGGTCTCTGTACAAACACAGAAGTACTGGTGAGTATATATCCAGCCTTCTCCCTGGCACACACTAAGGTTTCTTACACTAAAACTGCTTGACAAACCTCATTTGAGGCAACAACCTATTAATATTCAATGTAAACCAAACGACTTTATGCACAAATGGAAGAGTATTATGCTATCTATTGCAGTTTAAACTTCTTTGACAGATTTTATTATGCCTTTATATCTATGCCTTAGTAGTCTTTGTGGGCAGTCTTGACTGATATACCTTATATAAAAATGATAGGGCAAAATGTACATACAGATTACTAAGAATAAGTACCTTGTCCACAGGATAGTCCCATCTCCACTGCTGCCCTTTTCTTCTGCTTGATCTTGACCTTCAGTAGCCTCCATCTTTTCATCTTCCCCCTCAGACCTTGTAGAGACATCTTCCTTGTGTCTTAAAGTGTCTGTTTCATTCTCCTCCTTATCTATTTCTTGTGAGGAGTCTGCTGTCATTTCTTGTACAGTATCTGAAGTTCCACCTCCAAGAGAGGATGGAACATTTCTATCACTAGCTGCACCCACTTCATGGTGATCATGAGTTTCTGAGTATTCCTTAGGAATACTTTGCCTTCCTGAGTCAGATGAAGTTGTGTGGTGATCTTCTGTGACTTTCTCACCCTTCTGGTTAATAGCATTGTCCTGCATTGATCCTCTCAATGTTCTGCTGTCATTACTGTCTCTACTGTCTTCCACTTCAACTGTGTTGTTCCCAAGGTCTTGTCTGAGTTGGTCTGCTGCACCATCTCTCTGACTTGATACATTCAATTGACCAATTTCTACACCTGATGTGTTTCCTATATCTGTGCCAGCCATCTCTGTTGCTGTTTCTAGGCCTTCAGTTTTACCCTCCTCAATTGTTATGGAGGCCCCGGGTGACTCCCCTGTGCCTTGCAAGGCTATGTCAGGGCCCCTTCCAGAGATCTTTGGCAACTCCTTGCTGACTTGTGAAGCTACTGCCTCCGGCTCTGCAGTTTTACTTTGCTCTGTTGGAGTGGGCGCTTTAGGCAAATCCTGACTGACTTGGAGGATTACATCAGGTGATCTCACAGCAGCTCCTTCTCCTTGTGATATAGTGGCAGACAGCTCTAGCTGACTTTTCCCTGATGTTATGTGCACCTTTGGTAACCCCCCACTCCTCTGTGAGGCTGTGTCAGGTGACAAAACATCAGCCAGTCCCTTCTGACTTATCCCTGCCTTTGTGTGTGATCTAGGTGACTCCTCACTAAGAGAGGCTGTCCCAGGTGAAGTAGAGGCAGCCAGTCCCTGCTGACTTGGTCCTGATGTTGAGTGTGACTTGGGAGACTCCTCACTACCTTGAGAAGCGGCGCCAGGTGAGGTGGCAGCAGACAGAGCCTGCAGACTGCTGGGGGAGGCTGAGCCTGACCCGCTGGCCTCCTCCAGGTCACTGAACTCTGCATCCTGGCTCTCATCTCCTGAACTCAACTTGTCCTCATCCTGAAGATGGGACAAAACATTCAGAACTGTCACAAAATGTCTATCACTGTCTTTTCTGTGCTGCTCATACTGTAGTTGTACTATACATTTCACAACTCTAAACTTTTGTTGATGACTGATTTTTGTATTTGTTTTATCTGACAGTGTATGTTTTTATTGCCTTTCAGTAAGCATTAAACACTGACAGTGGGTGAAAAATGGTACCTCTAACTGCTGTTTTGACAGATGAACTGAAGTTCTTTGTTCTTTTGTCTTAACGTTACACGAAACAGGTCACCTTCAAAAGTATATATCAAGTTGAACATATACAATGTAATTGAAGAGCCTTTTCCAACAGCTGTTTTCAGATGCATCTTAAACTCCATATCATGACCCTGAATGAAGATGTAACCTTTTTAAAAATGTAATAACTAGTTTTGTTTAAAGGTCATTCAATGGATAACATTCAAACTCCTTGTAACAATTTTGCGTGACACATAAGACGTCATACTTGTCGGAAGGTGAATTATGAGGTTTCTGATCTTGGCAACAAGCACAATAAAACTGCCATCATCACAATGCAACAGCAACGGAGACGGAACAGTGTGATCAGCTCAGACAGAAAGTCTATATGTATATTATGTAGGTAATTAATTATGCAAACGTTATTGAGGCTGTTGAATAGGGGTTACGTGCAGGTTTCACTAACACTACATGTACATGTAAGTGTTGAACAAATAAAATGGTAATGATGCTAGTACCACTTGACTTCTACCTTTAGTAATCAGTCTGTTATAAATGATACTAGCTTATTCAAAAGGGCACAAAAACTATAAATAATGTACAATGCACAAAACAAGGGCTCCTTTGTGAAAACTCCAAAGTAAATGCAATAAAATAACAGATTTAGCCACATGTGACAGTTAAACTTGGTAGCTACAAGGCCATGGGTACCAACATAAGGACCATAACTGTCAGTATGACTGAGGACTGTCACTGCTGTAAACACCCATGATATAAAGACACAGACTTCTGAGACTGATAAGCCTTAGGGTTAGACTGGAAGGTGCTCACCTCATCATCCTCATCTTCCTCCTCCTCCTCCTCGTCGTACTCGTGCTGAGCGATCTCCTGCAGCCTCCGGCGGAACGACTCCACGATGGTGGCGCTCTTCTGCCAGTCGGGCGCGGGAATCTCCTCGCACAGGTCCCGCAGGTTCCGCACAGCCTCCTCCGTCACCTGCTCCAGCTCCTCATCCGACTCTGTGGGGGGTCATGAACATAAGTGTAAACTCTTGAACTAGTTGAACTGTAATATCCAACACAAAAATTGGAATTACCCAAATTTTTGACTGAACAGCACCAGTCTTCGTCAAGGATTGAACTGGTGGTGTTCAGTCGAAAATTTGTGAGAGTCCAATTTTTGTGTTGGATATTACAGTTCAACTAGTTCAACAATGACTTTTACCAACACAGATGAACTTTTAACATAAGCATACACTGTAAGTAACTAATCAGTGGTACATAGACAAAGTTACATGTTAAGTACAGCCATGTGTATGACAGTACCTGTACGGAAAGTCGCCACAAAATTCTTTAGGGGAAAAAAGGCTGGACTGCAACCCTTTCCAGTATGCAATATTCTACAGTAAAGGATTGGTTGACAAGTTAATCAGGAGTATGATATTATATATATAGATGCTGTAAGTACAAAGATATGCCCCATCTATCCTACCTTGTGAGCTTTCCTCTGCATCCTCCTCATTAGCTGACAGCTTCCTCATCCCTTCCTCATCTCCAACCCCTGCCTCCTGACCTGAGCCAAGTGGAGAAAATTTGGCCAGCACTGACATTTGGTGAGAAGAAGACTTCTGTGGCCGTGCTGAGCTGTTTCCACTTCCAGCCAAGTCATAGCCTTGGTTGAGAGGAGAGGAGCAGCTGTCTTCTACCATAGCAGTGTCCAGTGATGGGCTGTCCCTGGCCATTTCAGACCCAGTTTTCTTCCGTCTGCGTTTTGCCGGGATTTTTCTGCCTGTCCTGTCAGGAATGGGGCTTTCCCTGGTGTGGAGGAGAGCTTGGTGGCGTAGGATGATGTCCTTCTTGGCTTGGAGGTCTTTGGGTGTGAGTTTGGTGTTGCAAGCGACGCAGTGGCGGTTTCTTCTCTGGACGCGCAGGTCTGTCGATGACTCGTGGCACTCACATCTGTCAACATTGGAAAATGTTTAAATGGATAGTCCTTTGACATGTTGTAAGTGATCTACCCTTCTTGTTCTACATCTAAGATTAGCACCTCTAATAAAGCCCAAAAGGTGTGACCTGACATTGGTTGTTGTCCTTTCTTTATAACATACACTGAAAATTCTACAAAGCAACTGACATTGAATCTTTACAAATGTCTCTCTAATTTCTTCAACACAACTATGCACAACTCTCTAATGTAAAATACAAGTCCAAAGCACAGGTGTACGTGAGGCATCTTACTTGCACTCCTTTGTCCCATGTTTCTGTGCCAGCAGCAGTTTCCATGGATCCACCTGTTTCTTCTCCCTGCTGACCTCCTCATCGTCTTCATCTGGCAGAACAATCTGGAGACAGAAAAAAACTCCATCATCAGCACAATGTTCAGTAACACTATCTCAGTTAGTAGTATCTCTCAGTAACTTTCAAGGCATGAAGTAAAGATGCAGTTCAATCTTGTTAAGGGTCTCCAAAATTAAGATAAGACCAGTTAACTATGTCAAGCGATAAAGTTCATTCATACATTCATTCATTCATTCATTCAATGTTATTTACTGATTGCCTTAATTTTTTTAAGTTTGCAACCTTAAACAAAAGAATAGGTCTGTTGGTGGTAACAATAACAACAAGATAATTATTTTAATTTACAACAAACAACAAGTTGAACTGATGTTGTCTTACCTCTTCAAAGTTATCAGGCACTTCATCCCCATCACTGTCACTGGCCATGTGGATCTCCTCAAAGTCTCCCATCATGCTTTGTGGTGGTGGCAGGTCCGGGAAGAAGCGGGTGAATTCCTGGAAGAGTGTGTTTGGGCATTGATCAGTAACAAGCATCATGTTGGGATCACAGGGCACCATGAAAACCCCAAACATTAAAACCACAGTGAAAATTTCAACATTTATAATATTTGCCTTCATCAGAGCAACATAAAATACATTAAATGAACATTCTCAAATGACATACATACAGACCTTCAAACAAAGTTACTTTTTTTTTTCATTTGCCCTCAGGTCTATTAATGATGAAATTTGTACTTCATATAGTAATATAGAGACTTCCCATTGACGTCATAATGATTATAATTTAGATCCCCTGGAGACAATGTTGGCGGATAATTGGATTAAGTATCTTCGTGTGGTTTACAGACGAACACTGTAATCCAACATGGTGCAGATGACGTCAAATGGAAGGCCTGTATAAACTATCCTCTTCACAAATTGAAACATGAAAGACAATTTCCTTTAGAAACTGAAATATCAGCTTTAATTCTCCATTGCAGAGATGACAGGAATAAACATGCAGTTTGTGCAACTATGAGGGAAGTCTTCCCGTGTACCTGTAGCAGGTAGGGCTGCCCCTGGAGCAGCGGAGTGATCTCCTGACGTAGACCCTCCAGTGATGCGCCCTCACGCATGTAACTAGCAAACACCCGCAGCACCTTCTGGTAACGGTCTGGGTTGTCACTACAGAAAGGAGAAATGTCCATTAAGTGTCACCACTCCATACTGCTGCCATTCTGTATCTGTGTTGGTCACTCAGTATGGCCAACCCTATGGTATACTTATTCCTACACAAAGTCCTTGAACATATGGTGCCTGCTATTGACATCAAAAACTTGTCATACTTCAGTCCTTGGCTGACAAGAAGTCAACCAATTCTACTTACTGATACCCATTGATAGTTGAATGCCCCTCACCTGAAGAAGACCTCCAGTTTCCTGAGGAAGGACCTGGCCTGTACGTACTCCTGATGTTCCATGAACAGGTCACACTCCACGGCCTCGGCAGGCTGCAGGAAGGCAGCGAACTCCCCCAGCAGCCCCGGCCAGCGAGCCAGGATCCTCTGCAGCTCCTGGTACAGCTGCACAATCGTCCTCCCCTCCTGGTGGCCCTGGTGGAACACCTGCAGGACCTCATGGTACTTCCCTGGGTTAGGCAAGGGGGAGAAAAAGGTTGTTATAGACTGGTACTCAGGTCATGGTACAGCTGCGCGATCTTCCTCCCCTCCTGGTGGCCCTGGTGGAACACCTGCAGAACCTCATGGTACTTCCCTGGTCAGGCAGGGGGAAGAAAAGGTTGTTATAGACTGATACAAAGATTCAGGTACAGCTGCACGATTGTCCTCCCCTACACACACACTCTTTTCCAGAAGACAGGTGAATAGCTTTATGAAATATGCTCAAGATTTATCTCTCCTCAAACATAGCCAAGGCACATAACCCCCCTTTGAGCTACAACCTAACCATGTTAGCTATTGCATATAAAAGAACTACATGAACACTGGAATCCCTAAACCTCAAGAAGATTTGCCCAGGTGTTGAACCTACCCTCCTCCTCTCTGAGGGAGTCCCTGACCCTCTCCAGGAAGTTTTTGGCCATCATGGTCTCCCGTTCCTCCCTGAGTGGATCCCTGTCCATCAGATCTGAGTCCAGCAGCAGGAGGGTGGACGCCATGTCCTTCTGCAACTGCTTCCTTCTCCCCTTGGCTTTCTTCTTGAAGGTCTTCACCTTCTGTTAACATTAAACATGTGCAGAATGATCTCAATACATGTATACCTACATCTTCAACATAGCTGAATGACATGAAAGTGCCTCCTTGAAACTGTACCTTAAGTATACAAGTATTCAAAACATTTTCTAAACTGATCTAAATTCACATGTAAGCTTTACTGAGTTGAAACCTGCTGTACAATATACTTTTCCAATGCACTTATCAGCTCCATGACGTTTCAGAATGCTATTGGCACAAATAATCTTTGGTTTTCCATTTTCAGCAAAATTGGAAAACTTAATAGACATGACGACATCTGTATAGTTGAGAAATCCTTCAGGTGTCAAAACAGTTCTTAAGACGGTGTAAAACTAATTCTAAGATACGCCCTTACCATGACCATTCTCTTGGAGGTAGCAGACTGTTCTTCACTTAGGTTGTCCAAATCAGGCCCCTGTTCAGCCTCCACTTCTTTAGCCATCAGCTCCTGTTCCTCAGTACTGGAGACTAGCACATCTTCAGGTACAGGCACAACAGGATTGTCTTCTGTTACAGCTTGATCTGAAGGCACCTCCTCTGAAGGATGTGCTGTGATCTCTTCTGCACCTTGAGGCACACGTGGTTGTTCTGTACATGGCTGATCTAAACATGGTCTTTCCGTGCTGTCACTTTGCACCATAAACACACCTTGTCTTTCTGGATGTTCTATATCTGGCTGCTGTAAACATTCTCCTTCAGTTCTGACATTTTGCTCTGAAACATCATTTTGTGTTATTTGGTTTTCCGGAGGTTCCAGAGGAGTGCTGGAATCTTCCACCATGCATATGTCTTCAGACACACCCTCAAGATCTTCCATCCCTCTCTCCTCATCTGACATTGTCCCTGTTACTGTTCTATCAGGACCCATGGCTTCAGGCAAATCTGTGGATACAACTTCTTCCAGGCTTTGCATGTTTTGATTTCCCTCATCAACACTGACTGGAATTTCCTCCACAAATACATTTGTATCAGTCTGATTGCTTGTGACGGTTTTCTCTTCTGTTGATGTTTCTTTGGAACTGGACAGTTCTGGTGAAGTAGTGTGTGCGAGTGGTAGAGCCTGACTGATATCACTGGTGGCTGTTTCTTGTGAACTCCGTTCAAAAAGTTGAACATTACTTAAAGTGGAATCTGTACATGGCAATTCACCTTCTCTAGAGTCCACGGCTTCCTTTCCTGTTGACTGAGAACTAGTTTGTGACCCTTCAGGTAGAGGATCAGTTGAACTTGTCACACATGTGCTTTCAACTAGGGAACTGGGGGCAGCGACAAGGCTTGATGATTCCGCTCTACATACCATGTCTTCTTCTTTTACTGACACGTTTGATGCAGTACTGTTTGAAACGCTCGGCTGAAGGCAGGAATTCTCAATAGTTTGAACCGTACTACTGACAACTGTCTGGGGAGGTTGCGACATAGAAGCTGTGGTTGGTGGTGGTGAAACAACAACCACTACACGACCTGCAGCGCCCCCTAGAGGCTGCACGTGGCCCTGCAGTCCAGCTACAGGTGGAGAAGTCTGACTCAGGTTGCCAGGGACGACGTTGCTAGGCAACATGATGTAAACAGGAGTGCTGCTATCGACACTGCTGATGTGAGACACACCTGCTGACTTGGGAGCAAGAGTTTGGAGTGTTTTTGCAGGGTTTTCCATGGTGCCAGTAGATGTAGACACTGTAGCAGAGGTGGTGCTGCTGTTGGTGGTCACAGTGCTGTGTGGTTTGGAGGGGGACTGGAAGAGAGCCTTCTTCACTGACATGACGGGAACAAAACCCTTGGGAAGGATGTCTGAAGCAACAACACAAATATGAAAACTAAATGCTAAACAATAAACCTAATCATGAAATGAAACTTAAATGTATTCTCTTAAAACATTGAGCTATTGTACGTGAGCATGATATACAATGTATAGACCCACCAAACCTTGTGGGTTGAAAATGGGAAAAATTGCAATGGCAATGTAAAACTAATAATTCTTATGAGAAAGTGGGTAGACAAAAATATATATAATTGCATGTACATGTACATGTGATATGGTGATTAACATTGGAATCCCACCTCTTAAGCCTTCTTGGTCAGTACTTATTGAAGCAAGGTACAACAAAATCCACATTATTTTCTAACTTCTATAGCCTACCTCTCTGTGTAGGTGACATCTTTTCTGTCTTTTTTGGAGACAAATTCCTCATCTTTGTGCTCAGGAGAGAATTCGCCTTTGGTTGGTTTGTCTGTTGATAATCCTGAACAAGCCAACAAGTTAACAGTTCACCCTGATAACAAATGTCATAAGTTATAACATAACATTTGAAGAGATATGGTCACTATACTGGATAAGTGTGGCACAAATTCAAAATGATAACATATCAAGCATGGTCTGTGCCTCAATCCCAGGATGTAAATTTGCAAGTTGAGGGCAGAACAAATTTCATCCCATTCGTGCACAAAATCTGAACTTCAGGACATCGCATTGATGAAAATGCATTTTCAAATTTTTGGTAAGCTTGAAATGATAGATTTAACAGCGAAGATTAACAACATGGGCTTCCAAACAATGAGGCGAGATTGAATTAGAACTTGGTTGTCACCTATCTTTTGTAATAATTTAAATGAGAACATGTCCACCTACATGTAATACTAACAATAACCTCTTCCTTACCTGCAGCCATCCTGGTAGGTGTTTTCCCTGCAGGTGCACAGGTGACACGGCCTGGGCCGCCTCCATGTCTGGGCAGACCACGGGGAGGGCAGGCATCTGTTTGGTCTTACTGTAAACCTGGGTGGGGCAAAGGAAGTAGGTTTTAGAAATGCACAAGCTACAAAGAAGTTCTGAGAGAGTAAACCTTGCTTGTGATTATACCAGGTGGTACCCACTTCACTTTTCCAGTTGTAAAACATCTCTAAGTCTACTACTATTCTTTGCACTTTAGAGCTGTAAGAACAGTCAGGTACTAAATGACTGTATACATATTGAGAGTGCATAATACAATAAAAAAAGGAAATCTTTATGTACATGTACAGGTATAGCATTCAAATACCCTTCAGCCAGGGTTTTTGTTTCCTCTTAAAGGCCTACAAACTACAAATCCATTTACAGGCCTACAATCTAGAAGTTTTCCAGAATTAAACAAGCAAAATGTTTTACAATTCTATCACATATACATGTATCCATATGTGCAAAAGAAGCAGGGTGTGAGAATTATGCAGACCTGGACAATGTTTCCTGTTTTCTTCTTGTTAGCCTTGAGGTTTTTGATGCGAATCCTGATCTGCTCGCAGGTTTTAGTGGGGATCATGTTCTCCCTGATGTAGTGCAGCATCTCCACTGTTGACATGCCCTGGTACTGACACATCCCCAGAGCTAACAGGCTGGAATACAGCAAATAACGTATCAAAACTGTATAGCTAGTACATAGATTAGTCTACATAACTCTAGGTTTAGGCAATACACAAACAGTAGTGTGTTTATTAAAAGGTCCTACTTTATAATATTTTAAAAGCAATGATCCATGTGTACAAAATGTTATGGGCTTTTTCTTCAAAGATAAATTTCTACCTTAATATCTTACCATCAAAAAGGTCTGAAGGAAATACCATGATTTCTCGAAACTCACTACTGGTACCACCTTTAATTCCTTGGCAGTCCAAGCCACTAGCATGAAAAAGACTAGAAGCTACATGTATTTTTGTTACCTAAACAAGTGGCTGAACAATCATAAAA
Source organism: Branchiostoma floridae (assembly GCF_000003815.2). Taxonomy (NCBI): domain Eukaryota; kingdom Metazoa; phylum Chordata; class Leptocardii; order Amphioxiformes; family Branchiostomatidae; genus Branchiostoma; species Branchiostoma floridae. Next base: position 22,486,264 of record NC_049980.1, on the reverse strand, counting down.
CCTTCCTATATGTGAGTGTAAAACCCATCTTACTTGTCTTCTGCCCCCAGGAAGCATGGCTTCTCCTTCCCATGTCTGAGTGGGTCGTGCAGGTCCAGGGCACAGGTAGGGAGGAGGGCTGGGTACATGAACACCTTACTCTCTGCTATGGTGGCTTGGGAGGATGCTGTAGGTTTGGCTGTGTCATGAAAGAAAACAGTTTTAACGTGTGAATCTGTGACTTTTTCAATGTCACATGGTTTCAGAGACAAGCCTCAAATGTACCGGTAGAAGTGATTTAATAGCTTAACTTCTATCTCACCTTTGTGACTCTTTGACCCTTTAGCTGTTTTCTTCATGGGTGAGGCAGTGAAGGACCTAACAGGGATGTTCTGGTCCACAATGTCGACTGCACCCTGGAGATTACAGGTGTCAAACATGGAGTGGAAGTTCACCTGTGGCACCTGCGCACCTGCAGAACTGTACTGCTCCACCTGCATCTGATGCAGCTGCGTGGACCGCTGGACAAACATCTGGTTTTCCTTCTGCAAGGGCAAAAGGATTGTACAGTCAAACCTGGACAAGTGACCACCTAAACATCTTGGCCTTAGATTTTTGCCAATGATGCAAGCCTTGTGATTCATGACTATAGTGACCACCTGTTTACATAGACCAGAATTTATCAGTCCAGAGTGGTCAGTTTTCCATGAAAGTTTGACTGTATCACATTCTTTCTATTATTGTGAAGAATTTTTAATTGCAGGACACATTTGTCTCGTGAGGGTTAGATGTGCTTGCACAAATTTTCATTCATAATATGTACAGTATCAAACTGAAGAGCTGTATAAACACGAAATACTTTTCTTTTGCTACATGCAAAATTGCAAGTTGGCAAAAATTTTACATGCAATTTGAAAAATTTACATGCAAAATACAACTAGGCTGTGATGGCGACGAGTATCGCTAGCTTGAATCGGTGAATTTTGATTACATCTAGTAAAGCTACCGGAGAAAGTTACTGGCAAAAACAAGAAAGGATAAAGACACACGTCCATTTGTCTTTTTGTCTAAGAGTAGGGGGGTCTAATTCCTCAGTATTTTTCCAATAGGCCAGGTATTTTCAACATGCAAGATTGCAAATTCAGAATAATATTACATGCAAATCTCAAAAATTATGTGCAAATTGCAAGTTAAGTATGTGTTTTTCGAACCCTGATAAACTATGACTGAGTGACTGACCAGGAAGTTCTTGGTGACCTGTGCGACCTCCTGCAGCTGTGGCTCCTCCCTGGTCAGTACATGGACCTGACACAGCAGCTGGACATGCTGGGTGGACAAGACAGGCATGGATGTACAGGTTATGTTGATGTACAGGTTATATTTCCTGTAACATTACAAGCTACTAAGGTACAGTATCTCTTCTCCCAGGTACGGTATAAGGTGGATGGTATACAATGTATGTTAACCCTCTCCCTTAAGCCCCTGTCAAACAGTCAACAAGCTTCTGCTATATTTAGAGATTGCCAGAAGGTTGCCTGGTTTTGAAATTGACAGAAGGACATATTTTTATCCTAAAAATGTACCCCATAGGCTATGACAAGTCTACAAGTTTTCATAGTATCGTATATAAGTATAGGCCCATCCCTAAAAACTGCACCTTGATTGACAAGCTAGATGGCTGCTGAAAATGTCACTGAAAACTTGTAGATTTGTCAACCAATTGATGTTCCTACTGGTAAGTAATAGAGGCATTTTATGGAGCCTGTTTTATGACATCTTCTAACACCAGCATACAGCCCTAAATGCATCTCTCACTTGTTGCATCTGTTGTTGGAGCTGTTGTCTCTCCCCCTGAGTCAGCACAGGTAGAGACTGGACCTTCCTCCCTCCTCCTGGAACCTTCCCCCTCATCTTCTCGTCCTGAAGCTGCTGCTGCACAGTCTTGTGGGTCTTGGCCATCACCGTGGAAAGGGGACCATCAAAACTGGACAGGAGGATGAAGGAAGCAAATCAATAAACAAGTATGGACAAGCACTCAGCAGAAAGACAGGATGAAGTACATGTACACTATACTCAGGCAGTGTACACAGAACTATTTGCAAAGCCAGAATACCTCCCCCATATCTTTGCTACCACTTGACATCCTTGCTTTAGAATTACACATTCATATTTGTGATAAGACAAAATGTAGCTTGAAAGAAAGCTGACAGCGGTCTTGTTCTAAGTTGGTATGATTAAAATAATTCTCCAAAATGTGTCTGTAAAGCAAAATTGAGATCAGTTTGGCACTTAAAATACTATTAACTATACACCATCCTTTTGCTACATTATAAAACACACTCCTGTGACCTCTGACCTGATGGGAGGAGGCTTGACAAAGGTCCTGCTGGGAGGGGGTGTGAGGGGGTCGGTGGTTGTGCTGTCATCCAGCCCTGGGGCAGCGTCACCACCCAGCTGTTCCATCTCTTCTTCATACTGCTGCAGCAGCTCATCCATCAGCTCATTCACTTCCTTCTCTGCAAATAAAAACTGGTGTCAGCAACACAATACATCAATTTTGGCTCAAGAAGTTTACTTTTTATGAATGACACGTTTTAAAGACCCTAGAAATGATTCAAGGGTAAAAAGATTAGGCTGCTGACAGTAGGCGAGATGTGACTCCTGTGATAGTTTGTAATTCAGTAATTCAGCAGGAATCTACTCAAAGCTAGTGAACTACAATGTACTGAAAAGAACAAACTCAAAACTCAGTTGTGTGAACTGACTCTAAACAACTTCATTATACATGACATATCGTTGGACGAGTCAGTCCTTCAGAACAAGGTATAACAGACTGCAGACATACTTGTGATCCTGACGGCCCGGTCGTCCCGCAGGTCCTCTGTGTCCACCTCCTCCTCCTCCTGCAGGAAGTTGTAGTCTGGGTCGTTCTGCTCATCATCAGCATCTCCACTCATATCTGTGATAATGGAACAAAAATTTACTGACTCAGTACAAGAATGAATGACTTTATCATAACCTTAGAACATGTATTTACCTGCTTCTAGATCGGAAAGTAAATAATAGCAATTGAATCCTGGTTGTTGTGGTACAGTTATTGGAAAGGGATACAAACCCTAGGCCTGCATCGACAATGGGAGAGGAACTTTATTGTTAACTTTAATGGATAGGCATTGATCAAGAAATTTTGATCAGTACCATCTTTTTTTCTATTCGATTCCTTATCTTTCACAGATAACAAAAAATCTACACAAAATACACAAGAGTTCCCCATGTTTCTAAGACAGTATTAACAATAATGATTCAGTCTTTGAATCCAATCATTAGGAGAATACCTCCATGTATCTTCCCCATTTTTAATGGATAACAAAGGATGCTGTCCCGCCATGCAAATTGTAGACTTGTCCTTTTGTACTAGCAGTGTGATTAGTTGAATGAAAGTCTTTACCAAGATCTGTTTTGAAGAGCCCCTTGAGCCATCCCTGCCATTCCGAGTCGTCACACTCTGTGTCGTACATGTCCTGGGTGATGTCAGGTGCGTGGAACGCCGCCTCCAGGATGTCAATAGGCGTGTCCTTCAGGGGACACTTGGACCTGGTGCGGTTGGCTATCAGACCCAGGTTCTCTTCTGTATTGAACTGTTCAATGGGAATTGATGTTTAGTTTGCATACCATTCTTTGAAACTCCTTTCTTCAAAAGTACAAGATGTACACAAGATGTACATATACAACGAAATCATCTGCAGATTTGTAAACAAATAAGACTTTTGGATGATGACATAATTGTAATTTTCTTTGAATTAATCTTAGAATTTCTGTTTTTCTTGTAGGCTGTGATGTGTTTGGTTCATGTGTTGATGACAAACAGTGCTATACACGTTACTTCAATCGGTATAACATTACATGTATATGCATCTTGTACTTGCATGCTCCTAGCATGAATGCACGCTTGTCAATAATTAAAGGCAACCTAAGCAATATTACAGCGTCAAAGTGGAAATATTCTGAACAAGGCAATCTGCATGATATTGACATCTACTGCATTGCATTCTCACATTTACATCATAATATGATACTTTGAGCGGTTAAAAACAGCCCAGAGACAAGTTGCACGAGGATATTCCTTATTATTGTACCCCCCAAAAATAAGGACTTGATCTGGAATCCTTGTGCAACTCATTCCCGCGCTGTTTTTAACGGCTCAATTTATGAAATAATGATGTAAATGTGCTAAAATAGTGCATTAGATGTCAATATTATACAGACTGCCTTATTCAGAATATTTCCACTTTTAACAATGTGATATTGCTAAGGTTGCCTTTAAAGGACATGAACTTTTAGTCTGAAATCCGTGTCTGTCTTACCTAATGCGGCTCGTCACTCTCCTTCTTTATAAGAAGGCCGCTTGTCAAAAATGACCGAATTCTCTAGGTCGCCAAGTTTGACTGTACTCACATCCATGGTGCTCCTGGCTGTTCTTCCTGACAGTTCTGACAGCTCCTCGTCAAACGTGTCCAACTCTGACAGGAACGCAGCGTCCGTCTTCTCCTTACTGAGGGGAGGGAGGGGCGGCCCCATGGGCGTGGGCTGGATCTGAGAAATCAAGACGGCAAAAATATAAATCTTCATCCCTGTGTTTGAGATAAAGGCCTAGAACCTTAGATAACTGCCCCTGTGTACGACTGGATTGAGCCTGACATCTGCCAACCAGCCATACAGTTTCTTGGCTCCATGAAAGTACAGTTTGTAACAGACTAGCAGGGAACTGGGAAAAAGCAAAAGGCTTCCTTCTATACAATCTAAAGCTACTTCTGAAAGGCCCCTAAAAACAGCTAAGCATTAAATTCCACACCAAGTAGTAGTTGATTTCTTTAACGATGAAGTTGTAAGTTGACAGGACATAAGATTTTGTTTTCACCTTGATGTGAGGTTCCACCTTTCCTCCCTGCTCCGCTGTCTCCTGTCTGTCATCTGTGTCTTCGCTGTCATCCTTCCTGTCCGACTCGGAGTAGGTGCGCAGAAACTGACGAGGCGTTGACGGCATAGGGGACCCAAAGTCACTGCAGATAAAAAATTTGTGATGTAGATGTCACTGTTAGTGACAGCTACTTCCTGTTTCCACTTATTTTAATCGTTTTAACTAAGCCTGGACATACAACATGAAATTATTCAAATGTACAAGTCTCCTTGTACATCTGCTGTTTTCTTGCTTCCAGGATATAATATGCATTTTTAAGGACCAAACAATGAAGCAGAACATAGAGAATTCATGATAAATGTAATGCTTACCTTGCTTCCCGTGATGCTATGCTGTCAATGTCGCTTTCTTCATTCTGTTAGAAACACAAAGAAGGGGAAGGGCCAAGAAAAATTGGTGAAAATAGACATAGATCTTTGCACTGCCAAATCAAATTCCACAGGAGGACAGTAGATAAAATACAAAAAATGCACATGGAATCTTGACCTGAAAACATTTCTACACACCCCATTATCTTTTTTGATTACAGTATGACTGTACTAAATTTATAAAATCTATACTTATTTACAAATTATATAAGCATATAAGTAACAAATACAATGTATAATCATGTTAATTCCCAAGAAGCAGTCCCCTTGATAGCCTGTTCTCTATCACTATCTCTACCAAAAGAAGAAAATCTTAGACATGTACCTCATCATCCTCAGGTTCATATTCATCATCATCCTCATCCTCCTCAAAACTCAGGTCAATGAACTTTGCTGGCTGCAGGACAACAAAAGCAACAAGACATCAGTAACCAAGACTTTGCATGAAGAAGAATGTGATACCATGTGAAGGGTTGTATTGGATATTGCTCCCATCCCAGGATTAGCCCTGTGTAAAAGCCATGGGCTAGTTGCAAATGGGCAGGCCTGGCTGTATATCTCTCACAGTCAAACCTGTAAATGAATGCATTAAAAAATTAATATGACATTTTTTCTTTTCATGTAAAAAAGTTGCCTACCTGAGATTCAGCTGGCTTCTTCACAGGAGAGATGGGCCAAGGCACCACAAACTGAAGGAAAGAAGTGGGACTTGTTAGAACATGGTATGTCAGATACAATGATTACCCTACATGACTATTTTGAATGCTATTCTTGATGTGTGTCTTTAATATATTTTCTGTTGAGATCAGTGAGTTAAAGGACATATACAGCCTTTTTTTTCTTTTGAATTATCTCAATGGTATGCTATGCCAAAGGGTTGTTATACTGATTTACAATACAGACAGATACAAACTTAGCAGACATTCAATACTGTCATCAAAATAATTATTACAACTTACACTGCCTTTCTCTGCCACTTCCTTTGCCCTAGCCCTGGTCATCTTGGGTTCCTAGAAGTGCACAAAATTTAAACATACAGATTATTATTATCACCCCTTAGAAAGGACATTAAATGGAGGTCACATGTTTGAGGAAAGTCACACTCCGAGCAGGTTACAGAACCTGTCACACTTATTGAAAAGAGTAAAGGTCCGGTGTTTGTGAATGAAACAATTCTTTTTGGATATGCAGTACGAACCAGCTATGAGGTGGTTTACCGGGTATGTAACACAAACAAACAAACAATTGCTACAGTACATGACACTACTAAGCCATGAAAACAGTAGTGGCAAAAATTAAACTTAAATTTTATTTAAAGCTTATTTGTAAATGCAGGCACTACTTACAAAGAGTTCAGCCAGTGGATTGTTGGTACTGATGTCTCCCTCTGTCTCTTCCTCTCCCTGGTCCTCCTTCACTGAATGTCTCATCATGGCCACAACACTTTCATTGGTGATCACACGCTAGAAAATGCAAGTACGAATTACAAATCGTGCCATCTTGAGGATTTACCTGTACCTGCTAGTCAGTTTTGGAAGCACACAGTCCTGAAGTACATGTAACTGTTGTGTGTGTGTCATTCAGTAACTATTACCAGCCAACATTCACAAATGTCTACCAAAATAATAATGCTACATGTATATTCCCATTGATATTATATAGAATATCGGCCATATTTTCCCTTTGAAAATACTTACTGGTACGCTATATAATGTACATTAATTAGCATTATTTTCTTCTGGCTGCTGGATTATTTTTCCAAATATTACTTTACTCACATGCAGTATGCTCTTCACATTAGTGGTTGAGAGGCTGTAGTTCCGGCCGATATCCTCCAGGTGGCTCTCAAAGCTGGGGTCCAGAAACCCTGCATTGCTGCCTTCCCCCTCTGCTCCCTCGGGATGGGGGAGGATCAACCTGGGAGAAACCATCATTTTAGACTTATAAAAAGATAAAACACTAAACAGCAACCCAGTATCGATATGTCACTGAAGTTATTCCAATGGAAAAGTGTAGCCATTATAACTTAGATTGAGTACATTTCTTATGACATTCTTTTGAACCTGAATACCTTTTGGGATCAGCATCTTTACCCACCATATACCCTTCCAAAGTCCCACCCCCCAATAAAAGACACTCTCACACAAACCCCTTGTGGCCCAGATAGGATAGCAAGCCAGCCTAGCTGCTGGGCCTAGCCACTTTCCCAACAGCTTACCTTAGTTTTCTTGGCTTTAAAGACTTCTCTCCTTTCTTCCTTTTCCTTCCAGCTTTCTTTTTGTTCTTGCCTTGCCCAGGAGACGTCTCAACAATCTGCATACCGAACCCATCCCTACTGTCCTCCACCAAGTCATCGAGGGTCGAGTAACCTCTGCACTTTTCTGAAACATTCTCTCCTCCCTTCGCAGTACTCACTACTGTCCTGTTAGTGTCAGTTGTAGCAGTACTGCCTGCTGTAGATCTGTTTACTACTGATTGTAATGGTTGGGAGCTGGGCTCATGCTCCTCATTGTTATCAGAGGATGTTAAAGTCTGGGCTTGGACAACATCTACAGACTCTGTCTTCTCCTGACCTGGTTTATCATGCACATCTTCACCATCATCTGTTGGACTTTCTTGGGTTGTCACTTCTGGTCTCCAAGTTCTTCAACTGTATCTGTCGGTAGAAGAGCTGCATCCTCCTCTGTTTTCTTAAGTTCAGTGGAGGACATTGTTGGTCCCTTGCCAGAGTTCTGTTCCCCTGACCTTGGCTATTTCTTCCAGTTGGCTGACATCCTGACAGATGTCTCAGCAGTCTGCTAGAAATGACACAAAATTATCAGCTTTATCAGGGAGGTTCAGTAAAGCTACTATGAATGATAATACAACGGTGACTATATATTTCAACAAGAGACTATTATTTGCAATGTTACTAGCATTACATTTTCCTCAATGGAGGTTAAAATGATTCATCATCTGGCCTAAGCAATAAGACCTCCTTGTTCTACCCGAGGAAGACCTCCCAAGTCTTGAACAAACCAGATAAAATCAAAACACTGGAGTAAAGTGTAAGGGAAGCTGATGCTGTGGCTCGAGATTGTTCAATAAAGTGGCCTCACGGAAAGGAGCAAGAGGCCAGTCCCTGGCCTGGCCTACGACTAGTAGGAGCTTACTATAGGCAATATAGGCAGGTATGTGATCAAATTTTGTAGAGATTCTGCTTCTTCTTTTAATCTAAACTTGGAAGATGCACGACGCGATGTGTGAAATGCAAAGGTCTGATTACCTGATGAGTTAGCGACCTACAAACTCCTCCCCATTGATCTGCACATACAGATAACGTGTAGATAGTTTCTTTTTACCCTAGGCTACACGTCCGTGCAATTGCAACGAGTAACGTTGATGTTTGTAAACACAAACGCCCCCCTCCCCCAACGTTCAACACTCTCTGGCGCTACAAACGCTTTTTCTTTGGCACAGTTACCTACCTTGCGAGAGAATCAATGTCCACACAGCTTCCTTCAATGTTGAATTAGTCGTACAAACGACAGAGAGAAACCTCATCTGGTCGAGAAGAAAATAACATGTCAAAACGAAGAAAATCCGTTTCGACTCTCGTATCACAGCTGGGTCATTGACCTCACAACGGGACTTTACCCAGCATGCATCTCGTCTCAGTTTTTTCCGTGATCAAGCAGATGTGCAGTTTCTACAGTGATCTTTCGCACTGCTAAGTGGTCCTAAGTAGCCGCATGCCCGTAGCCAGGATTTTGGGTGGGGGGGTTCTTTTTAGTACTTGTGGGACCATCGAGCGCCGAAGGCGCGAGACTCACGCCGAAGGCGTGAGCTGCCTAGGGTGGTCCGGGGGCATGCTCCCCCGGGAAAAATTGAAATCTTAGCCCTCTGAAACGCCATTTCCTGCATTTTGACGGGCAAAATTCGCTGGCTAAGTTTAATGGAATTTCTCTTAAAATACACAAGGTTTTTGGCACAAGTCTTTGAGGCCGACTCCCCCGACATATTTTCACCATGTCCGATACCAAAGGCGGGAGGCGTTGCAATGGTGGTCTGGGGAAATTTTGAAATCTGGACCCTCTGAAAAGCCATTTCCTGCACTTTCTGGGGGCAAATTTTGCACTAGGATTGAATGAAATGTCTATATATAAGTGAATAATGCAAATCAGTCACGCCTTTGAAAAAAATCTTGGACATGAAAAAGTGGACCTTTGAGCATGAAAAAGTGGACCTTTGAGCATGTGGGGGGGTTCTTCCGAACCCCCCGAACCCCCCCTGGCTACGGGCATGTAGCCTCATGAACATGAGATTACCAAACATATTGAGTTTCTTTTTCGTTTTTTGTGGGTCTTTTTCTTCTCGTATGTATTGTGATGCAATCAGTGAAATCAGGACTACATGGAACGTTAGATTACTGAAAGACGGACCCCAAAAGCCTAAGCCCATCCTCGAGCCTCCGTATAACCGCTGGCTCAATTTTTGACTTGCGAACAAAAGCACAGCTGCAAGACGTATTTTTGAATCATAAGACTCAATGACATTGAACTTCTAAAGAGGTTCGTTGGCTTCTGTGGCACTATCCAGCCAAGGAGGTTGAAAGTTGCATTTTTCAATCGCCTTGATCCAGCTACACTGATGGCACAGGTTATGGGCTATTTGCTACGGTTGAATTGTGTCATTTTATTTCACATTTACAATGAAACAGTGTGCAACAGTTACGCATATTTTCCGAAACATTTGGGTAAAGCCTAACAAAATCTTGCCTTGAAACAAAAATGGCCCAAGCTTTCTTCCACTAATCATCAATGTCGGCCTTGACACCACGGTAGCTAGGTACCCGGCTATTACATGGATTTTTGTTCAAGCTGTTAGCAACGAACTTCTAACTTCTCTCATAAATAAGCTGAGAACGGCAGAAAACATTACAATGTTGATATCACGGCGAACAATATACGTTATGTTGTTCTGGTGGTATCCGCTCAATTTTGGGAATTCTGGAATCAGTTCAAATTCAATATCGAGTAGGTAGGTCTATGTTAATGTTTTCAACTTACATTAATAGGTAGCTTTTCGCCTCTCTTATGTTTATTTTCCATTCAGATAAACTATTCATCTAATCCGACAACCTGACCCACTGGACCAGGCCATGATATACAATACAATTGAATTGAAAAAGTGTCCACGGAGATATGATCAACCGAAATCTAGTTTATACGTTTTTGTGTTACGTTTGTAAACATTGCATGAGCTATTTTCCCTTCCCCTTCTCGCCCCGCATCTGCGCAGTAGCGTCCTCCGGTTGGGTCCCGTCCACCTCCCTCTGCAGCTGCGCAGTAGCCTCCTCGAGTCGGCTCGCCTCCTGGTTCCACTGCTCGTTTCTCCGCTCGGTCTCGTCCACACATCTGCGCAAGCGCGTCAGCTGGGCACGGTTGCGCTTCTGCAGAGCAAACAAGAGATCAAACATTTCAATACCGACAATAGAGTCTCAAGTTTGGTGAATTTCTAAATGCCATAGCCATAGCGGTAATATGGCTATACTAGTCATCATGCTCAACATTTCCCAAGCGGGTGTCAAAAATTGAAGTCATTGACCTCGCACAGACGGCCAGCTGTTATCAGCAAGGGGTATGGGCCTATAATGCTGCGGTACCTCAATAAGCTGCTGGGGGCCAAAATTGCCCACTAGGTTTCTTCGGTACGTGCATAATTACCAACATATCAAAAGTAATGCAAAGCCACCAGCACCGTCTTGAATCACATATGCGACAACAGAAACAGAAGCAAAACGTCCGGTGGGAGTTAAATTTCCCCACGGTACGGAGCTTTCAAGTCAATGTCTTATAGCTGCCGCTATTATGAACATAAAACAAGATCAATGCGTACTCCTGGCAGCAAGTGCACGTTTCCGGAAAGTTCCTTTCTTGTGGCACGGAAAACAGGGCAGAACAGGGTATTGACAACTGTGTTGTCCTAAACGAACATCACGTTGTGCTATGTACATGTACTTTGAATTTATCACTTTCTCTTACCCTGAGCACCTCCATGTCCTGTCGGAGTTGCATCTGCCGCTCTTGTTCCCGGTTAACTTGTCCCAGCTTGAGGACTACGCCCTGAATAGACAAAGTTACATGTACCATATACTAGTACCCTCCTTGCATGTACATTCAACATTGTGTCTTAATTGGCTATGGATCATTCACTTGGAGAGTCCTTTGAACCCAGTCACAGTCAATTTGCTAACTGATGCAAAAAAGATGCAGCAACATTATTTTAATTTCAACAGCATAGTATATTTTCTAAAGTTGCGATTGCATATTAATTCTACAACCTGTTCGAGACGCTGTTTCTCCGAGCGGAGTCGGTCCAGCTCCTGCAGTACCTGCGCCTGCCGCTTACCGCTGGTGAGCGCATCTGCCTCAGTCGGGTTGGTCTCAAGCTCGTGCTCTGGATATTTCACAGCAACCATTGAGTTAATACATAAGAATATGATATACGATGTAAAAGTATAATTTGGCACTCACGAAACGTTAAAAGAAATTCATTCTTTATCCACGGCATTCGTTGAGCTATCTGTCAAATCTTTGGTGGAAGCGCGGTCGCCGCCTCTAGTAGTAAATGGCGTAAGGCAACGAACTGATGAAGATAAAGAAAACAGAGAGAGAAGCACGAAGGCGTACTCTGTGCCGTGAGCGCGGCTATCCTGCTCTGTTGACGCGCGAGTTCCTGTCTCAGCGGCTCCGTGCGCTCGTGTTGCTCCACCAGCAGCCTGTGAGCCGCCATCCTCTCACGGAGCTCCCCATGTTTCCTGTCATACAACCATAGGAGATCACTTTTAGGACATGAACCTTTAACTTTAAAAAAAACCCAGGGTGAGATTGTGATGTAACGCATTCCTTTTCTTATCTCACTATTATATATTTGTTCATTGTAATATGAAGTTCAAGCTTTCCCAATCATTATCTATGAGCCGGCCTTCATCGTTTCTATGGTAGGATCAGGCGCTTGTTTAATCTAACTTTAAAAGTTGAAAAATCACATCATTCCCCCTTGATCAACAACCAAAATTCCACAAAACAGAACACGCTTTATTCAAATTTCACAACCCTCATAGAACTAATCTGATCTTTTTATACTCACCTTTTTGCATTTTGTTGCTGATTCCTCTCTGATTCCATTTGCATCATCAGTTCCAGTCCCTCAGAAACTAGACTGTGCACCTCTATAACAATGGACAGAAATAATACTGTTTAATTATCCCTCTATGGGTGGAGAAACTGAAATTCATGACAAAACATTTAAGTTGGTCTAGATGTGTCCCAGGGGATCGTACAAGACGTGAGGAGAATCCTTAGAAAATACTTATAATTTGTAAAGATTAAGTGTGGAGAGAGTTGTCGACATCCATAATACATCAGCACTGATGCTCACCGATGATTGATTGATTGATAGAATAACTTTTAAATTATCACATGTGAAGCGCCACAGAAATGACTTGCCCCTTTGCAAGGCATCACAGGAGACTTTCTTCCTGGTGGACTCGTCTTGTGCGAGACAGATCCGCCTGGTGACACGGGCTACCTCTTCCTGCGTACTGTCAGCCCTCTCGGTCTCTGTGATATAGCAAATCATTACAACTGGAACTAAGCACAGAGTTAAGGTAACCAAAATATTTCTGCAACAATAACTCATTCTCCTACGCAAAAGCGAAGCAGTGTCACCACAACGACTCCCTCCGAAAGGAGATTCTACGACTGGATCTCTACTGTAGGGGAATGTAATAACTATGAAAAATACTGTTTTAGCGATCGCCATTGCCAGTGAAGTGTGGTTGTACCGGTCGTTACATATTTATAACCATTAAGAGCTTGTTACATATATTAACTTGAAAAGTGGCATCATTGATTATTTTAGAATTAAAAACGAGAAAATAAGTAGAAGGATAGGCTTTTACGCCATTTGCCGAGAAGCTATTTATAGTCTCTGTGCAGTGACGTCAGCCCAATCCGGACATGGAACATCGTTTCGGTAGAATTCGAACTTTCGCGGGTGCGAACATGGAACATCGTTTCGGTAGAATTCGAATTCTAAACCGCTTGGAACACGGCAGCGCTTGAAAGCCGCAGTTGAGGAAGGCTTGTATCATGGCTCTGCCTTGCCTGCTGGCGCTCTTCATTCTTACTGTGGTGGCGACCAACAGCGAAGCCACATCAGTAGTAGGCAACGGCCAACATGGGAGGGTGAAAAGGAGCAAATTCGTCGGACTGGAAGAATTCCGCTGGCCGAACGGTAAGGTGATATGGAGATACGATCCTAAGTACAACCACCAAGACAAAAGGGATCAACTTGAGCGGGCCATGTCTGTTATTGAGAAGTACACTTGTGTCAACTTCGAGGAGCTCAAGACAAACAGCCCACGACTACCTTACTACCTGCGAGTCATAAACGGGCGCGGCTGTTACTCGTCGCTTGGGTACATGAAGAAATACGATGAAAAGAAATTAGGCCGACAAGACCTCTCATTGTCTCTTGGTTGTTACAAGGGCCACGACATCCGCACCCTCCTTCACGAGCTCGGGCACGCCCTAGGCCTGTACCACGAACAGAGCCGACCCGACCGAGACGACAACGTCAACGTGATTAACGGTAACGTACTCCCCAACGAGCTACCCCAGTACATGAAGTATCCCTGGGCGGTCACGGGAAGGACGAAGCTGCCGTACAATTATGCCAGCGCCATGCACTATGGATCCCGCTTCTTCACCAGAAAGGGTCTGGCCACCATGCTAACAAAAGATTGGCGCGATCAGTTCATGATAGGATTCTCGGCACCCGGTCTGGGAGAGGCCGACTACCAGGCCATCAACACAATGTACAAGTGCGACAAGTACTGCCAATCGGGCCCCAGGAAGTGCCTGAACGAGGGCCAGCGTGTGCACAGACCGATGACTAGTGCGTGCGAATGCCGGTGTCCAGAAGGACTGACTGGAAACCAGTGTGAGGCCGTCTCAGACGACACCGCAGTGTGTGGAGGAGTTTTTGAGACAGGCGAGGCAGGAGGGATCATAACAACACCGGGGTTTCCCAGTCCGTACAGGAACGGCCAGCGGTGCACGTGGCTCATCAAGACGAAGAATCCGAGCGATCGCATCACACTTAACATCACCGAATTTGACCTGACCCCATCCGATGGCGACTGCTACGAGAGAGGGGAGGACACTCTGGAGATCCGGCGCTGGGGTCTGATCAACTATGGCAGCACCTACTGTGCCAAGAATAGCGGCGAGGTTCCGCCCATACAGACCTCCATCTTAGACTCGGTGCTTATCCGCTTCAGTGGAAACAAGGCCGACGGCGACCACAAGGGAATCCGCATAGAGTACACCATCAACAAGGAGAACGACGACAAGAAGGTGCTGGAGAGTTTCATCGAACTGCCCTTCCGGAAGCTGGTCACCACCGAGCAGAAGTCCATCCCACTCATCAGCCCGGCAGACTGCGCGAGAACCTGTCTCTCTGCCACTGACTGTAACTCGTTCGTGCACGGGGACCCGCACAATTCCACCTGTCACCTCTCGTTGAAAATGGTGGACCACACCAACGCAAGGCTTTTCGTCGACCTCGCCGCCAACTATTTCTACAAGAAGCCTGCGGGATACAGCTATACACCCCTGGACTGGTTCACCAAGAAGCCAGGCATGCAAATTCGGGGAGCTTGCGCAAAACCCTTAAGCCAGATCTCGCTCGAATCCTGTGCCACGGCTTGCCTCTACATGGGACATTTCCGGTGCAGGTCCATTGTTTACGGGGGCAACACGTGCAGTCTCTGCTACAAGGATTCCACGCTGGCTCGGATAGTGGACAACCCAATAGTTGACACGTACGATCGTCATGAGAGGCTGTACACTTCTGATTTTCCTGTAGCAGGGGGCGGCCCACAGAAACCGGTGCTAACACCGCGGCCTCGCAAGGACTGCTACTACAAGGAAGACAACGGCGTGAGCTACGTGGGGACGTCCCGGAGGACGGTCAGGGGGATGATGTGCCAGTCGTGGTTCTACACAAAGGGATACGGGCCCGGGAGCAAGTATCTGAAGGAGAATCCCACAAAGTGGCGGAAGGACAAGTACTACTGCCGCAACCCTGGTGACGACCCGGAAAAGACCCGTCCTTGGTGCTACACCAACACTCCTTGCTACGGCACCTATCCGTTGTCGCGCTGCAAGTACGCGGAAAACTGGAGCTACTGCAGGCTACCTGTCTGCACCGACTGATGATCTCACGTAATTCTCAGAATGAACAGCATTTGCCGCAGTTTTAAAAAGTTAGAAAATATCTGTTTCTTCTTACCTATCCCTACTTACTACTCGTGATACAACACTGTTTAGTAACAACTTTGCAATTGGTGACAAAGGATGACCTCAGTAGAATATGCAACTGATAGCATACGTGTCCATTTGATCATTAACAGAAACTACATGTAATCCGATTCATTCAGAGATTACAAAAAGGTCCTTCAGTATCACAACCCTTTGTATTAGTCATTTTTCGAGTATTTGACTCGTGGATCATGTTCTACACAGAGGAATATGTCAATGTGATAGCACAAAATCCACATGACTTTATAATTCAGACATATTTGGCTTCTCATTTTTCTCAGATTTCCTTTGATCCGACCATAGCTTTCTGATGAACTCACGAACAAAACAGATTGTGACCTTATCTAGTGAAAGACGTACCTGTCTTCAACTGCTCCTGTGAACGGGAGAGCCAGGAAACGGTGAAAAGGGATGAAAAATATAGAAAAACGATGTCAGTAAATTTGATATCGCAAATATCGATCCTTTAAAGAGACGTCGTTCAAATAACTTCGACAGTTCGGGATTACTAGGAGGTAGCGTGGGGATGAGAAGTGAATTATTGCTATCTTTTGTACACCTGCGACAAGGATAAAGATTCATTCAAACAAATGTTCGAGCCTATGACACGAGCCTACATGAAGATTATGTGCATATAGTTAACTAGTGCATTCGACGATATTTCATGAGAGCAGAGTAATTCTAAACTATGTAAACTGAGTGGGTAATTTTTAAAAACTTTTGCGGGAAGCTGGTAGACTTGACTTATAAGAAACATCATTGAGTAGAGCTCCTTTTAGGGTTGTACACTGTACTTCAAAATGCTTCAGAAGAGCTCTCTGTCGCGCCAACTCCACGTTCTGCCCTTCCTGTAGCCGGGTGACCTCGCTAACAACTTCCGTCAGATTCTGATCACTGTTCTGCTTCCAAGGGCTGCTGGTTTCCCTCTGCAAGTCTGGGGAGGGCGTCTGTACCAAGTCACTCGCCGAGTAAATATCTGCGGAAATAAAGCATTGAATGGGAGTAGTTATGGGACATAAGAGTTTTCTTTTACACGACCAGTTTTCTCACCTGCTGACGTTTCGATGTCTGTCAGACATCTTCCTCAGAGCTTCTAACTGGAGTTCTGCTTCTTGCCGCTATATGTAGCCGATGTAGGTGGCGCTTTGGCGGCAAGAACACTATCCCAAACGTGGCTGAGCTTGCACCCCCACCCACCCAGTTCATCAACTGGTTGTGTAAAAGAAAACTCTTATGTCCTATGATCTACCAACCTGATGAAATTATTTTCGAAAGCATTGAATGACTGGTGAAATTTAAAGAAAAAAAATTATACAACAGGTTGTCTTCAAAACCATTTGCAAGTTCCTGAAGTAAGAAACAAGTGAAACTAGGGTGCAGTTCGGATCCTAGCAAGTATTTCTAAAGGACAAAAACACGTAACTGTTACTTGTAACAACAATAGCAAAGAGCTTTGACTTGATGATAAAAGTGTAACAGTTAGTTACGTCCTCCTGGAGTGAGAGGATGTGAGTGAGAGGTAAGGCAATGATACATTCTCTGAGCTGGAAAACCAAATAACTACGTGTAATTGTTACTTGTTTCTCCTTACGTTCATGAAAAAATTCATTTTGTGGGTCTGTCGTGAAAAGAGTTTTTTTCTCTTGAATTATCACTTAAAGTTTAAACAGATCTGCAGTATGCAGTGATCTAAGTGGCAGGTTGAGAGCATGAGATGGCCCAGGCATGGTAGATGTGTGTGTGTGCGAGCAGAGCAAGCATGTAATGAGTCAAGACTCTACCCACACAGTTTTTTTTTATTATTATTGCAACATATATTTACAAGACATGGTGACGGCACACTCAAGTCGTGACTTATATTCATGCCGCCACCGCAAAAGAATACAAATACATGGATAAATAAATACAGCAAAGCACTGAAGCAAAAACAACAAATGAAGATTCAAAGATATAAACTGAGAATATGATGATTAACTAAGTCCCTTAAGGCTGGTAGGATGATGTTTAGACATTATTGAAGCGATTGGTATCTATTAAGAAAGTCTGCACAAACATTAATATTTTGGAGTTGTCTGCAGAGGACAGAAAAGAAGATCCATTTAAAAGCAATTGTACTAAATTGTACATATCTATATGGATAGATTGTCCATATCAAAACCTACCAGTCTTCTCAAATTGCCGAAGAGGGAAGATCTCTGATGATTGTAGTTAGGGCAGTGTAACATGAAGTGACTGATACTTTCACATGGATAACCACAAGAACAAGCTGTACTAACAACAAGATTACGGGTGAACAGACTTTGATTTAAACTATGGGTTCCAAGACGAAAACGTGTGAGTAAAGCGCACACAGTTCTATAGTTTCACCTACCCATCTGATTTCTCGGTAGCCGCACCATGAATGTTTCCGGGGAGGCCCCGTGCGCGCTCTTCGGTGTCTCCGGGAGGGTGAGGGGGCACCCCCGGGGCAGCTGGCTGGCGAAGCACGGCGGCGGGATCACCAGCGGACTGAAGGACATGGTCCCGTCGCTCGCTAGACGGAGCGTCCGTCGCGGCCTGGGGGGACTAGGAGGGCAATGTTGCCTTAAATTCTGTTTCTGAAAACTGCCAAGTCAAACAAGAATGGTGCTGTGGGTAACACTCTTCTGTGCATGAGAGTAAAAGAAATCAGGAAAACGTTATTATTTTTAACGGTCTTCGAAAGATAAAGTTATGTCATGGCCATTTTCTTACATTTGTAACGCTCCTTCAAAGTTCTGTCTCATAGTTTGGAAGCATACTTGTCTACATTGCTGTTTGTTACCCAATAACGTCAACGTTAACGTTAGATCCACATGATTAAACAGTACGATAATTAAGAGAGCTGTTGTTCCGACCTTTTTTTTTTGTATTCTTGTCTACATTGTCTTTGTCCTTGCGTAGTAATTGTCATAGTCTGCATAGACTGACGGACAGTACTACGGTAGAGTTCAGATTTATAACCTATGACGTTAGCCGTTTTAGTGCTATAGATTCTTGTTGTGCGACTGCTGTTGTTGACGGTCTTATAAACCTACATATTTCCCCTCACAAATATCCCTAATCAGTGGTTACTAGAATATCATAACTCCAGTTGTAACGTTGAGTCGCCCCCGGCTACTTGGTAGCCGGCTCTCATGATTGGAATTAGAATGGAGGAACGGTCTGATAGATATGTGCCGTTTTCCTGTCCTAATGTGTGGCCAGGTAGGCTCACCTGGACAGGCTGTCTTCCATGTCGCGTCTGTCCCGTCACTGTCGAAGAAATCGTCCGATCTGACAGGCTGTCAAACAACGCGCCATTTGTTGATCTGTCCCATAATGCACAGGAAAATACAGATCCTACCATTCACTGCTCGGCCAATGTTTCAATCTCAATCTCAACCTTTGCATCATTTTCTGTAGGATTTTTTCGTAATTTCACAAAACATAACAGAAACATTGAAAGTGAATTTCATCTTATTATACCTACATATTCACTCTAGAAAATGTGCCTCATAAAGAAATTAGGTAGATGAAACCTCCTCCAGTTTTGCACTGTTGGTAGCTTCCAGGTCGGAGGTCAATATTTCTTGGAATAGATCGTGATGCGCAGCATTTCGGTGTTTTGGCCTTTGGAATTTTGAGATTGCTCCATAATACCGCATCGTCACTTCAACTGCGCTCACTGTGAGTAACACGGAGACGTTACTTAAGGATATTCGCACGGCAACGGCTCGAGAAAGGCGGCGTCGAAAGTTTGTGAGCTGTTTCATGATCTCAGTGCCGGGGGCGGGCAGCCGCAGGGCCCTGTCCGTGATCACGATGTCGCACTGCGATATCGCATGACAAGGCGCTATTTACGGGGATCAGTGATTCCCGTCTGTCATGTCTGGCTACGTTTGTACGGAACGAAGACACGCAAACCCCCGTAGAGCTACCGCTGATGGACGATCAGAGCGACCCAACTTTTCGATCGGGCTGTCGCCGGGATTCTGCAAGAGCTCCTGATGTTGCAGACTTTCGTCATTGATGCTGGAAAGTGCTGGTTCTTACATGCCTTGCCATCATGTCATGGCGGACCGAGCATCGGGCTTGTCACGGACGATCTGTATATTGCTGATGCTGATGGTTTGCCTGTCCGTGAGCCGTGCCCAGAAGGGCGCGGGGTGGACCCCGGAGGCCTACCCCAACCCGCAGACACAGCCCGCCCTCTGCGGCAGGCCCAACACCTACAGAAACTCCTCCTGGATCTGTGACCCGGACGGTATCCTCACCAGATGGCAAGGTTGGTTAGTTTCATGGAGACATTGTGGTTAATGTGTCGTCACAGACATTGTCTTTACAGGCTAGGTTACAATGTTTGCAATGCTCATTTGTCATGCCTACTTTTTGGCTACTGATCTGATTGATGGCGCCAATGATCTGAACATTGACTATGATGCCTATCAGTCACGACTCACAAATAGTTTTTTTATCATGCACGATGAAAGAAAGTTTATACCCAAAAAAATTGTACATAGCTATTAGGTATTGACATATATGAAAATGTCAACTTAGGTTATGATAACAATATAAAATTTACGACCATTGGACTGTATGATGTTGTTGATCAATTGTTCTGGGACTCTCTACTCTCATGATTTACATTTTAGATCCCCCTATCTCTCTTATTTTGGTGTAAATGTAGTTGTACATCTTACTTCTCTGTGATTTTAGGATGTTTCTATCTTCATTTCTAATGACCTAATCACTTGTACATTCTATGATTCTAAATAAAGGAGATAATCTGTGTTGCTATATTTCAATATTTAGTTAACTGTTTTCTGAACTACATTAAGAATTGACTGATATTAAGTTTGCTGTGTGGTGGGATAAAACATGCATTTTTGTGTTAAAAAAGTATGGATTTTGCATTCTGAATATGCAGTAACAGTAATATATATCTTGAGTAACATCATAGAAAAATGTGCATGAAATAATATCATTTTTAGTGCATTCATGTCCTTGTTTCTTTGTTTACCACTTGTTTCTTAGTTCACCACAAAAGAGTTTGTACCATTTTTCTGACCCCTTGTCACCTTCCCCATGGCAATATTGACTGGTTTTACTTTGCATGGTGTCAATGTGGACATGTTGGTACCATTGTCAGTTTTCTGTAGACGGCCACTACCAACTATGGCTGTCTGGCTTACCTATGTAATATGCAGTGCCTATCATTTTCAATATATACAGAATAAGATATGAAAGCTGTTTCCCCCCCAGCTGATGAGCTTGATGAATATCTGGAGAGTGTGAGATGGGAGACGCCCTGTCCCTGTGACGTGTGTGACGGAGTGGCAGACGGCTACAACATCGCTGTGGCTCTCATGAGGAGCATGGCTGTCACTGATAAATCGTGAGTAAGAAGTCATCATCAGATACATGGCAGTCACCATTGAGTACATGTAAATGGGTAAACCATCATCAAATACATACAAGTCAGCCTTAGATGCATTCAACACATCATTGGATACTAGTAGTACATAGAAGTCAACAACAAATACATGGAGTGGGAATCATCACCAAGTACATGGAAGTCATGATTAAATACATGGAAACAGTCATCAAATACATGAAAACCATCATCAAATACATGGAAATCAGCATGAAGTCCATCAAAATCAGCATCAAATACTGTACTGGAAAATTATCAAATCCACGGAAGTCCATAACACATCCAAGAAAGTCATGATCATACATTGAAGTCATCATCAAATATATAGAAATGATTGATTAAAGAAAGTCCTGATTCAATAGCATTTATTTCAATAGTTGATATACCAGTATGAACAAATATGGTAATAGTTGGATTTTCTTTTTAAGTTTTAGTACATTTGTATCATATGATACATTTGTTCAATGATTAAGTATTGGATCTTTTTTATTACCTGAGTGATAATGTGTGTTTTGTTCTTTCAGACACAATGTATCGTACAGAGCACAGAATTTTGCCAACTACCTGCGGACTACGACGTGGGACTATGGGTCATGTGATGAGGGCGTGGTCATCTTGATTTCTCAGAAAGAAAGACGGGTGAGCCTTTAATTCTCTTGTTACCATAGCAACAGGGATGGGCCAGGAAGGATCATTGCACAGAATAGGTTCTTTGGATGATATTTTCTGAACACCTCAGAACTGATTGGATAGTGATAAAACTTGAAAGAAAGAAGGAAAACCAAGACCAACATAAAACCATGATGCATGAATCTTAAAATGCTAATGTGTGGAATGTCATCCATATGATTAAGTCTGTGCAGGTTACTGAGATGTTTTCTTGTGTGTGAGGATGAAAATTGACAGTGTTTAGCAATATATGCAACTTTTGGAACTTTTCCCATCAACAGTGACATTTTTCTAAACTCCACCAGGCCCTCCTATGGGGGTGCGGAGATCATAGAATTCAACAAAAGAATTGGGAAATAGGCCAGGGGAGTCAGTCCACGCTTAGATTCATGTTTCCCCTCCTTTGGTGGCGCGGGGATCGTAGAATCCATGATCTCACACTGTCCTTCCTGGTCCATTCAATATTAGAAGGAGAAGCTTTTAAATGAACTGTCTGCATGAAGGTGGTGCTATGTACAGGAGACTGAAACTGCAAAATGGTGATGGGTATTTGGGCTCGGTAGAAGTGGCTTGTCTGCTAAAATGAGTGTAGGATTGCTTGCTATGTTAGCCTATTAATGTTGCTCAATGTCAATTTCAAAACGACATTGAGTAACATTTGTTTAAAGCTTTTTGAAAAGCTCTTCTTTACTCGCCTTTAGAATTGTTTGGGACACAATTTAAAACTCATAAAATGGACATCTTGCTAATTGAGATTAACTGAATAGGGTGTTGTGTATCTTTGACACTTCATGATTGCGCACTTTGCTTTTAATGCTTATATATGTACTTGAATTATGCACCACAACAAGAAATAGCATCATTTGGTTTTCCATTCTTTTACTTGTATAGGACTTGTATAGGCAGAAGGTACCACATTACTAATGTGTTTATATGTACATGTGTATGAGCAAGCAAAATGAGATGATTTTAAATGTATCATAATACCCACACCTCTGCTACACCAGATACATACTTACATACATAATCCTTATAAACGTATACATACATAACACACTTTATTACACACAGCGGTGTGAAAAGTTTTTGCTTTGTTCCAATACCAAAAGACTTTTTTTACTGTTGTTATTGGCCCCAAGAAAAAATATTGTTAAGCCTTTTCCTGTTGTTGGAACAAATTCAAAACTTTTCTGTATTTGTCATACCAACACAAATGAGAAGCAAGGTGGCACTCCGCATAATAATGGCAAAACTTGATAAACATTAATGGAGACTTTGATAAAGCATTTCCTTGAAGCTTTGTAGCCGCTGACAACTTCTGACACTCCATTGTGGACATGGATACAGGTAATCATTCAGAGCTCTGTAAGGCTCTGTTTTTCATTCCTTTACAAATTTACCTTTACCTTCATTGCTGCTACATTATGGCATTCACTGGTAGTTTAGAAATGTTGAGTTGCTTTAACTTGTCTGTATGTTTTTGGTTGGATTTTTTGCTCATGGATTGTGATTTGGTTAGGTTGTTTCAAATATTGCAGCTTGAGATCTTATGGAAGCTCACAGATCTTCTAACAAAATGAATATGTCAACAGTGCTCTTTTGACATATTGTATACTAGTACTATGATGTAGGGAGCCAACAACATTCTCTTTGAATGAGCCCTAGGTATAAAAAAATGTTGTGTTTCCTGTTTCCCAACCTACCCTAGAAAAACCTGCCAATCTCAGTCTTTTTTGGGGGGGGGGGGGATATGAACAACTGTTCACTGAGTCACCTAGTTTCCAGTTATTATTTTTCTTCAACCTGCTAACTATTCAAGTAAAAAAGACTCCTAAATAATGAAGTACCTAAAAAAAATTATCCACAGATTTGTGTGTAGTTTGACGTTGAAAATATAAGTGCATTTTAGCTTTACTTTGTTAAACTGTATTGTATCACTAGAGTTTTGGTTTGAAAATTTTTTTTAAAGATGATCACTACCTACCAACCCTACATTTTTCAGAAAACACAACATTTCTTTCTGGTCTGAGAAAAAATCGTAGACTTGCCATCTGTTTTGATATCTTTTTATATTTTTATACTCTTGACAATAGTAGCAGTAGATTCTTCTAGATCTTTTGATGTAGCACTGTCACAGTATCACTCACAAATACCGGTAGTTGAAATATTTCAAATGTCACTGTGCCATTTGTACACACTCTATGTACCGGTAATAAGATACCATTATGCTATTGCATAAATAGCTTGGTGCTTGTTTGTCTATTAATGTTTTCGTTTTCTGTTAGCAACTTTTGAGAGGCTTGTTGACAACTGTTCTGGGACACAGTTTTACCACAATACTTACATAAAGAATACATAAACATTTTGGATGTTTCTATCTGTTCAGGTGGATGTGTCTTGCTCTTTGTGACATTGACATTTTTAGCAATAATCTTGTTTTTCTGCAGTAGTTATTTTCTGTCATGCAAGTTGCCAGGAAAGCTGCTGTTTTTGCCCTGTACATTTTGTGCTGTAATTAGTCTTTTTTTTTCTTTTCTTTTCACGTCTGTCCCTCCTCCCGTCACGGACCTGCCTGACCAGGTCTATACGTCCCGGGGGAAACAAGTAAGACTCAAACTCACGCCGTTCCGCGTCATCACCATCTACGAGAAGCACCGGGCCTTCTTCTCTCTGGAGGATTTCCAGGACGGGATTGCCTCCCTGACACACGAGTACAAGAAGGTTTTCATAGGGACTTACAGAGACGTGGAAGAGACGGCCAAGCAGGACCTCAGCACGGTGGTGGGAGGGATCTGTGTGGGGCTGTCCTTCTTCTTCTGTTGTGGCTGCTGCTTCATTCTGGGGAAACACGAGAGGGACATGCGCCTAAAACCCCAGCCTCGCCCCGAATGGGATAACAGCAGTACGGGCAGCGACAGGACCCGAAATACGGACCATCCCCTGGAGAGGCAGGACGCTGGCGTGGCGGGGTTCTCTGGCGACGCGGGGGGAGCGGGCGATGCAGGGGGAGGGGATGGAGGAGGGGGAGATGCTGGGGATGGTGGCGGCGGGGATGCTGGAGGCTTCTAGGCTATTGTAAGAGTCCCCTATGGATCTCTCCTGAAAGTAGATGTGCTAGACTAGTGTAACAGTGGAGTTCAAGTGCCACCAACTGCCCAGGACAACTGGTCTGGACCTTTTGGCTCAGCGGTTAGCATCGTTGGTTTGTGAACTGGCAGGCACGGGTTCAAATCCCGGGAGCCAGTGTACTGTTTCTACTTACCTCTTCTAGTTTTTCACTGGGAATCAAACCCAGGCCTTTGTGGTGATTGCGCGTGAAGCCCATTGTTACACTACATCCAGTGGTATGTTTTGATAAGCAAACTTCTCAAAGGAAAAATACAGGGACAGTAGATGAAACAAACAGGCTTTGCTTGCGTATGACTTAACTCTTTAAAACACAAATCTACTGTGATAGACAGATACACTTCACAGAGACATGTTAAAAAACTAATTGGAAGTTTACTGTTATATGGAAGGTTAGTGCTATAGTGAGACTATACTATGTTTCTGCCAGTTCAAATGAAAGAGAAATTTTCAAATTCTCTTTTCCACTACTACTTTTCCACAGGGGCGATCGAAGTTGAATTCTGATTGTGAAAAATATGATTCGAAAGACAACAAATACATAAAACTTACAAAATGTGCCTCTTTATTAATGAAATGTAGCTGCTGATTATAATGAAAGTTTGGTCACTCAGTGGTGACCTCCTCAGTGGAAAGGGGATATAATAGCCAAATGCTGGTGCTCAAACACCCAAACCTCTTGTGTTCATATTTTATTTTGTACATAGAGAAATTTGCCAGGTAAAATACTGCCTACCAGATCAAATCTGGGACAATCTATACAACAAATTATATTTATTTATTTATTTATTTTATTTATCCATTGATGTAAGGCTCCCATGTTACCTCTATTTTCAGTTTCTCTCCAAACCTTTTTAAGGAATCACTACTAACTGTACATTACAGAACTAATGTTAGAATATAGATTTGTGTAGGAGGCTTCTATTGCCTTGTTATTAGCCTAGATTTGAAAAAGGCCAGCTGGATAAGGTTGTGTAAAATAATGTAAAATGGCCTTTCGTTCACTACATGTACTAGTGTCATAGCTGTCTGGAAAAGTGTCATATTTGTTCACTGTAATTCTACATTTGAATTTGTATGTTGTGTGTTTATTCATGTGCAAATGTGGGAGAAAAATTAAATATAAGTCTTGCCGTGTATTTTTGTGTAATGCCATCATGCTTGCAACATTGTTTCATTCTCATTGATAGCCTTTACTAGCAACCTAATACCTATCATCACAAAACTGCTCAAACAGTCCGTACTATATTTTTGATTCGCCAAAGATCTTGCCACATGTTCCTTTGTATTTCATAAGTATTTCACACAAAAGGTAATGAAAAGAAGACTGACAGCATTGTTATCAACCTCATAAGGGTTTTTCTTATAACAATGCTACAACTATTAGATAAATCTTAGGATATATTACATATTGAATTGATGTACATATACTACATGAATCTAAAACAGTACCAAACTGTATGCATTGTTACATTTTTTTTTATTCAGGCTTGACCTTGTATTCCTCATCTCACCACCATGGTTGTTGCGGTTGTCGCGTTTTACATACGGAATCCAATGTACATATATGTCCTTTCGTGGCTTGTTTTGTCAAATGACAGGACATGTGGTGACAGTAACATCAACTGTAAATTGATTGACCTTATTGCAACCTGCATTAAGCTCTGAAACCTCGTCATAGCTGTCTACCCTCCCAGTTTGGCATTTTTTGTGGCGGTGGCAAGCCATCGGGCCCCATGTTAGCATCTGTGTCTGTGAGGCTAATGCTCGTTAAGCTACACCTTGCCTTCCCCCCCTCTGACTCTCCCTTCTTTTTTCTCTTTTTTTTCACATCATTCGCGGACCTGTGTGACCAGATCTATACTTCAGTCAGCAAAGAAGTCGGACTCAAAGTGACCCCATTCCGTCGGGAAAGCATCTATGAGAAGCGACGCGGCCTGTTCTCCATTGATGACTACCAGATGGGACTGGCCACCTTGGTGTTCGACTACAAGACCGTCCTGATCGGTACGTACCAGGACGTAGAGGAGATGGCAGAACAGAACCTCAGCACGGTCATCAGCGGCGTCTGCGTGGCCCTGTCTTTCTTCTTCTGCTGTGGGTGCTGCATGATCCTGGGGAAGCACGAGGTGGAGACGCGTGGGAACATGACCCCCTCCACCAGCATGGGTACGGAGACGGCAGAACTGATGGCGCAGAAGCCGGGCCAGGGCTACACCAGTGTGGCGGGGTTCGGCGGGGGGGATGCAGGAGCAGATGCAGGGGATGCCGGGGGAGGGGATGCTGGTGGCTTCTAGATGTTTTTCTGGGTAAAAAACATGGACCGAGCACCAGCCACAGGAGGAAGATAGCACAAACCCATGTACTATACAGACGCACCATTGATGGTCTTCAGTGGCATTTCTTCAGAGAAGCATTTAGTGTCATTTGTTTGCTCATTTGTTTTATCAAAACCCTCTGGTACAAGCAGGGCCAGAATAAACACTAAAACATGAAAATGTCCAAAGTAACTATATTGAAGATAGCACACAAATAGCACATACTGTAACTGTGTTTTATATTTAAATGTGTTGTAGGACTGCAAACAGTATGTAAGGTTGTGCTATTTTTCTGCTAGCAAGATAAAACACCCTATGTGCCCTTTTGGTACGGTGTAAGAGTTTAATTTTGATGTGTTGTTTGACTGCTGTGCTCCTGACCCTGCCTCACTATGCACTAAGGGAGCTCCTTGCAAGGACTTGTTTGTTTGAACCTTGGGAAGGATTTTGAAGTCTGAACTGTGTGGATTGATGAAACTGACAAACAGAAGTCTGGAAGAACACCAGCGACACGTTGACCCAGGACAAGGCAAGTAATTAGAAGACAAACAAGATACCGGAAATGGACGGACGTGTTTTGAAGAACTGGCAATCACAATGACATTGATTAAGAATAGTGACGGCCGGACGGGCAGAAGATGGATAATTTTTGTACTGATATATTTCAAGTTGTATGTATTACAATGAACTCTGGCTCCAAATACTTGAACTCCAAACAACCTAATGAGCAACAGCATAAGCAGCAATTGCCTTTGACAAAGTGCCTGTTAAAAGAGCGAGTAAAGTTGTGTCTAGAAGTTGCAAGTTAAGTCACTGTTTAACTCAAACAATGAAACATCAAAGGAAGTTGACATTGTCCTGGTTTGTAACGTCAGCTAGTCCCTCAGTTGACATGCACGGGACTTGTTATGTGTGTCAGGTTTTCAAGATTGACAGTATAGTTTTGATGCTCAGCACCTTTGTAGAGAAATGTAGGCCATGTCTTTACTCCTCACCAGGTCTCAGACTTAGAAAGTGTCACAAACCAGAATGAGGTCAATGTTAGAAGTCAAGATTTGAAAATAGCCACTACTCATAGACAAAGGCAGTCCTCAAGTGTTGTAGAATTCAGGTTGGAGTAGACTAGCTGCACAATTGAAAAGGTTTTAGTAGACTAGCTGCACAATTGAAAAGCTTCTTTTGCAAGGAGTGTTAATTGAATCATTATCTATCATAGGTGATTTCTAAAAGCTTTAAGACATAATTGTTAGGAAGCAATTTATAAGAACTGTCATAAAACAGTTACATGTTTATTTCAAAGCAAAATACTTTTATACATAGTTCATTTGCAAACCATGCATTGTGTAAATCAAACGGTGGGATTCCCCACCAGATTTAGAGACACAGTGTGTCATCCATAAAATCCAGACTGTGTGGCCTTGCTAAGAATCAGTTGATCTGTACCTTTTGAAACCTATGCAGTGTGAAGCAGTTTGCTGCTATTGCCACTATGCTTGGAATATTATATGAGATATTCTGGCTCAGTTTAAGAAGTAAGGCATGACTCTGGAAAGTTGCCTATAAAATGCTCACAAGAATTATAGGATAAAAGACTATATATGTATAAGGAAATGGAGACAGTATATGCTAAGATGAGCCATTTTTACACTCCCAAGTCAATACTGATTTATGGTATTTGCCATCTCAATAAAATATATCAACATCAAAACAAGGCCACTTTTTTAGTTACTAAGTTGCCCCATTGCTGAGACAACCCCAACTCTCCCATCGTCAAACCCAACCCAACACATCCCTCAAACCACATCATAGTCCACTATGGTAAATGTAACCCCATGTATATTTGTGACCGTTTTCTGCAAGTAGCATGTCATGTAACTAATTACTTTGTCTTTGTGAATCATACCTCAGGTGCACGAAGTCTCAGGGGCTACAAGCAAACTTTTTATTCAATTTCAACACAGTATTCAAGTATCTACAATAAAAAGACCTGACCACAGCTATTCAAACATCACAGAGCTATGTGCCACTTATTTTTCCAATTCACACTGGGTACATAGTTACTGTACTTTTATATCAAATTACATATATACATGACAATGAGAATTACTTAAAGTTTATACATATAACTCCATGCAATCTACGTTCGAAGTTATAATAACAAAACAAAACTGCATAACTACAATGAAGAAAACCTCAAACTACATTTTTCACTCATCAAATTTGTAACAATGCAGCACAACAAAACTGCATAGCCGTCAATGACTACATCTCTCCTACAGGAATTAATAAAACTTCATTTTTACATTTTGTATAAACAATATTTTGATCAACAAAGAAGTCAACACAATGGCCCCACATGTACACATACGTTAGTTTCACAGCAGTCTTTGCACACAAAAATACTTCTTAAAGATCACTTTACCTTCCTCACTCACTCATTTCCACTGCAGAAGGACCCAAGAGCACAGGGCATCTTTACTGACACTGAGAAGCTACGTAGAGTCATCTAGACGACGCGAGCTCTGTGCGTTTGTGGGATTCTCTGCCGCTCTTCGACTGACTGCCCATTTAGTCGGCTGGTCAGTCGGATTGTCCGAATTTGAACTCGGTTCCATTGTCCGCGAATCTCCAACGACCTGAATGATAACCATTTGATTCGATGACCATCCCAACTTTTCACGAACCGCGCTGGCAAGTCGTCGCGCCCTGTGATGCACGGCCTCCCGAATCTTCTTGATCCTGAATGCGTAGATCACTGGGTTTATCACCGAACTGCAGAGTGCGATGAACATCCCCCAGTATGGCCTCGCCTCTATCTCACAGTCTTCTCTAGCAATGCACAAAACTTGTTGCACACTCCCGATACAGATCGGTAGCCAGACGATGACGAACATTGCTGCAACGATGGCGACTGTCACCTGCATCTTCAAACTCTTTTGGAGTTGCCTGTATTGTTCTTCCAGTTCTCTGCGCCTTGCCATGGGCAGGTTTTCTTCGGGGTTCTCGGGGGTTTTGGCATTGGAGAAAAGTCGCTTTAGTACTATGAAGATTCTGACATTGGCGAAGATCACTATCACCACGGCCATGGCGAAGATAATGGCGATCAAGATGACGTAACTTACGGGCAAGTACGCAATGCAGGACTCTGTGCCCGAATCGATGCAGTTCCAGCCCATGACAGGAGACAAGCACACAGTCACACAGGCCGGCCACGCGATCGCCAAGCTCACAGCAACGTGCCACCCCAGAGGAGGCATCCGGGGTTACCCAGAATGCAATTTAACCTTTGACCCCTGACTTCCGGTTGTGTGTCATGTGTGGCTGAAGGTGATTTCCAGTCTTGCCCACTTTTAGGGCTTTCTGCTCCGTGGCTGTGCAGTTTTAGGGACCTATTGTTTTTTAGTGTCTTCGTAGAGGCAATACATATTCTATTTATGTATTCCTTTGGAGGCAACATGTATTTTATACGTTAGAATTGGGCATTTTATCTTCGAACAGCGTTACTTAAACATCAAGATATTTGCTCATTTCATGACGCTCCCGGACGGAATCTTCGCCTCGGTTACTAAAAATCGTGGGGACCTTAGGTTTTCAGTATGTTCAACATGTAATATGATGTCTTAGCTTGCGTTGGGTGCCGTGATAATCTAAGGTCCCCACATTTTGCTGAGAAATTTGAGATTTGGGGGAGGGGGGCTATGGCTGCGTTGTGTAAACGATATCTACACGGTTGTTCACTGTCGGCGTTGATGTCTCCCTGGCACGTAGCTTTAATAGATTACTATTTTTTTTGTGATTTTCAGTTACATGTTGCACATTTTAGGTTATGTCTGGCCGGTTTTGTGACAGCTTAGCCATAGACAACACGGTCTTCCGTATTTTTGTGCTCTTTTCAACCCGGGCCCATATAGGAGAACAACACGTAAATGATATCCCCTTGTTGAGATGTCCACGTCCACACAGCCAGAAGACAGCTGTACAGATGCCACTAGTTCTAACTCAGAGATCCCATAGTATCTATATAGTGACTAATGTATGGATATACCAATGTTTATGTATGCAGATTTTAATTATGGAATATATGGATAGAGCAGAGATTCCACAAATTTGCAGTGGGTGTGCCACCAGTGAATGAAGATACAGGCGCACATTCACGTCTACTGAACAATTCTTATATTTTGAACTCGACACGTGTGTACATATTTTGATATATACACAAACATACAAGTACCCCTTGTTTTCTTGAATAATATACGCAAAACTATGCACATTGTTTTCAACCTTCTTTCTACATTGGGTGGTGTGAAGACTTTAAGCAGTGTTGTGTAACAAGTTCTGTTTTTTGACAAATAAATAATAAAATGAAGACAATTTCACAGAATGACTTCAATTATTCATTGCCGTAATACAATCAAGTGCACTTTTTCAATGTAGGTTGTTTCCATACACTTATACCCAACAACAGTTGGAGACTGACAAGTGTATGTGTATCAGTGGTTCTAGTTAAGATAGACATGTTGTATTTACAGAGGCTTTTACATCTCATGTTCTTCGTTTATTGGTACAACACAGTAGTATATTTAAAGCTATGCCACACTATGCTATGTAGGGGTTGCAATCATTCAGTACAGTTTTCTCTGTTGCTTGATATTCTTGAGATTTTATGTAAATATTGTGATTGACGGTAACACAGTATATGTTTAACGGTTGTTCAACAGTACAATATGAATTGGTTGCTTTCAACTTGTATCAAAATCTATATACTGTACGGAAAGCTCAAGTAAGATGTTACACCTGTAATACTGTATGTTGCAATGTACAAGAAACATATTTACAAGACAAACCCTCTATGTTTCAGTATGCAAAATATACATACAGACTTGACCCACTTGCACAGGAATGTTAATTTTTGTGCTGCAACATTGTCAGTTTGTACTGTGTCAAGAAGGCTATTCCTGACAAAAGAAATCCATATTTCTCTGGCTACCTCAATGGGACAGTAATATTGAGCAAGTCACATTTTCCTGATATAACATATATAATGTAAGCTATCAACACTAAATTGGCCCCTGTAGTTCCAAAAGAAGCCACTAGGGGATCAACACTTCACCAATTACTTATAAGATATACCAAATACACTATTTGAAAAGGATAGCCATATAGCATGTCCAGAAGTTAAGATATCAAACACGGAAGTTCTCCTGCAGTGCCGTAACAACTGCAATATGCATATGGGAATGGGAGCACATCACAAAAGTCCCACTGACTGTGCCAACTCTTAGTGAGTCTGGCATCCATACCCCTGAGAACATGCCGGTGCTGGATTATGGAGACTGTCCATATTGCTGCCCAGCTAGTGGCTCCCTCACTCCTGCATCAGCCACTTCCCATCCATCTCCAGTAGAGAGTGAAGACAGTGATGATGATGAAGAATTGGAGGCAGCCACCATTGAACAGCGCGGCTTGACACGAGAAAGGAAATACCAAGACACTCTTGCAGCTGTAAAAGACAAAATGTTAGTCAACATGAGGCCTGTTCCAGTTAGATTGGACTTTGAACCGGACAACCATTAGGACAGAAATGCTATTAAAATCGATGCCTTGGTAAACCACTGGAAAGTTATTGGTTACATGCCTGTTGAGATGATTCTGAAAGTTACAAAAGCAATGAAGAGAGAAGAAATTGGATCTGTTACATTACCATCTACACCCAAGTTTGAACTACACCCTGTACAGAATGGGTTTGGAGCTTCAATAGCAGTTGTGAAGAAAGGCAAGTGGGGAGCAGATGACAAAAACGATGTGTATAATAGTGATTTGTCTTCTCTGTAAATTATGACAGATACAACATGTTGTACCACAATTACTACTATATCACAGTCAATGCTGAGCTAATAACAATCAAATCCACCTACATCTCCAGGACATTTATGTATAAAACCTAGTTTATGGACCAGTGCAATTTTAATATAGGTGCAGGTAGACACCAGAAATACCTGAAAAAACTCCAATTTTACCTGCACTAACATGCATATGTAGGTGGTATTTTGAGCCCTGAAACAGATTTGTAGCACAATTTTGTCGCCCCTCCCAGATTTTTAATCCAATCAAAATTGAAACATATCTTTTAATATTGAAATTCTACGTTGGTTTTGTTAAAAACGTCATGGTATTTGCGGTTCATGTCTCCTCCGCACAAAATAAGCTTTGCCCCCCTCCCCCCAACAACTTACATTCGCCCGATACGGCAACTGTTTGTAAGAAAATACGGAGAAAATAGTTTACCAAGGAGGTTGAGTTTACAAAGGATGCCAGAGACACAAAATTGTGCAAGGATAGATGGTAGAGACTCACCTTTGCCACACAACGTCTGGCCACTCCAAGCAGCTTTGGTGCGGGGAATTTTTGGTGACCTTGCGCTGGCACTTCTGTTGTTTGTCGGCAGCCCCGGGATTATCGCTGTCAATTTGAAGCTACCAGAGAAAATCGGCTGCACCGCAGGTTGGCAGACACAATATCAGCTTGTAAGCATTCCCTTGTCAGGAATAGCGACTTATCGATACGGTACAAACTGACAAATTATTTGATATCCCTGTTTTCCGTGAGGCTGGTTCCGTCTACTGTGTTGCGCTAGACGTAGACTCAAGGTGCTGTATACTTCCGGTTCATTCTGCTTCCGGTTCAAGGTGCTTGTGATCTGGTTTCACGTGGTTTTATTCCCAGGGTGCTTACTCGTGCATGATATCAGCAAGAGAATGATTGACTGAACCTGTTTGTCCGTAGCCTGAGTATCATCCTCCGTAGTAACCGCTGGCTGGAAGTCCGTGGTTAGCAAGCGAAAGTCGTGAGCCAGCGGTTACTACGGAGGATGATACTCAGGCTAGTTTGTCCGCTCGATGTACCTAGAAATTGTCTGGTACAATGCTGAGTTAATCCGCTCTTTATGATTTTCCCTCATTCCCGCTAAGGTTACTATGTCTCTATCCTTATCTGGAATTCCATATGTTTCATACACATTATGTGCCTCATAGAACATTAGCTGTCTTTATTATTTATATTATTATGCTTACAGGACGAAAAGCCGGGAGACACCGCTTTCCCATCCGTCTGAGGCGCCGACATAGTTTCGAATGAACTAGAACTTCCGGTCCAACGTATATATCTGGCGTAGACCGGAAACCGCAATGTATTGTGGGATAGGCCGGAACCCTCCTCTAGTGCCACCCAGACATGCGGGCCTGATAGAATATCGGGTGGAGGATGGCCAGATAACGGTCCACGGACAGGAAAACCACGCCAACTGCTGATAAGACCAACGCTAAGAAGAAGATACAGAATAAGCCCAACATTGTGAATGGTCGCGACAGTCCCGACTGCAAACTCGCGCAGAAGAAGAACGAGAAGAAACCTGCCAGACAGTCCGCCGTGGCCAGGTTTGCCACGAGCAGATACATGGGTTTGGACAGGTGACGGTTTATCAGCACCCCGGACAGAACCGCGCCGTTCATGAGGAGGGCGACAGTCCCGACCACGGCGGAGGCGATCCCGACTTTCCTGTTCTCCTCCAGGATAGGAGCTGGGAGATGAGAGCACGCAGCTACTGCCAGGTCGTAGTCCACCTTGTTATTCAGATACCAGCGCAAACACGGCCACAAAGTCTCGTACACCGTGGAGTTTCCTCCGGTCAGGCTCGCGGTGGTACCGTTCATCTTGCGATGTTCTCACTCAAGACAAGCCTGTTGCTTCTCGTTTTGAAGGCCAGTTGGTAGAGGTTTGTACTTTTTCCGTAGATAACAAGATACATGTACTACCTACGATAATCTATCGACCGCACCTACTGATTGCGCACAGAAAATGTCAGCCCTAAGGTACGTCTGTGTTGCCACCGTTTCACGTCGCTAACGCTGCCCTGACAACCATCAATTGAAGATATGTCTCTGGTACATGTTATTGAAATGTTATGCCATAAATAAGTACGTTTAACAATAGAAGGACTCAATCAATTAATCTAGTAGTGAAATGATCCTAAAAGAGCTTCATGTCTTCAGAAACGTATCTGAATGCAGAAGGCACAGAATGGACTCGTTTCATTCATCCACGGGAGACGTGGACGTTCTAATGAAGCTTATTCACAGACACATATGCTCATCAAATCACTGTTTAACGAACTAAGCCGTGTCTTTTCAGTTAAACTTTTAGATTTTGCATGATATTCCAACTATGAAGTCAAGGGTTTCACAAATTCGATCGCCTTCTGGTGGACTGGCGGAATGAGTCAGGAATAGTGAACTCCTTTCTGCTTCCTTAGTTTAACAGACCAATGAGGCAGCGGATTACCCAATGAAAAGTACTGACTTACGGCAACCACTTTATTCAGGGGCTGAAACGTGGCACCGAGAAAATGTTGTTATTAACAACCTTTGTGTAGAAAGCTTCGCTTTTGATGTCGAAGGTATTCAGTTGATGCCATGATCTATACACGAGGTATATTTATAACTGTGGGAGTTACCAGTCGCTGTATTGAAGCTTTCGGTGTTGTCCATCATCGGATGATACTGTGAATATCAACTGAGTAAGTGCCATTTTATTGTTATATTACTAATGGCAGTAATGATATTCACATCAGGGTATTTTTAAATGGCACCGCAAACATCATCCTTCCAAGCTTCATTACGTTACGTAAGCGTCACATCATACCTCGACCACTCTATTCTGACATCGTGCGGAAAATGAACGTACTGCAGGCTACGATAACACTCGTTTCCAAGGCGCTGATGGAACAGTACCAAAATTGTTTAGTGAATGATAGATGTTGTCCAAAAGCGGGAAGTGATTGAACTATTATAAGAAAAGTGCAGAGCTTGTTTGACCAGCTTACTCCTCTGGCAAATCATTGATCCAAATTATTTCAGTGTCAACATGAGTGAGAAGACTATGCATATTGGATGGCTGAAAATGTCATTTATTGAGAGAAACTTACCACAAGCGTATGCCATAGGTCTTTTTAACTATTTTGTTGTGTAAACGATGCCGTTCCAAACTACTTCTTGCGGCGTGAAATGACAATATGTCCCCAGCTACTGTCACATGGAGGTTGCAGACTAAACGCCAAACTTCCGCACGTTGATGACTGGGCAGCTGTGGCGGCTGAAATTGTTAAATCACAATATTATCAGTTTTCTGTTATTCCTTATCTTGAAGAAAAGTCTCCGTGGGACGTCTGCTAATTGATAATTGCATGTTGTATGGTCGGTAATTGTGGAGGAGGGGCAGAACACAGAGGACCAACCTACGGGTTTCCGCACATGTGCTCCCGGGGGAGGGGGATCCTCTAGCTGGGCCCGGGGAAAAGTCACAGAAAAGCACATCCTATTCGCTGTGTTCACTATACTCATTTCATGAATGCGATACTAAGTATGTCTTTCTTCGGACTGGTAAATGTCCAGTCTAAGAAAATATCGCGTCGATAAAATTCGAATTGATAACAAATTTCCTAGAGAGTTGCAGTAAGGTAAGTGGGGAACGTTTTATGATTCTGGAATGTCTTATGACTGTTTTATGAACCTTGCTTGCACACTCAATTTGTACAAGTATATAAAAAGAAGAAGAAAGCTGTTCAAACCCATCCGAACAACTACATCTGCTGGGAAATTCTCTGCCCTTGTGATTAGACAAGTTCGAACCTCTGTTGCAGACGTGTACGCCACCACACGATTTGATTGCATCTACTACGCGCAGTTTTCTGATACCTATCAGAGCCTGCTCCATTTACAAACAACTAGAGTTCGGCGGACAGGTAGAAACGGTACAAAATAGAAAGCCGAACAAAAACGCCTATAAACACGCCTTAAGACAGCCGGAGCCTAATCTTTGCTTGGAGAGTAGGTAAAAATAGCTATTAGAAGCCCTACGAGGTTTGTCCCGAAGGCTAGACAAGTGTAAGTTTGTGTTCACCGCCCGGATGTCCTGGGACAAGTGTAAGGTTGTGTTCACCGCCCGGATGTCCTGGGACAAGTGTAAGGTTGTGTTCACGGCCCGGGTGTCCTGGGACAAGTGTAAGGTTGTGTTCACGGCCCGGGTGTCCTGGGACAAGTGTAAGGTTGTGTTCACGGCCCGGATGTCCCGGGACAAGTGTAAGGTTGTTTTCACGGCCCGGATGTCCCGGGACAAGTGTAAGGTTGTGTTCACGGCCCGGATGTCCTGGGACAAGTGTAAGGTTGTGTTCACGGCCCGGATGTCCTGGGACAAGTGTAAGGTTGTGTTCACGGCCCGGATGTCCTGGGACAAGTGTAAGGTTGTGTTCACGGCCCGGATGTCCTCGGACAAGTGTAAGGTTGTGTTCACTGCCCGGATGTCCTGGGACAAGTGTAAGGTTGTGTTCACGGCCCGGATGTCCTGGGACAAGTGTAAGGTTGTGTTCACGGCCCGGATGTCCTGGGACAAGTGTAAGGTTGTGTTCACGGCCCGGATGTCCTGGGACAAGTGTAAGGTTGTGTTCACCGCCCGGGTGTCCTGGGACAAGTGTAAGGTTGTGTTCACTGCCCGGATGTCCCCGAGCACCGTGCAGAATGGCCAGGATTATCGCTGCGGGCCTCCCTCCCCGCTTCTCCGCCCTCCCAATTACTCCACAATGGGATTACCCATTACTACCGTTAATCCACTAAGCCCGCTCTGAATGACCCTCAAATTGGCTAACATACGGAACCCTGTCAGCTCCGTAAACAAGGGCCGTCCTCGGCTTGGGTACAGGCAGGTGGAGACAACAAGCTCCGGTGGACTGCAGAAAGAGTCTGAGAGCGTTCTTATTGTGATGAAATAGGACGAACTGGTTGGGACAAAGATTTCCATTTTCTAAGAACAGACAAAGTGAATCACAAGATGGGAAAGAGTTTGAAGATTCAGACCGAAACGCCCAGTTGAACATTTGCCTGACGTCCACCTCAGAAGGGTGGCTCCTAATCTGCACAAGCCCCCAGAGGTGACCCTAATTCCCCCTGTTAACACCTACAGCAGGAGCCCCCATAGCTACCCCTCCCACCCAATCAGCGCTAATTAGATAAGTAATTATCAAATGATCCAGGTCGTTGCCTGACATTGTCCCCTCTCTGATAGGACAGGAGTGACACAAACAGAGTGATTCAACTGTTTGATTAGGACTAAATTGGCATTTTTCCGTTGTCTATAAGATTTGGCCACTCCTACACTACCATATGTGTTCTTCTGTGTCTCAGAATCCTTCGATTTAAATTTGTAAAAAAAAAACTAGGAACAGGTATGATAAGGTGTTGTAAAAATAAGGAAAAAAAGAATCCCACGACCGTCTGAAAAATGATGCTATGAAAAATGAACGATCATCAGAAGTGAAATGGTTACATCGAACCAAAACGTATCTTCACTTTTGCGCAGCCACCAACCACTCTTCTTCCTGGTTCAAGTCTTCGGCATTACAAAAACATAGCAGAAATCAGCCTATAATGGAGTAATTTACGTCTATGAAGGTTGGACATCCATGTAATTACGCCAAATGGTAGTTACTCAAGCCACTGGATATGATTTCGGAATTTATTTGCTTAAAGAGCCGGTCAAAGAAAGGACATAATAGGTTTATTAATTCCTCTGGGAAATTAGTCAGAATGTTTGCCCAATTTCTACTATTCTTTTTGCAACCACACAGGAAAGACATGGTTGTTGGAAAACAGTAGAAATCGACCAAACAGGAAAATAATATGCCAGGCAAGTTGGCCGGCCGGCATAGGAGTAGATCATACGCTACTCTTCTGTCAGGTTATCTGTCAGTTCGGCCCATTTCTATTATTGTTCCAGTGGACTATAGAGTCTGGTAGAGACTAGAAAGGACCTCCGTCTGGTGCGACTGTTAATCACAGAAATCTTGCTCGTTGACGTCAATCTTCTTTATCCTGATAGAACTTTAAGACTGATCTCAGACACTCTCCAAGTATAGGTTCGGCTAGGGTTGATTTTTGACGTTTTGAAAGTTTTTATGCTTTTTTGTTGGGTCTAAGCTTAAGCTTACTATTTTGTTGCAAGTATTTCGGTGGAGGACATAAAGAAAAGGGGACGAAATAGACATCTGACTGACTGACTGACTGACTGACTGATAGACATCGCGACAAAAACGCATATAAACACGTTAATATCCGACCGCAGTCGAGCCACTGCTTGAAGAGTATATATCAGACAATCACAAGTGAAGAGTTGTTGACCACCGACGAATGTTCGGTAAAAGCAAGATGTTTGTATTTTCTAGTGTCAAGCAATGAAATTTATTGATGATTTACGTCATCATTCACTTATGAAACGAGAAGGATGTTTGTTTTGTCTGACTTGTAGATTTTCTCTTATTACTTCATGACGCATTTCTATGACACATTATGTTGAAGCCTTCCGTAATCTATAGCTATGCGTTTTTATCATTAATGATTCTAACAACAATCTTAGAATACTTCGCTGTTTCTGTCCCTCGCATCAGCCTTGTGTGTTTGTCCGCTGTTTTACAATCGCCATCCTAGTAGCAATACTATCAGTGGAGAATGTTATAAGTGAAGAATATTATTAGTGGAGACTGACTGAATTCATTCACAAACAGGCATATACACGTAGTTGGTAATACGTATAACGGGATTTACTAAGGAAAAGTTTGGAGAAAAGATTTTGTATCGCGTGTTCGTGCCGATCTGAAACAAATAGAAGATCCTCGCTGTTTGCCCATGTAGACGTGCGTGGTAAGTTTTGCCCTTACTCGGAACTGTTTTTCTTGATAACAGGACACTGTTTACATTGTCAGAAAGTGACGCAAGGATTGCTGCTTTATTCTACACTCTGCATTTCATCTTATCTAATCTTTTGTCAAACGTCTAATGAACAAATACTGGAAGCACTGAAGACAAAATAAACACTTTGTCTGTCAATATGTATTTCGTATTTACTGGGACTGCGTATCAACTTAACTACCACAGCGGAAATTTAGTACATTTTTCCGTGTTTTTTTTTTGCGAAATCTGAAAGATTTATCGAAAATACCCCATATCGCCATCAATCAATTCAGCTACATGCACTATACAAATTCATATGGAATCTATCTTTTACATATTCAGCATGTAGAAGAATTGCTCTGGATCGAGACATGTGTACACAACTCAGAATGGGTGGGCGGGGGGAACAAGTTCCCATTACCACGAGTACAAGTCTAATCCATGCGTCAACAATGCGCACAATACACAGATTACACCCTGGAATAATTGAAACACAGTAATAGGCTTGCGTGGCGAGGATTTGGTCGGTGGGGATTACGCGGGGGGAGGGCAGGGGGTACACCGGCTTATTTTCTCTGTTTCCGCAGCCCGGCTCCGGACTGGCGGGGAGGAGGACAACTATTGTTAGACAGGAGACGGGCAGGCTGTGACACACACTAGGACCACCTTGTTAGCAAGCTCCAAGCAGATGTAGGGCACCGGTTTGTTTTGTGCGTCTGTTTCGGTCTCCAACAGACCAACTAAGTTGGCTATAGGGAGAAGATTTGCCACGGTTAGCCACTATAACATTTGCCTGCGCAAAGGGGAAATGATGCCTTCCCGCGTACTGACTGTTCTGGCCAACTATTCATCATATATCTTTGCCTAATTCTACCCTACATACATCCCTAGGGAGTCCTGGTGGAGGCCACGTCTTCCTAGTATTGATAGGAATAGGAGAAAGCGTAAGGTCAACTTTCAGAACTCCACCAAGTGCCCTAAGACTGCCACCGTAAACTAAAACGATGTTCCTAGGATATCTGAAGTGCGCATATCCCAGGATTACTAAAGCTGCATTAGTAGAGTCAGATACTCCGTTTGTCCGGGGAGTTAACGCTACATGGACACTACTGAGAAAATCTATACTCGCCTAAAAGAAGTTTGGAATGATCGTCTGCGTTGAGATCACTTGTCACACCGATGAAAATACATTACCAAGAGATTTATCTATCTGTAGACATTACTCATTAGTTAGAAGATAGATTCCTCTGTTTTTGCTTGTTAATTGGACTCTTGTGCTAAGAAGAAAGTGCACCAAACAATATTGAAATTCTACATTAGTTTCTATGTAAGCAAAGGTAGACGTTGGCGTCATACAACTTGCGTCATCATATTATATGAAGTGTCGACTCTCTCTTTCTAGCGTTTCAACAGTCGATGTCTAATCAAAGACTTATCAACAATATTGTTCGACAAAAAGATACTGCACCTTACTACATGTTATTGCACATGTCTGAATCTAACACTGCATTTGGTCATCGTGGGGTGGAAATGTAAAGATAGAAATGTACTTTGTAGTTCTATCGTAAGCACCACCTATGTGTGACGCAAACTAGTATCTTGTGCGTCCGAAAATGATGACGACTTGCATTGTTAAATTCATGAAGACGTACACAAGTTCTTCAACTCTTGCATGAGTGTTTATTAACACGTGCACAAACTATTCAACTCTTGTATGAGTAGAAAAGGCCAGATATCGTAAATACTATGCACATATCAGTAGCACGTTTCAGATGAAAACTTCAGTTTCGTGCTTCCTTTTACTTCATTTTGTAATTCTTAACTTGTTCCCAGCAGAGGTAGCTAGGATACTACTACTAGAAATTAGCCCAAAAGACAGATCCTCAACCATTGTAGGTTAGCTGTGAATTATGCCGACAGATTGTATCTGTTCTAGTGATATAAAACTACGTAAGATAGAATCATGTTCAGATTCCCCTGTTCGGTATAACCGTAAGGTGTGTGGATGGCTCAAGGTACTTCTGGGAAATCTGCTTCTTTTATGAGTGTCTTTTAGAGGACTGGCGAACAAATACTCGACATGAACGGCAAAACCCATAATCTTTGTGCGTTATGAGATTTGGACGCAGAACCAAAATGGGTGGGTGGGAAGTACAAATACTTCCATTAACACAAGTCCGTGATAATCGTTCTGTTAATAGAACCGAACAATGGCGTCATTAAATAACAGAACAATGGCCAACAGACTAATAGATTTGGTCGCAATGGATTACGACCAGAGGATTACACAATTAGGGTGGGGAAGTAGTTTATTAACTGATTCTTGTGGAAAGGAGCTCTCGAGGCGAGGGATTCAGGCGTAATGCCCGCTGAAAGGACGTATTCACCGGTGTTTATGTCGTCAATGAGAGTTTTTCGCGCGCTTTTATTGGCAAATTACGGGTCAATCAGTTCCTGTTTTGTTCGAATTCTGAACGTTTTCTTCAATATAACGTCCATGCTGTGAGGAAGTTGTCTTCATAATCCTTGTCAGGTAAATCCAGTAATGGACGAGGATGTGCGTACGGAAAAGGATCCACAGTTATCACTAAGCCTTAGTAACGATTTCATACTCTCATATCTTTACTGGTTATAGTGAAACCATAGACACTGTCAGTACACTGTAATTTGCTTATTTTTACCAATGTTACAACTCAGAAAAATCCAATCCTTGCATGTATTCTTTTTAGCTAGCACATATCTTGACTGTCTTTGAAATCGCAAAAGCTTGGCTTTCTTCTTGATAACAGTTAGGACTGACACGTTTTCATGCGACTGTCCTTCGGCTTTTCAGGCGCCACTAAATGAATCTTTTGTCTGCGTGTTCACTTCGTATCGTCAATCGACTATGTGTGATAAGAACACATAAACGTGGTCTCATACCGACTTTCTACTCTCACAGCAATAACGCGTGCTTTCGAACCGTTTTGAAACCTTGGCGTCAGAGCCGGATCCAGGCAAACCCAGCCCGAATGTTGTGTGGAAGTTGTGATGACGATGTCGCCTGTTGTTGACAGATGAGACCTGTTGAGCCCGGCTCACTTCCACACAATTAAACTTTAGTCGCGTCGGTCTGGACGGCGACACCAGAACGCTGCACGCACGCGAACGGGGACTAGTCCATTCTTCTTTGTAGGATGCGTACACAGTGCGAAACAAGCACACCCTAATATATTTCCTGTGTAGTTTCAGGCATATATACATAACTTCATTGTTCTCGCTTTTCCGCTGTGTCTTCTTCCATCTCTGCGACATTAATTCACTATTTTCCCCTCGTTTCCGAGTCATATCTTGTGTTATTTTCTCATATTTTTAGAGTCTTTGAACGCCTTCCATGGTGCACTGATGTCCCGAGCCGTCATGAGGGCGCTCTAGAATCTGGAAACTCTTAACCCGGCTTCCTCCTTGAACGATTGTGACAGTCGGAGAAAAGGCGTGGAACGAGTAAACTCAAGCATGACTTCAGACAAAGTTTTTGGCAACCTTTTGGAATTCCTTAGAACCCAGTTGGTTCAGTAACGACAGAAGAAAAGACATTGTTCCAAACAATTTTAGAGTATGTCAGGACATTTTCCTATCGATCGTTGTAAAGTTAGAGACAATACACTGTGTTGTGTTTATCTTCTGATACTTGGAATGGCACAAAAGCCATCCGTTTGTGTAGTGCATGAGCTGAAAAGAAGTGATTTCAGAAATGAGCAGAAAATGCTCTTGGCGAAGCGGGAGAGAGAATTGTGCCAGAAGATGCTAAGAAGAAAAAAAAGCAACAATTTTCGAGACAATGAACTGTAAAGATGTCGCAAATTCTTATATAGAGTTATTAAGTTATCACCACACCTCTCAATATATATGTTATAAATGAATAGATAACATATTGCACATGCTGTAAAGCCCCCATCACACATAGCCGACCGTGGCCTGCCGAACTTCTCCAG
Source organism: Branchiostoma floridae (assembly GCF_000003815.2). Lineage (NCBI taxonomy): Eukaryota > Metazoa > Chordata > Leptocardii > Amphioxiformes > Branchiostomatidae > Branchiostoma > Branchiostoma floridae. Next base: position 22,442,275 of record NC_049980.1, on the reverse strand, counting down.
ACCACATTTGGGAGATAGTCTGTGGTTGGGAGTTGGTCGGCGAGGATGCCTATATACTTGTCTTTCAAAGTCGTCTGCACCAGCCTACTATCATCTACTATAAACTTTAGCAAATCAAACTCGAAAAAGTCATAACTGGAAATAGAATGTGATGGATTTCAAACTAAGCGCCGAAATGGTTGGTTCGTGGTCGGGAGTACGAGTGCAGTCGTCGGAAGGCCCTGGTGTGTGAACATTAAATCATTAAACAGATTGGAACTCCATGCTCTCCAAAAGAACTATAAACCAGACAGTGCACCGGAAGGATTTGTAAGTCTGTTTTTGTCTCAGATAAAAGTAACATCTACAAGGATACGTCGATGTAGGTTAGACATCCAGGTAATAAGATACGCCAAAAGGTAGTTACTCATAGGATAGATCAGAAGCACTTAATCTGAATTCGTCAGCCGGTATAACCGCCATTTGAGTTTTTTGACGTAGCACACCAGCTGTTCTGCCCCAAATCATCAAACACCCCCTTCTCCCTCCCCCTGTCGGCTTACACTGCCCGATGCCTGCTACAGTACGGTACGTGCAGTTCGCACCAGTTTATTAGGACTCTCTCCGTGAGGTTGTCTCGCTAATCTGGGTAATCAGGAGGACAATGGCGGGATAATGAGCGCCTGCGGTGAAATCCCGCCCTGCTGGTTAGGCAGTGTGATTGACAGGCAGGTAGTTCCAAAATCCTCTCTCCCAAACTCCTCCCACCTTTCATTGTTTTCCAGCCTTTATAATCCAGCCCCGTCCAACAGAGAACACCAGTGCCACCACCCGAACACCGGAGAGAACAATCCATTCGGTCGTAAAAACGCTGTACGGCGCGCCGCAGTTTTTATCTTCGTCGTTTTCTTCACGTGTGCTGTGTAAACCATGAAGACCGTGCCCGAGGGAAGTACCCACCTGCCCAGCCCCCGCTTGGATCGGGACGTCACCGCCCAGAGACCCAACACCTTCACCATAGACTGGATCCTGGCACACTCCGTCCAGGGGAAAACTCCCCACACCGACGCACAAGAAACAGGTGAGCTGACGGGTTCCATCTACCTCAAATGACTTTCCTTTCATGTTTTTCTAATCCTTGATAGCAAATTTACGCTGGTTTGATGACCGGTGGTTATTCATTAGGAAAATCGGGCCAGGTTTTCTATGTTTCGATCCACTGGTTAGACTGATATGTTTCTCTACTTTTTTTTGCGTCTGGAGAAAATGTGGTGATCATTCTCAAAGTTCTGGTTAGGCAGTGAAAACACCTTACAACTGCACAGATTTTCGCCACGTAGAAAATTTGAGGCAGTCGGCGATCATATCACTAATTCTGAAGCAAAGCTGTACTGCGATTTCCAACACAATGAGAAACCAAGTTTTAGACTGAACAGCACCAGTCTTCTCTCTGAGTTTGATTTAAGTTAGAGAAACAATCTTAACCGCTGTTCTCCCTCTGACTTGCAGTTTCGGATAGTCCTATTTGCTTGTCCACGAGTGGCCGGGCTTCTCCAGGGCCGAGAGAGCGGGGTCTTCTCGCCCCTTCCTCAGGGGGAAACAGCAGGGCGCCGCCGACAGCCACCTGCTCGTCCCCCCGCCGACCCGTCCCCAAGGACGATCCGGTCAAACCAGCAGGACAGAGGAGGGAAGATCGTCGGGAAACCACGCGCTCACCCTCGCCAGTGAACCTGTCGAGCCCGACGTCCGAGGACCGGGCCGAGGCAGCGGTGTCGTCGGGCAAGATGTGCCGGCCCCGCCGTAACAGGACCACCTTCACCACGTTCCAGATCCACGAACTGGAGCTGGCCTACGACAGGACGCCATACCCCGATCTCAGCATGCGTGAGGAACTCGCCAACAAACTGGAGCTGACGGAGGCCAGAATTCAGGTAAGGAAAGCTCGAATGACTTTAACAAGTGTACATATTCTACTCTGTCTCATTAGTACCCCTCTAGATCTGTTGTGCGATGAAATTGCTTGGCTAATGCTTTTAACAGAAATTGGTAATTGTATGGTGGAATAATTAAATACGGCCAGTTTTAATGGTTGCACCAGTTAAAACGTCGACTAACAAAGAAAGTAACATTTTCTCCGTGTATTAGACATAGCAACCTTTGTTATTTGTGCAGTGGTCAAATTTCCTCCCGTCCATTTGGGTGGCCGTTTTTGATGCATGATTATTAGTCATCCGGTATATTTTTACCCAACTATAGTAATTTCATGGTTAGGCGGAAAATTATCTTCAAATTACAAACAGGATGTATTAAGGTTTGTTTGTGAAAAATCTTGCGTATGGAACTTTCCTTGAAACTGAAGACTTCATATTGGTTTTCCGAATGAAACACAAGAAGTTGCGTTTGACAAACCGTATCTAAATCGATGTGCATTTAGTCCTCGACATCAGACCTGTCTGTACCTTTGATTATCGCTTGTTCTCTTATGGTCGTGGTGTCATTGCAAAAAAAGTACTCTAATGTGTCACCACATCGTGTTGTATTTGAACTGAATATTGAAAACTAACGTTTACCCACAATTTTTGCTCGTCCTGTAGGTTTGGTTCCAGAACCGCCGTGCCAAGACCCGTCGTCAGGAGAAATCCGCCGGCTACCCGGCCGACTCCATCAGCCCCCCGCCCGACTACTTCGGCGGCCTGTCTCCCGACCACCGCCCGTCCGCCGGCTCCCTCTCCCCGCCGCACGACCCGATATCCGCCCCGGATCCACGGGAAGCCTTCCTCCGCGAGCCAGCCTACCCCCACCCCGGTCTTTGTATCCCCACCACACGGCACAGAGGCGCACCCGGCACCCCCCACCCGTCCCTTCCCTTATTTGCCTTGCCACGGAACCACAAAGCTTTGGCTTACCCCACAAACTACGCCTACCTCCCCTTCCCCTTCCCGGTCGCTATAGACGCAAAGGGTAGACAGATCTTCTCATCGTAAAGACCTTATAGAACAGGAGAGATTGAAAAATATTCTTGTAAATATAACAGATCGTGTCAAATGCTATTTTGTTAAATGTTTGTGAACGTTCTTTAAAGTTTGTTGATGAGCTTCTCTTTGTATTTATGGTATTATTTGTGAGAGGACAACCGACAATCATAGTTTGGGAAAGCTTATATCATACTGGACAATCATCTATTAATTAGTCCTTCTGGTAATGTCAATGAAAGAGAATTGCTGGACAATCAATTTTGAAGAGAATTGCTACATATTTATTCCATTTGAATGTTTATACACTTTGTGGCTAGCTTCTTTTTGCTATATTATGAAACACGACACATTAGTCTATATTTCTGCACTGGAAAAAAGAATAAACCACGTGTACTGCACTTATAACATCGCTTGAGTTGTCTAATGAATTGTTACACAATAATGTTATACTTTAAGCAGACTGTGTCTATATTTCTAATAGTGGTTCGGTACAGTATAACATACAGATACTGGAACCTACTCAACTAACAAGAGACCATGTACTGCTAGTCGACATTGAACTCAAAGCGTTTATCCCTAAAGTATTAAATCATTGTGGTATAGAAATATTCAATTCTAGTACCTAAGACTAGAATTTTTAATTCTAGTAGTAGTACCTAAGACTAAAATTTTTGTAGAACATTGTAGTAACATTCAGAAGCAGATATCCGTGCACATGATGAGAACATAGCTGACAAAACTCTTACACACAACAAAGTTCACTAGTTCTCGAGACTATCGTTGTTTCCTTCTCATATTAGAACGTCTTCTTGTTAAGACTTGTACAAAACAAAGCCGAATCAGACACCCAAGTTCCCCACGGACCGATCGACAGGTGTAGCCTAGGAAATGGGAGGCGGCGAGACGGTAGCGTCGCCAGCCAGCTGTAGCTCAAAATGAGAGTACCTGGGTAGCACTTGGGCCTGGTGCTATAGTCTCTAACGGACTCTAAAGGTCGGCAGAGGAACACTAGAAATCAGCCGAGTAGACAGAGAGCGTGCCAGTGGTGTACACCGGCTTGGCAGTACAGCATGGGACCTGGCTAACTTCATTGATATGTAATCTGTTTTAGGCTTAGGTCCCATTCCCAAACCGGGTCCCGGCCGGGATGTTTGCGGAAACGAAAAACAAAAGTGTTTATCAAGGAATATGCACACATTATATTTATGAATACGTTCTGTGTGTTTTGTTGCCTTTCATATCATATTTTTCGTTTCCTAAAGCTACTCGGCCGGGCCCCGGGTTTGGAAATTGGGACCTAAGCCTTATCGGGCCAATTTCTACCATTTTTCAAGCGGGCTATGGAGTTTGGTGGAGGTGGGGCCCGGCCGGGATGTTTTAAGAAACGAAAAATTATAATGTATACCTAGAAGTATACAGAAATTATGCCCATGAATCGTATTTGACATTTTGTGTATTTTGATGCATTTTATATCATTCTTTTCGCTCCCGAAAGCTGCCCGGCCGGGCCCCGCTTTGGAAATGTGACCTAAGCCTTAGTCAGGGCTACAGCATGGCTGGCTGTATCAACCTAACCTTAATTCTTCGTATTAAATTGGTTCCCCTCTCTTGCCAAAGGAAATAGGCTGTTAAACTACAGTCTGTGCCCTCACACACGCTCACAACTGAGATACAAATGTAGTATACCAAGGTATTTGTTTTAGAGCGTGCCCATAAATTCGACATTTGGGTTACACCCCGACCCACTGGGCCATAACACTAGCTGTGCCCGCGCTACGATTCAGCGTTTTGGTAGACAGTTCAAGAAATCTTCTAGATAAAAACTAATCGTTTTACACTTTGTGTGTTTTGTTGTCCTTTCTGCCACACCTTTACTTTGCGCACGATGCATGCTATGATAGGTTTGGATACCAGACTATTGCGGACTAGCTTGTGTTTTAAAAAAAAAGAAAACACTACAGTGGACACCAACTAATTGCATCACTGCTATTGGCATAAGTCTGGGATTTGCATAGAATTCTGAAAACCCAAACCATTTGCCATTCACTCCATTGTAAATACAATGGTATAATCGCATCATCTATTATGGCATAAATCGGACATTCGGGTAAAATATCGTCAGGTCAATCGCATACTGGCCCGTAAATATGTGATAGAAAACAAGAAAAAAAGTCGAAAATGAACTATCAGCGGCCTTTACAAATGCATTCGATCGGCAAAACCGTCAAAATTGCCGCTGAAATGGACAAACAACGCTGGTACGCCGCGCCGGCGGCACCCGAGAGTTACGCAATACAAAAGCGCAAAGGGTGACGGGATAGCATCGGCGCCATTTTTCTTTTGTCTAATACGCGCTGATGTTTGTGAATTTTCGAGCTAAAATTCCCACTGATTTTGTGAATATCGTCTACCCAAAACCAGCCATTATGAAGCTGAAATGTTTGTAAGTTAGATAAATTCGGGCATTTAGCCCAGTTTGTTCCGAGTTTGTAAATATGGCTGGAAGACGAGCGACAGTTTTGGCGTCATTCACCACGGCATCGGCATGCTTGTTTGTTTAGCGCTACACTACATTGCTCACAAAATCGTCAATTTTCAGCAAAGTTTCGGTACCTTCCGCTTAAAAGTTGTAATCAAACTAATGCTTATCGGTAAATATGTTATGTTTAACCATACGATGATCGGTCTGAGCGATTACACGTCGATAAATGTAGTCTGTACAGCGGTATCTAAAGCTGAGAGTCACGCTAAAACTACAATTTCTGTGGATCGGAGCATAATTTTTTTTTTACAGTTCAACGTTACCACATGATGTTAACGTTACATTAAAATGTTGATGATGTGTCGGATATGTATAAACGTGTGTGTGATATCATTCTGCACTGAAATGTGATTGAATCGAGACGCAGCGGATGTTGTATTTTGTTTTATATTTATTTCTTCTCGTTACGGACTTAAACGTTACGTATGACGGACACGTGCCTGTAAAGGAAAAAAAAAGAAACTTGGATAAATATTAACTACAATGTTACTTCTGCATATGAAACATGCATGTTCATGAATAAAATTTAGTATATAATACCAGTTTTGACGTGTGTGTATGGTTATTTCAACCCTTAGTCCGTAACCAGCACCCCCCTCCCCCGCCGATCGTTTGGACTCTCCTAGGGTTATTGGACTAAGTCGGGTAAACGGGTAAAATTCGCTGACAAATCGATGATGCCAATAGCCGACTTCTACTGTATTTGAATGAACCGCTCTGTACGCTTTTACGCACAGGAAGACCCACTTGACGGCAACACTTCGGATTGCCGATTACACGAGTAGGATCTTCTCTGGTGATTAGGACTAGGTGGATGACGTCATAGAATCAGCATGACAATGGCGAAAGCGTTCTCCATCAACTTTTCAAAGTATCTTCTATTAATCTGTTACCTCATCTAATTCATCTTTAAGTGTTTTCGCCGCTGTGGAAGAGGTATTCTTTGTCGAGCGGTATTCAATGTTTGAGACACGGAGTGGAAATTGTTGTTGACGCTGAGGGCTACATTTTCGCGAAGGTTCCTAGACAGGTGGGAGGTTTTTCGCAGACCTTCTAGGTTAGGCTGCTTTATTTTTGGCACTGTTTCCTAAATGTTCAACCACTGTATCAATCTCTTTGGTATAATATGGTCCAGGTTCTGGGAGCCGCACACTTGGCTGGTATACCGATTCTCTCTCTCTCTCTCTCTCTCTCTCTCTCTCTCTCTCTCTATCAGTCAGTCTTTTCCAGACTATGACAAAGCCTGGCCATATAAGAACATGGGAGCGATCAGAAAACAGCGCGAATCAGCAAAAAAAAAGCCATAGAAAAGAAGAAGCCACACAAAAGGCGACAAAAGAAAGACAGACAAAAGATATTCCCAGATCCAGAGGAAGCTAACTGAGGAGTGAAACTGTGACACCTTCACATTGATGGATGTGTGGGTGTCACAGTTATCCTCTTGACACTGTAAAGTGGACAAGTCTCGCCCCCACATCCTGTGCAGTGAAAGAAGGTAAGGACCAAATTCCTACCATCCCATCTCTTCTTTTAGGACGCTTTATTACGGGCTGAATCAGAGACGTCAAATGTCTACGTCAGATTACCTACGTAATGAACACGTAGTTTCTGCGGTTGCCATGGCAACATTACGGCAGTTCTGACATATTTCCTTGTCCGGAAAGTCGGACCACCAACCCAAGGTCGTTGTGATGTAACCGTTGTTATATTTCAATCCATGTTTTGTATTTTGTCACGTTTCTTCTCCTTCCTCTTCTCTTTCTTCTTCTCCTCCCTTTTCTAATCTTCAAATCTTCAAATGGATTCTGCTTTTTCATTTTTGAGCCAAATGAGCTGAAATTTGGCAAGCAGGTTAAGTTAGCAAACATCCCCCAGACGTTTCCACTTTTTAATATAAGTTTTATAAATTATCATAGGCTTTTTGGTCCTTGTTACACAAAAAATATATTATGAAAAAGTAGAAAATACATGCATCACAGAAGACAAACGTCTGAAATAACTACCTTATGTTTTCGAAAAACTTCTAACCTGTACCGAAATGTTGCCAAAAATTGTACCCCTATATGCCCAAATTAAATGGGAAGCTCAATTTAATTGTAACTGGCAAAATCAAACATATTATCCTATTGGTAAGCAATTAGCGCATTTGAATTGTAAGCTATTACACTGTATTCATCCATGTGGATACTTAATGTATACTTGGACAATTCGACCTAACAATATCTGTATTTTTTGTAAATGCTCAAAAGGCTACAAACATATGTTTTATTATGTAATAGACTGTTGACTTTCTGGAAAGCATTTGTTGACATGATCTACAGATCTGTTAATGACATTAAGGAAATTGTGTTGGTTTTGGGACGCCCAAGGCTAATAACCTGAACAGGGTAATCATTTTATTGGCGACCAAAGCAAAATCTGTCGTTTTTGATACGTAATTAAGCGTCGATAAGGACACTCTAATCAGAATCTTCGTAAGAGAGGTTAAAATTGTCGCAAATTGTTTCTTGGTCAAGGCCTTTACTCAAAACACGCATAGAGTCTTGACACACCTGTCTTAGACCATCTACCCATTGTAACCGTCCGCGTGCTACTGTCTTTTTCTTATCTTGCAATTGTTTGTTATCTTTATACCTCTTGTTTCTATTGTTTATTGAAATAAAGATTTGTAACAAAAAGTTGTTACTAGTCGTACGTGTATAAATGTAAAGTTTATTATTACTTTGGGGTATTTATTGTCATTAAGTCGATGAAGGTTATACGTTAAGTTAATGAGATAATCAGCATAAACGTCACCCAGGAAACTCGTTTTTAAACCATCAGCCGTTTCAGACAGCCCCCACTTTCTTTCCTCAGTGACTATCTAAAAAAAACACTGTCGGAAACATATGATCGTTTAGAAAAACGTATCCCCCCTTTCTAGTAGGGCTACGGTCTCGTTGCGACCTACAGCTTGACAGATCGCTCAGCTAATTTCACCTTTTACACTGTATGTGTTTTGTTGCCTTTTAGGAATTTTGCATCGTATTCCAACTATGAAATCCAGTGTTACACAATTCCGATTTAGGTCGTCGCGCGATGGACGTCTTGTGGCATGTGGCTTATTGTTCGTTGTCTGGTCTGTCTTCGACAAGGCACGTCCTTCTTATCTAAGTTCAGCGCGGTCGCCGCCTGAAAATGGTGGCCTGGAAAGGTGAATTTTTATACTGCGATGCTTCGCAGCGCGTCGCGTAGTTTGCAAGAAGTTGCAAGTGTTCCAACTGTCTTTCAAACGTCAAACTCTGACATGTATGGTCTCATGCCCATTATGAATAATTGGCGAGGATACCTTTCCCTAATTGGCGAGGAACATTCTACCTCAAGCCCACACTGTTGTCAACATACAACAAAGACACAATAAAGCTCCTCTCTGAGTGTTTTTCGTTCTCGTCCTCATACAATAGTCAACAGATTCTTCAGCGCAGCGCGGTGATGGGGAAAATCGCGTCTCTGTGCAGGTGTGGCACGAGGGATGTTCGTGAAGCGGCTCACGGCATTTTTCCGTAATTGGCAGGACGAGCTAGACGAGACCGATAATTTTCTGGCGACCTGCCGACCTAGCCGTTGCCAAACTACTTTGCTTTGTAACAACAATAGTAGAGTTTGACCAAATGGGATAGGATGATTTGCCAGCAGTTCAGCAAACCACAGAGTTACTCACTGCTTGCACTGAGTTAGATGCACTGAGTCAGAGTTCAATTCTACTAGTATATGTTTTCAGCGAGAAAAGGAGTCTGGCGGATTTACCGACCGGCCATCTTGTTGGACAGGAACTTGCGACAGTGGCTGGAGCTGCCGCCGCTTTTGAGCGGGCGCGGCGAGCGGCAGTAACTCTAATTCTTCTCTGACAGCTCAATTATTTGCTGCGTTCGCAAACAAATTGGCGAAATGTCGATGGTCGGACAGATAAGGCTCCGTCTCTGGAGACGGACAGGTCGCCGTCCTATCGGCCTGTCAATCAGGCCATACAGGCCCATTCAGCTGTCACAATTCGTTTATTTTGTGAAATTTCGTGGGACACAAATTGAAGACTATTACAGAAGAAGGTTGTTCTTTTCTGTCTGTGCCCTGTCCTGATGAAGTCCAGCTGTCTGACAGGGTCACGGAAGCCTTTTCCCACACACAACCGTTAATAATGACTACACATTCTACTTAATTAAATACATCCATGTAAAGGTAGTCGGGAATACAGGAACACAATTGATTCTTACTTTGTTCACAGATTTCTTTCAAATATCATCAGATAATACAGGCAACATTTCGAATCACATCTTTCATTCGACCCGACTCGTAGGTCTTCCTAATATGCAAGGTTACCGTTTCTGTGAACTGTTTTTCCCTCCGGGATTCATCTTCTGTTTTAGCCGATATTTTTTGTTCTTCTGACTCCTTTATGATATGTATTTTTTAAGTTAAACTTCATGGACAAAATTGCAAATGATGGTAAACGGAAAACTTCACTCAATATTTGAAGACATTTTGCCTAAGAACAAGTGAAATATTCAAACAGGGAATACTTACTTGTCTTTGATCGCTGATGGTGTCAACTTGCCGATTCTCGTGTCGCTATTTCCGAGAATTAGTAACCACATAAGTCGTGATATATGTGCTCTCTGCATCTTCACGTTCTAATGCCGGTTGTACTTGTAAAGGATTAAACAAAGTGTGTGCTGTGTATTCATTTACTTTTCTCTTGAGAATGTTCATGCAATCAGGCTTCTGGCATGATTTTGCAAATAAATACATATACATATATATGAATGCGACCACATCGTAAAAAGCAGAATAACACCATGATCACTGTAAGCACGGAACACCGCAAGCTAAGAGCACCGAGATCACAGCATTGGCGCGACAGTGCCCAGGTGAGTCTGGTGTCCATGGCAACTGAGGCGGAAAATGGACATTGTCAAACGCATCCGCTCCCGCTGATTGGGTGCACCCACGGATCCTGGGTACCGTCCTGCTTAGTTTACCTCCGCTCCAGTGGTCGCTACCACCGACCTTTAGCAATGAACCCAGACTGTTGCCGGGGACTACATAGGCAAGCTCCTCGGCTTCAGGGACAACCTGCCCCGAGGAAACTTTCAGGAAGACCGTTTACTTATACTTGTAATATGCTAGGTTCGATTTTATTCCAAACCGGGGCTTGGCCGGAACGAAAAATAAAAGTGCATTTTTATGTCAAGAAATATACCAAAATCATGTTAAGGACTATCTTTTTTTTCATTTTAGATTTTGTTTTGCTTTGTTGTCTTTTCTATCATACTTTTCCTCGAATTCCCTAAAACTACCTGGCCGGGTAAATGTGACCCCAGCGTTAGGACTAAAGGCCCCCTCTCACTTGACGTGCGGCACGCTTGCGGCATTGCTGCGTTCGGAAGATGCTCAACGAATTTCAGAGATAAAGAACGAATTTTCTTACTTGTTGTGTATTTTGTGGTCTTCTATGTCAGACTTTTACCTATAGTTCAAAAGCTGAATAGTATACAAATCGGAGAAAATAACAAAACAGTACCGCAGTGAACGAACGCAGCAATGCCGCAAGCGTGCCGCACGTCAAGTGAGAGGGGGCCTTAAATCCCTGGGGTTGGATAGCTGGCTAGAGTTTCCGAGTAATCCTAGCATACAGCCCTGAGAGAGACTAGCGGCCAGGTTAACGTTTCTTGTAACTATCGGAGTGGACGTAAACTAACCAGGCTGGCACCCTGTCATCAGTCCCGAGACAACTGTCGCGAGTGGAATATCCTGTGCGTTTTCACCTTGTTGTGTTCAGCGACTCAAGTAATGATGATGGAGGTTAATCTAAGCTATCAGCCAGATATGGTCACAAAGTGCTGGCCAGAAATATTGACCTCCAAGCAATTTGTGGGAGTGGAGAAGGAAAAATTCTCCACTACGATGAGACATGAAAATTTACAGATCGCTCAACGAGTTTCATAAAGTATGAAAACGAACATTTTACCTTTTGCTCGCTATTCCTATTCAGAAGTCAACACTTTTCGTACACGTGAACGCTCCCCAAAGAGAAGCTGATAAATTTCGATTGTGTTCTGTATAATCCCTCCCAACATCTGCTTACTTTAAGTCCCATTTCCACTGAATGAGGGAAGCCCCCAAAGTAGGGTTTGTATGACTCAGAACTTCAAAACTTGAATATGATCCATGATGCAAGAGTATAATTTGAAACACAACACAACATACAAACCGTACAAAACACACTTGACAAGTTCGTATCAATTGCCAGGGAGTTTTGCTCAACGGTCTCCTTCCTTAGCCTCTACCAGGCTCCACAGGTCGCTGGAAAAATAGTAGAAATTTGCCAAATAAGACAGAAAACACGAGTAAGATGGCCAAGGAGTAGTTTGCGATGCCATGCCGGTCAACACTTCTAGGCCAATTAACTCCTTCTAGGCTTTTATTCCTTACTTGACCAAAGTCCCCTAGGCCTGTTCGGCCAGGCGGGAGTCTGATAGAGACTACTGCTCCCCCACCCCAGTTCCCCAGACGGTGATCAGGCTGCGACTTGGCTGCAACTTCAATAAGATTTGTATAAACCTTAGACTTCATAATGAGAAACGTCGTGAAAAGTGTGAAAGCAGGACTGACAAGACAACAAAACACAAAGCGTAAAAATATGTGAATCTCTGAAATCTGTTGAGCGGTCTGTAGCTGTCAAATCGCTCGGCCACAGCGAGGTCGCCGCCCTGGTGGAATCTAGAACTTAGATATCATAGAAATGAGGCTACTGATCGCTTTTCAACTCGCTAGTTCGGCTCAGTTCACTTGGCCAAAACGATAAGAGGACTTAATTTAGAGAGGGTTTCACTACGCTGTACAGGTAAACATGATACTCACATCTAGAATAGACAGTGATCTTCATTCTGCGCCCATTTCGTGCTCATTTCTTCACATACTTATCAAAGAACACTCTCGAAGCATTTCCTCTGTTCTGTTCAGTACGAAGGAAATGTTCGTCTCTCTTGACGTAATTCATGCTACGAAATTCGTACAAGTAATTAAGAGGTTTTCATGATCGGCAATCGGCTCTTAAGTTTGATTCAAGATGTGTGTGCCGTACCGTGCCCGTTAACTTCTTCACCTTCTTCTCCACCCTGTCCTTCAATTCCCTTAATTTAAACACTTCTTCCTGATTCTCTTCTGTCCGGACGTACACGCATTGGATCGAGCTGGATTTCATCCTCCTTAAGCGGCTCTTAAGGTAAGATTACACATCCTGTGTAGAGAACTCTACTTCTCATTCGCAAAGAAAGGGAGCCTGGTACAGGAACTATTCTTGACGCCCCTGCCCACATGACATATCCTGTGTAAGGCTATGTGTTGTATCCTGTGGGTGGGGGCGTTTAAGGACAGCCCCAATGACAGGCTTCCTTTTTTGGAGAAAAAGTAGGTAGTTTCTAGGCAAATGTGTGAATAATATACTAGGAGTTGTTGCCCATAGAGTTAGTTATACAGCTGTTAATCAGTGCCCCCCCCCTCCCCTACCAGATGAATCCGCCGGTAGGTAAGGCCCTGTCTAACAGCTAATGACATCTTCTGTCCAATTGGTGCTTAATGTGTGCGCGGGGGTTGGCGCCAGCCATGTCTTTGCTACCTGTGTGGTTCCTTTGTACAGAATAGGGATTGTGGTCTTGTCTGATCTGTCAGGCTGCATTACGTCACAGTTTAAACTGTTTCTAAGAGACTGGTGAACAGTCAGGGAAGCGTATGTGTAGCAAATCATCAGAAAGAGCAGAAATGTCATCCCTATAGACTCTAAGTGTTATATGCTTCCAAGCCTTCACCAATACTAATGTTGTGATGTATATTTTTTGTGGGACATGATAAGTGTTGTGGGAAATGGTGCCCATAATTTGACTCCCATCCAGTGGTGAAGACTGGCGACAGCATTTTACAATGGTAATGAGAACGAGCCTGATATCGTCAATTTAATTTTGGAAGACACAAGTAATGTTATATCTCTCTGATACGTACATAACAACTCCAAAAGGATAAAGTCAAATCTTTATTACTCAAAAGTGGTCAAACCATGCAAATACATACAAAGAAACAAACAGATAACCAACCATATATATTTCTTTTAACAATCAATAGATAGTGCATGCATTCTATTTTCACAAACGAGGTACAGTCTACCACAAAATATCAACATTTCGAATAAGTCAGTTGGACAAAGGAGATAAACACCAAATATGAAACAGACGAATGTGTCCGTGCGGGCATGCTGAGCATCAACTGCGTGTCGGGTTGAGTGACAATATAAGTCGTAAGTTCTTTCTTTACGTCCAATGGCAAGACATCAAGCCTGCTTATAAACATTTTACAGAGGTCCGGCCTCAACTCTAGTATCCTTGATCAACGGGGTGATGTTAAATCAGATGGTTGTAAAGTAATGCAGTTTGGACTGGTCTCTAAGATCATCAATTCTCTCTTGTAAGGAAAGACAAACTGTCCTTAACAACTTCAGGAACGATGTGTCTTTCGTTATCGTCAGGTGTTTGGACCTACTGGAATCGTAATCGAAGGAAGAAGTCCAAAACACCAGTTACATCAGTATTTCTGTCAAAGATTCTCACTTATATGTCGTATTGATTGTAGGATAAAGCAATATTCAAACAAACAAGCAAACAAACAAACAAAAAGTCTTTCACAATATATTGCACTTCATGCTTTCATATGAACTACATAAAAACGACTTGGAGAAGACGACCCAACCAAGTACTGACGTCATAACGACATCACCAAGGCACGATATCTTACACAGCAGTTCCAGGAGGAATACTTCCTATTACAATATACATGATTCTGATTAAGATAATTTAGTCACAATGTACAATTCTCTTCACAGAAAGAAAGAAAGAAAGAAAGAAAGAAAGAAAGAAAAAGAAAGAAAGAAAGATAAAAATTGCAGAAAAGGTGGAGGAAAAGAAGGAAAGAGTGAAGAAAGATTATGATCGGCAGGAAAGTAAAGAGTGCGGTAGGGAAAGAAAGTAGTGAGACTACCGTTAAGTTAAGTTTACACAGAGCACACAAGGCCACTTGTTCACAGGATTGCACGGGGATAGAAACACCAAATACATAGTACTGAGTAACATATCCTGTCCGAGTCCGTGCAAGGACAACACAAAATGGCACAGCCCACTTTACTTTCGAACATGTGCTACCTCTGAATCGTTCCTGCCTCCTGTAGTTGAAACCTTTCTTGGGTCTACCTGTCTCTCCCCTGAGTTGCAAACTAACTCATGAGTACGAAAACATCTTCCCCATAGACTCGAGGTGCTCCCTAGCCCGCATCCTGAGGGCGGCCACGCTGGCGCTCCTGCTGTCCGGGGCCACTTTGGTGAGGTCCGGGAGCGAGGCTATGGGGAACATAGCCGGCAGGGTGGCGGAGGACAGGAGCGACGCCGCGAAGACCGAGTTGGAGGCTATGGAGGTGGTCGGGGAGAGCGGGAAGCCGGAGATGGCGGCGGCGCTGGCAATGGGAGCCGTCATCCAAGGGTCCACGGGCAGGTTGGCGGCCAGGGAGGCGCGCTCCGGGTTCCGCACGTGGTTCAGCGCCGCCATGGGGTAGTCGTGCAGCTTCATGGTCTGGGCTTCTATCTTCTCCTGACGGCGCCACTTCGCACGGCGGTTCTGGAACCACACCTGAGGGGACAACAGGGGGACAACACGGTCAGCCGGGCATGCTGGGCTAGATCTGAGAAAAGTCACTTACGATTTATAATCGATATCCTCATATTCATAATAACCGGAACCTGTATCAGTCACTAATGAAGATCCGAATCAAATCAACTTGTCAAGCCAAACAAATAGTACATCATATGCAATCCCACACAGTCGACACTGTTTGGACATAACATTTTTTATCAAGAAAGAGACGTAGACAATGTGCTGTATGTTGAGATTTTACTATTCTGTGCATTTATGGAGAACGGCAGGGGAAAGAGCGAGGTCAAAGGGGCATTCTTTTGTAGACCATGGTGTGTACCCAAGTGTTTTGATACCATTCCTGTCAAACACAAAACACTCACAGCCTGCAAAATCTGCTTCTGTCAACGAAATTCGTTTGTACATAGACCCTAGACCTTAGGTCTTCCTGTGCCTACAGGCGCATTGATGGGATTTTCAGCTTGTAACGCTACTGTTCTCAAAAGTACGAACTTCGGTTGTTGGCAATGCGGTTTAGTACATATCTACCACACTACAGCAGTATGGCTGGAAACAAGTTTTGTGTATAGTTTGAAACCTTAAGCACTAAGTAAGCAACATAGCATGTTCATAATCAAATGTTATCTGTCCATCAGTTCTGTACTTCTTTATGCTCCTATTTGTTGTCACATTGTCTGCTAACAGGTAGCGTCAATCAGAATTAGTTTTCCACAATTTCACACTTCCGCGAATTTACGCCATTTCGTTCTTTTCACCGAAACAATGCGCACAGTCTCCGCCATTCTGAAGGTGTGACCCGGGAACCAGGGTAATCGTGTTAAGATAAGCATCTACTTAATAATTGGGCAGAGGTCTGGGGTGATAGACGTGGAAGATTGCTTCCGGTGTACGTATTAATGTTCTGGCTGCACATAGGTGTGTGTTTGTGTGTGTGTGTGTGTGTGTGTGTGTGTGTGTGTGTGTGTGTGTGTGTGTGTGTGTGTGTGTGCGTTTGCACTCACGTATGTGTTTGTGTATTTTGTGTTTGTGTGCGTATGTGCGCGCGCGTGTTAGTGTGTGTGTGTGAGTGGTTGTGTGTGGGCGTGTTTGTGTGTTTGCGTGTATGTACGTGTTCTCTCACCCTCTTTCTGAGTGTGTTAGAAGCCTATACTTATTACACAAATGTATGCACATATAATGTTCGTTTTTTCGTATTTTCTTTCGAAAATAAACTTCTGATCAGAAGATAGGGAAACACCTGCACACGGCTGTTTTAGTGTTTTTTTTAACTTCGCTACGCTTTACGTAACGAAAATTCGAGGCTGTGAAGACTAACGAATTCCACTCAATGTTAACAAGAGGGAACGTGAACAACGCTGACTCAATTATCTATCTCAAGTGTTCTGTTGTCCACAAAATTCGCAGAACCCAACCGTCTTTCAGAGAGAAAGAAATCTCCAATTATTTCAGCAACACGTCAGGGCTTCAGTTATGCTAAAAGGCGCCATAGCACGGTGA
This sequence comes from Branchiostoma floridae, assembly GCF_000003815.2. Classification (NCBI taxonomy): domain Eukaryota; kingdom Metazoa; phylum Chordata; class Leptocardii; order Amphioxiformes; family Branchiostomatidae; genus Branchiostoma; species Branchiostoma floridae. The sequence continues at coordinate 22,425,553 of NC_049980.1, read as the reverse complement.
TTGACAGCTCCTTTGTGCGATGCTGATTCGTTCCCTTCCATGACATTAGGTCCCTTTGGCGCACAGGTTGATGATAAGTGTGACAGGTCGCTTCTTGTCGTATGTTTTGGTCCATCGTGAATGGGTAGAAGAACCACGCTTGTCAATTAAGAAACTCCACAACAATACCACGCCCCATTACTGGAAATAATGGTGTTTTTTGCAGGAGGTGGGGAGAGGGTTCAAGCCAAGAAGCTTGTGGCGAGATAGATCATCATTACAAAATACAAAAACAATGTAGATTCATTGATCAACATGTTAATTTTCTGCTAAAGGTGTTAATGCGAGTCTCGCATTCTGTTGCTATGTGTAACGAGATAAGTCTGATATAATGGTTGTTGCCATGTAGTATAAGATGCCTATATTGTAACTCAGTGTACATAAGTTGTTGCATTCATGAGTTTTAAAGTAATTGTGTAACGAAAACATTTAAAGGAGCTGTTGAAGATGAAGTACACTAATTAGTACACTAGCTATGCACCTGGATGGGAGGTTCTTGTAAATCCATCACAGAAACCTAGATGATAATATGTAAATAGGGATAGAAAATCTTCCTAAATGTTACTGCGTTCGCATCTGCAGGGTCCACGCCCTGAACCGGTAGACCTACCGTAAAATTCAACTTCATCTTAAAGTATACGACAACTTATGGTAACAACTACTTAACATGGTGCACAACATGAGGGCATTGACTCTTATCCATGACACTTTGTATTCACTGGGTGCTGCGACCGCCAAACACTTCTCAAATTGCTCAACGAGTTTCATAGAAAAGAACTACTTTATTTACGTTTTGTGTGGTTTGTTGTATTTTAACTCATGCCTTTACATCTTAATTGCATCATACTCATATTATGACCGAGAGTTACAAAAATCTAGTTTTGGTTGCTAGCTGTGCGGTCGCTCAGTGTTCTATTTAGTGGAAAGGGGACCTATAAAGTAAAAAGTTAGCACACAAAAGCAAACACGCAAGCTTGACGCAAGTGCAGTGAGAGTGCACCTTTACACTAAACCTAGCCTCCTTCGCAGACTTCGAGAGCGGTGGCGTTTATTTTTTTGGAGAGCACTGATTCGGAAGTTTCAACACGGGTGCAGTACAACTCCTTTTCTCGGCATAGAAAACCTTAGTCCATGTTAATTGAAAATCGCAAATCAGCGCTCACCCCAAAAATAAACGCCACCGCTTCGGAAGCCTGCGAAAGAGGGTACACCCAGTCACATTCCCTATGAAAAGAATCCCTCAAAATTAGCAGTTTCAAAGAGAAAGTGTCCCCAAAATTCGTCAGTTCTGTGGAAAATTACGGATCAAATGACAGAGCACCCCCGCCCCCCTGCCACCTGTCAACTCCGTCTCCATTGTTCCGGCAGTACCCGGAGCGAGTAGCGGACATACGTTCAATACGCTGGTACCAAACCTTTTATATTTTTATAACTGACAAGTCTCTTTAATCCTCTCTGCCAAAGTTTCATCAGAGTTTCAACAAAGGGGTTGTTTTATATATCACCTGACTGTAGTTGAGTGGCTTTCAGTGAACCCTGTAAACAAGTTAACATTTTCACCGTGATCATCTATGTAGCCGGTGTACCTGACCCCCTGACAGACCCAGACCATCCATTCCAACCTCCCCGTGCAATTATGATATAATCATCTCCGAATGCATTCCTAGAAAAGCCAATTATACTGATCGAATGGGCTCACATGACGATCAGATGCCCCTACTTCTCCCTGGCGGCACCGCATGTAGCTGTCAGCGAAAAGTACATCTACCAACAGCTGTTTTTCGATATAGCTTAGCAAAATAGTCTCTCTTGGTATTGTACATTGACAAAAACACAGTTTGCAAGAATAAGGCACGTTTACGAAGCCCCAGTTTTTCTGTGCACACAAACGCTGTATTTTTATCGTCTGGTACCAATGACTGGCTTAGTCTTTATGTCCTTGTTTAGAACTTACCAATATTTAGGACCTTATTTACCACTAATGTTTGAAATGTGTATGGCTCACCAGTGCCGCGTATTTTTAATTTTTTTTATTGGTTGCCAAATAAACAAACGCACAGCATCGTGGAATAATTGTATTTCTTTATTGATACTTTCGCTTTTTACCGGTACCGATATCATTGCATTTTCAATCCACATTCCAAATTCACTGTTACGAGTAAAACACACTTAAAGTGGTCCCAACACAATTATATTAATTGCCTTTGTGTGATATATCATCATAACCTCATCAACTCTAAAACCTTTTAATAACCCTTCATTTGACAGGAGGGGATCAATTACAGCCAGGAGCCCAGCTGACACGGCAGAAACTATCCCCCGTATGTGAACCATGCCATCATCTCTGTCTCCCATCTTCCATTATTCATGAAGACTACAAAGGGGCAGAAATGAATGTAATGATGATTTCCGTAGATAGGAATGTGCTCGACGGACAAAAACATGAAACCCCCCTACTCTAGTTGATTGGTGTTACGAGACGTAAAAAGATCCTTCGAATATTTCTGATGAATCCATCAAACAATCGTTTTCGGTTTGGTTTTTAAGAAGTATGTTGATAGCTAGTACATGCTCTAGTGTGTCATGTCTTTATTTGATACATATTGACGTACATCTACACTAACGACACTTACAACAATACAGACAAAAATATAGAACATATGGAATATACGGGAGCTTCAAGTTAACGCTTATATAAAGGACAACAAGATAACCAGTAACACTAAATACATTAAGTATTACACACTTTTACCTTCATTTACATAGGCACCTATATATGCAGGTGGTCCCTTTGTTTGGCCAATGACGCTGTAAACGCGGTAGTGTATTATGTGTATGGCTAGAGGATTCCTTGTTCTTCTTATACATCTATTCGAGTCTCTGAAACCGACATATAAAACATGCACTGGCACTTCACGTACTCAGCTTACTAAACATAAGATACTAATGGATGAGCAGCTGACTGAACTTCTCAAGGCCTTTCCGTGGAACCGCGAGCTCCGCGGAACAGCGGGCCTTTCCAGGCCTGGAGAAACGTCCGATGTTGCCTTTCTACATCTGCTTGGAGATTAAGAGAGATACGGCCCGAAAGCAGATGTGCAGCGATAAAACAACGCCAATTGTGTGAACACAAACACACCATGTGTGGGAACACAATTAGAAGTTCTCACTGACAGTGCGGGCGACCTTTACCTAATAATGGCCCAATTTTCTCCGTAAATGACGGGAATTAAAAAGCCATGGATTATTATTCCTGGCCGACAGGGGAGTGATAGATGGTAATTCTATTGTCGCGATGGGCTTTATTTACAAATTAGGACCTGTGAATTGATTGTTTGGATGGACCTCTGTTTAAATGTCATAAGTCTGTTGAACAATAATATAACCCCCTGCGGAGGCCTGGAGGTGTGTAGGGTTCAGGTAAGGGGCAGAGTGTGCTATCTGTCATGGGAACTGAGGTGCAGTGTTCATACTCTATACTCTACTCAACATATTCCATATAACTAGTTTTTAAGACCTGTTAATACAATACGCCGTACACGTTTTCTTCATTTGTGATATGGACATGTAATAATGAAGTACAGCATGTTCACTACACACCTATACAGTCATGCACAAGTCTCTATAGGTGCCCTTTAACTAGTCCAGAAATATGCACTATCTTAAAAGGAAAGATGAAATGTCATCTAAATTGTGACGCAATAAAAAAAGACTGAATTTCTCTACTCGTGTTTTAAGAAGAGGGAAGAGACTCTGTAAGTATAGATGGATGAAGCATTCCCACTGAACACTTTTACTTTAGGTATTTAAGGCCCCGGACACATACTTGTGCTACTAGTTCAATCGCATTGGGTGCCTTTAACCTCAATGTATTTAGCCCACGTTTGGCATGGATATGCAATAAAGATCATTGTCATTGTCAATATTCCAACTTTGCTTACACTGAAAGTTACAGGGACTTTTATAAGATCTACAATTACAAACACACACAGGTAACATACATATGAATTTACTGTTTTAACACTACTAGCACAGTAAATGTAACGTTATGTGTCCACATTCGACCCGTTAACTGCACAAACCATTGACAAAGAAAGGATGTGTGATGTGGCAGAAACTAGTGTACACTTACACTCATAGAAATCAAATTGTTTGCTTCAATTGTAAAGACATACGTCGCCTTATATAATAATGTATGTTTCATTTTCTGCGGAATGAAGACATTTTAAGATATTCCGTTTCGAAAGTGCAAATTTCAGAGGTTCAATTCGTTTACTGGCAATTAAAGGCGCGATAAGCATATTGCTGTACTAGTAACCAGTAAAATGTTTCGACAGTTTGGGTGTAGGAAACAAAACCAATATGTTAGGTGGATTTTAAAATCAAAACGTAAATAACAATGTAGAAAAGGCCGGGGTTCTGAATTGTTAAAGGCTTTAGTTCAACGGATAGACCATTAGGACCATAAGAAGAGAATGGCGTCAAAAGTGCACCTGTCAGAGTGTTACACAAGACATATGGTCACAAACGTATCTGACTGAAAACAACTCAACACAATAATCTACTGACGTCTGTACATAAATCAAGACCATAGATAAGCCAATGGGCTGGTCGTACATCAATCAAAGAGAATATACAGTTTGTGTGAAAGTGTTGTCAGGTGGGCCATTAGTTCCACCTGGTGTCACGCTGGCATTTTACCTGACCTATCTGGGAATTGTTCGCCAGGCCCACTTTTGTGAGGACCACGATTCACTCACCAAAGGATCTCGAAGCATACCTTTGTTATGTTTTGTTATGTTTCAGAGGCTTTTTGACAGGGATTCAAGACCTTTTCTATCTCTGAAGATCAAGTCATTGACAGCTGCTGTCGCTGTGTTTTGAAAGTAGAAAAAAAGATGTTGTTTTAAAGGTTTCTATTAAAGTTCAACTAGCTATAGCCATTCAAAGGGTCTAAGGTCACAGCAGATACAGTGACATAACATGACAGCAGTCATTAACTAGTAATAACGGAATATCATTGGTATTCAAAGGATAAAAAGGGGTCCTAGAATGCTGCCTTGAGGGGCATAGGTTTGAACACTCTTTGACTATACAAGAGTTATTTGTTGATTGCTGTTTCATCAATCTTTAAATACATTGCAGCGCCGCAAGGCGCAGAGTTGCGTATTTAGGCACTTAAACATTAAAGCATCTCTTTGATGAAGAACACCATAATATATGTAAGTTTATATTTTTGATGGCTAGTATCTTTTCATAAAATTGTGAACACGAAGTCCTGTTCCTATCTTCTGATCACTCTGCAAATTATTGTTCTATCTATTCTATTGTGAGACCAGAGCATCTCTGTGGAAGACGGTTGTCCCCGCCGGTTTGTTCCAACAACGGAGCTTTAGAGCATGTTCGGGCATTACATCTTTATAGCTGTACAGCCTTTAAATGGAAATTCATGTTTACGTGAAAGAAGCAAAAGCAAACTGAACATCCATTGTTATGTTACATAAATCGCACGACATGATTCGGGCTTTTAATTCGCAGTAACGAACCTGGGCTTGTTTGGGTTGTATTCCCCATGAATTCGTCATGAGAGTGTTGTATAATTTAGAGTATCCAGTTTTAATGATTTAACCTGGCCTTTATATTTTCATCAGGCATTCATAAATTTATAATCGCATCATCATTGCTTTCAATTGTGTATCGTTACCCCTGCATGGCTATATTGTGGGATAACACTAACTCCGGAGCTTATAATGAAATAATGACTATGTAGGTTAATACGTATGATCCATTCCAAGAAAGGTTTAGTTGATGCACGTTGCTATTTTTCGTTTCTGGAATAAATAATTCTGTTTATTGACCAACTCTATCTTCTTGTTGGGTGTTCGTGTTGTAACAATGACAATGACGCATGTTGCATGGTTCCTGATCTCATATTAATAATATCCAGATAATAATCTAATTAGCGACTCCAGCCGTATTAACTGTTATTGTATATTGTGCGATGATGACGAATGCATGAAACTTGTGGTCATGATCACCTATAGACACGCTATGAGGGAGGAAAATGACAACAGGCTTAAGACTGTCTGACGGAACGCACACCAAGTCATGAACGCAGTTTTATGATGGGAATGTATCTCGAACCAACTTAGCTTACTAAAACACTTAGGGGATAACACCAAGGGGATAACACAAAGGAAACCATCTTCTACTTTTGAAAAAGCAGTTATAGTACAAAACAGGAAGAGTGTACTAGTTTGTGTTTACAACTGTCGAAGCACGGTTTCAGTACATCTTTCTCCGATGGTTGCCCTTGCTACTACCCTCACATCGCCACAGCCCACCAACACCTCCAGTCCACCAGGGCGGCGATCTCGCTGCGATCGCGCTGCGATCTACCTACCTGTGATCTAACATTTAACATATCTCCCGACGAATCCCATACGTAAGACATAAATCGTTATACACTGTGCTTTGCTATCTTCTTGGTCATATTTTTGCAGTTTGCATGATAATCCAATTATGAAATAGATGGTTACAAAAAGCCAATTTAGGTAGCAGCACGACCGCCCTCTACTGGAACGAGAAACACACTAACAGTGACACACTAACGATATTCTGATGCTCACTCTGTATCGTCAAGAACCAAATTGATGATGGAAATTAAGTCCATGGAGTTGTAAGATTACCAATGTAACTTATCATTTTATGAATGTTGCCCTCATGACGAGCCGTATTTGGAAATTGGGTGTACCGGGCCCTATCATTTAGACGACAAAAGTTATATTTTAATTCTTCTCTTCTTCGCTTTGATACCCACAATCTTGGTGATTCTCTCCTCTGAAACTTGAAAACCTTAGTTACAAATATGTGTCTTTGATATTGTTATAAAAATTCGTTTGTTCAGACCTTTGAAGTGCCTATTGGCACATAGGGCAGCAAGTTTACTATCTGAAACGAACAAAGTCTTCCTTACACAGCACTTCTTCAGTAAACATTTCGACGACCATCTGTCGCATTCATCAGTACAAAATGAAACAAATGCCCTCGGTGCTATACGCAAATTAAAGAAGGTTTTGTGAAGAAGAAGGCTTTGTTCAATTGATAAACCAACCTGATGAAACTATTTACGGAAGTTTACTATCTGTTTCATGGTATCTTTTTACAGGGAGGAGTTACCAGCACCCCCCCCCCCCCTGAGGTACCTTCCCGAACACGAGACCCCATCCCCACCCCCTTTGGACGCCCCTTTGGAGATTCCCTTCGACACGGAGTATTCCAGTTACCATCTAATAAACTACGTGTAAATGAAACCTGGAGACGAACCGCGAGGCTGCTACCAGTTGAGCTACAGGGACATCCCAAACATGCACCTGTCACCCTTCCCTAATCTTTATCTATTCAAGCGTTTCGTCAGAACGACATTGACAGTATCAAAACCCGGAAATTCGCGGGTGGAAACAAAATTTACGAGATGGACGCAAACAATTGAATTTACGTCCCCTAATAAAGTTTATTAATTTTTCAAAAGTGCGTTCCGCCGTCCCTCGGTGTAAATTAAATTGAATTTCGTACGGGATGCAATATTAATGTCCCTGCTCCGGAGACGGTCCATTTAGAGAACACGCGCTCTGCCTGTCAGGCTCTGTGAAAGGGACAGGAATGACTTACAATGAGATGAAGTCATGTCATCGCCAGAAGCGGGAGGAGGGCGGGGAGAGGTAGTCTCTGCCAGACTCCGTAGGTTGGAAGCTGTTCTTCCCTGTCGGCTAGCTCCTCTGGCAAATTATTCTGTCTAGCCAACGTCTATTATTTTTTTGTATTTGCTGCATTTTGTACTGTCTTATCAGTTATCCACGTTTTAGCTCTTCACCTACTCCTACGTAGCTAGACAACTAGGAAAACCTACAAAATGAAGCGAAAACTTGGGTCAAACTCTGCCGGATGGTTAGCAAGAGAATAGGCCGTAGAAAGAGAGGTGACAAGGGCTGGACACCGCGTTGCTATTGAAGCGTGAAAACGTCAGTCATTGGACACTGTTCTCAACTGACTTTACTGTCCTCATCAACGTGTGTAAGCGTTATCCCTTACTGTGATGAACATGTCTCCAACACAGGACCTTCATTTTACGTTCCTTCCGAAAAACGGGTGCAGTCCCAACCGAGATGCATTTCCCAGGATTTGAACCGCGGTCACCCAGTTACCAACTAATTGGAACAAGGAGCGCAACTGTGAGGATACTACCAGTTAAGCCACAGGGACACCCCTTCACACACAAACACATGTACATTTTTATCGTGTGAGTCTGTTTTGATAGTTTGTGGGATGTGAATCTGAACCTGATATGGCCTTGCCATGAGTGTTCGACGAAACTTATTTTGTTTTGTTTGTACCTGTCGTATCCGGATTTATCAAATCCCATGTTTTGATGCTGTTCACGTGAAGCTGACGTCGCCTTTTCATGTGTGTGACATGTAATGTGATGAAGAGGTGACACGGTTAATCGGAACCTGCCACAACCCTGTCTTCCCTGTCTTCCAGATGAAAATCTAATAAAGTCCCGACATTAAAAGCGACGACGCCGTGCACCTGAACCTGGCACATACTTGTCATATGTCTGACACTTTCAGAATGAACTTGACTCCCCTGTTCCACAGAGGGGCAATGATTAGATTTGACAAGATTCGACTACGTCCAAATAAAAGCGACGGTGCTGTGACATAGCCCTGTCATGTGCCCCGTCCTCCTTGTCGTTGCTGTCCTACACATTTCAGATGTGACTTGCGTGGCTTAGATTGTCATTCTCGATTAAGCCATAGCCAATGTAGTAGGATTGATATGAATTAGGGTCTTACATTGGTCAATATTGACAGAAGGAGGCCATATACGACCGTCTTCCCTGTCCACCGATGGTTGATTAGATTTTACTAGAATTTAAGATTCAATTAAGTCTCAATAAGAGACGATGTACACATGTTCTCATAGCCCTGTCGTGTGCCTGACAGCGGCGATATGTACCTGTCTTCCCTGTCACCCTGTCCCCCGATGGTTAATTACATTGTACGAGCGGGGGCGTCAGGAGAAATGGAATTATTGTCCCACTAATGCTTCCCGACTCGAGCCGCGCCGCTCACTTAAAGGGACCTGCCGCCCACCCGCCGGGCTGCACGCGAGCGGCCACCCAAAGGTTCACTGACGTAACAAAAGGTACAGTGACTTCCATACGGAACTACAAAATCTAACTACAAAATGAATCTTAGAATTTTACTTACTAACCATTGAATACTAATATGAGGTGAGGTAGATAGTTTCAGTACCTTTCCTGATAGGAAAGAATACCATATCTAGGGCATTTCATGGTAATTGATTTTTCGACAAAATGGTCAAAACCTCTGGGCAATGGCCGTGCCAAAGTGACGATGCGCAGAGTCAACATTCATCTTTTCTAACAGCCATCCCTCTTGAAGAGAGCAAAACTACGGCAAGAGGCCGTTTATGTCCTTATCTTCTACGTCTTTGTCTAAGTCTGCGTCAGTATCACAAAGGGTTTAGAAATATTACACCCTCGCCTTGTTTTGAGTTTTCATCTTCGTAGCTTTTAAAATATCTTATGGGATTTGGTATTTTGGCAACAATGATATTATCGTGAGCTCCTGTATCGAAGCGCTCAACGCCATAACTATTAATTCTGGCAGATACAACTTAATCAGACCCAACCCTGTTTATTAATTGGTTGCCTTAATCAGTTGATTTACTGAATGATGAACACGTCCTCTCTCTGTGCCTGGTACCGAGACTATCGCATTGCCTTCCACGCCAGGGAGCACCAACATCAGGACCCGGCGGTTTATAACCCCATTTCCACGCCCGAGTGCGCACACGCACGGCCTAACGTCCCTGATAAGCACCTCCTTCCGTGAGAGGCGCGATCGCCATTTACGGCGGACGGGCAGCGGGGGATTTGGTGATGGCGACACCATTGTTCGGCGGCGCACTCTCTGCCTTTCCCGCTCATTTCGCATTCTCTGTCCCAGGCTTTGATGTCTCCACCACTGTCGTCCATCAGGCGACCTTCCTGACCCCTCGTTTAATAATTACCTCGTCCCCAGGGTCGGACTTATTTAGGAAACACCACCTTTTAGCGCCACGCCTGGGAGCGAACTTCACGTGCGACCTTGGCAGAGATACAACAAGGATGCGGTCTCTACTAGATTAACTACGCTGGTTAATTGGGAGAACAATACAGCCATTTTTCATGCAGGTAATAATCTACCGTACCAGGGGATTTTGACCACCATAGGGTCCACTTTGTCTGTGCAGTTAAGGTGCCCGTTACCCCTCCTTCGGACTGGCTCTCCTGGACAACTATTCACCTTACTTTTGCCAACAAACAAATAAACAAACTCTACTATCAGTAGCCCGCCCTCCAAGGTAAGTGGAAGTAAACAAGGATGTGAGCGATTAGTGAACTTTGTTGGTATCTAACACCCACTTTTTGCTAGGGGTTGCGACCGCTAAAGCCCCGGTCACAAAGCGCGTACGATTCCTTGCGATTCCTTCCGATGCGCAGGATAAGCGCAGTGCGTCGTAAGTCGGGGGAGAATCGGAAGCAATGGTTTAAGTATATAAAGCCGTGGTCACAAAGCGCGTAGTGCATCGTACGATGAGGTCATATTAAAGAGCGTGCCTGCGTCAATCGCAGTGAATCATAGTAAATCGGGGAGCGTCGTATGGCGAAAAATAGAGCTGAAATGGATTTTGAACATGTTCAAAATTTCGCCATCGTCGTAAGATTTTATTTGCCCCCATAGCAGAGTTCATTACGGCAATTTTTGTCTACTGATGAGGTTATAGATTTATGATTTTTTAGCATGTTGTGATGGTTTCAGTTTTCCCTGATATTGTCGATATTGACGAAAAGGGGAAATATATCAGTCGCAACTGCCACAGTCGCAACCAGAGAACAGCGCGTCCCGCACAGGTGATGCAGACAATTGTTTGATCGCTTCATGCACGTGAGTTTATAATTAGATCAAATCTCAGCTCTCGTCGGTCTTGGGTCAGTTTACCATAATCGTAATAACCATGGGGACAACTCGAACATAAAGGCAGGCTCTATGAGTCGGAAATACATATGATATAATGCTTATCATATGATTTTTGTATGATGGTATCTTTTTGTTGATAGCATATCATGATACGATCTTCGAAAGAGCCTGACACGTAGAGCCGGCAAGCAGGCCGAGATAACCATACCAGTACTCACACTTGATTTGAACTTTTGCTTGCAATACTCTTGTTGTCATGGTCTTTTTTAATTTATTTTTACAGTTAAAGATATTATAGGAAGGTATTTAACAGCTATGTCCACATTTTGTTGGTTAAAGAAGCACAAAAGCGGTCAGACGGCTATACAGAAGAGACACAAGTGAAAAATCGTGCGACGCTGAAAAAATTTTGAACACCATCCGATGCGTTGCGATGGCTTGCGATGCTTACGATTTTCTTGTGATGTACTGTGCTCATCGTACGATATGCGGAATAGTCCATCGTAAGGAATCGTACGCGCTTTGTGACCGGGGCTTTAGCGACCAAATATTTCACAGATATCGCTCACAGAATTTCACAAAAAATGATGATTACGTTATGTGTTTTACCATGCTTTTGTATCGTGCATCATATTCCTATTACATAATCAAGAGGCACAAAAAGCAAGTTTTGATCGATCGGCGGCAGTTGAAAGGAGGCCTTGACATCGTCTGGTCAGGAGCATCAAAGCATTGGGACAAGCACGTTTTTTTTTAAATACAAAAATCCCTCAGTTGTGTGGCCGGTCGATTTATCGATTAACAAACCATTAGCGGATTGACTAATGAATTGGCCTTTCATCATTTGATTGATGGCGTGTCCGAGACCAGGGTCAGAAGTCAAATGGAGCGGACGTAATTCGGGTCCTTTGGTCACTTTTTAGTTTAATGGGTCATTGCCCTGGGAGAGGTTTCAACAAACTTAATTCAGAACCGTAAAGGGAGAACCTGGCTGCTTCCTGTCCAGTATGAATTCCTGAGGCACCTCTTTACTGAACGGAGATCGCTGAGAGACCATACAGTGACCGACATTGGATTTGCGTGCCTTTTGGTTTTATAATAGGAATATGATGCACGATGCAAAACTATGATTTAAAAGAGAACAGAAATACAATGTATAGAGCATCACTGGTCATCAAGTACGTATTTGGCTTCAGTTTGTTTTTGTACGTCTTTTTCGGGTGTAGAGTTGTTTCGTTTCATTCAGTGAGCCTCTAGCCTTGAAAGAGCTAATATGAAAGCCGCCGAATAAACTACAAACCGAAACGAAATCCGTAAAGTTCTATGAGCTTGTATGGTATGAGGAGGCATGTCCCACCTGTACGCGCACTTCCGGCAAGTTGATCTTCATGGCCAGCTCCTCGCGGCTGTACACGTCAGGGTAGTGAGACTTCTCAAAGGCGCGCTCCAGCTCGTGCAGCTGGAACGTGGTGAACGTGGTCCGATTCCGCCGGTGTTTCTTCTTCATGTCTTCTCCCACCTGCGTCTTCTCGTCTTCTGCTCGGTCGTCCGCGTCTTCGGCCGTCTCAGCAGCGCCGTTGCCGTTTGGAGTCTGCGGAGCGGACGGGAAACCTGGGGAAGAAGCGGAAAGGCTTGTCTGAGCGAGTTGTGTGAGTCTGGCGCCAGCAAATCAAGAGACGTCACACACAGTCACAGTTTATCATGAACTCTTTATGCACGCCTTCTTTACAAACTCTTCTCAAGAATGTAAAAGTCTATGATAAGTCTTGAGAAGTTTCGCCAGTTTTTCTATCAAAAAAACACTACATAGTAAGCAGGAGACTGCGAGATATCATCAACTGTCATCACAAACAGTGTTGGAGTTGTGGGTAAGATTTTTCTTGGTTGAATATTCTGTTTGTCATTTTTTTAAGTTTTAACTTGTTTCAATCGGTCCCTACGACAGACCGCTAGCGACTGTAATCCACTGTTTGTTTTATGTTACCCTGATAAGGAATATCGATATCAAATGATCGGGAGCTGTCTATTCAACTGATCCAGGAACCAGAAGGTGACTCGGTGACATACTCACATGAGATGTATGATACTTATTGCAAATACATTGCTATAGTGCAACTCATGAACCGTAAGAAAAATGGTAAACCAGATGTAGGCATCTCTGGTGAGTTTCGGACAATTAAGACAGGCATGTATGTACAGAGAATTTTCCCCGGGCTGAATAGCGAAAATTGGCCGATATCAGCAAAGGTCCCCGAAGAAGGTTTAGTAGAGACTAGTTTCCTCCCAGTCTAAATGGGTCAGACATTAAAATTGAAAGGCCGCTATGATCGGGGGCTAATAGGTAATAATTGGCGCGCCCGCCATGTTTTATCCTGTCAGCACCAATTGTCCGTTGACATGGTGACGATGCGCAGACGACAGCTCGGCACGGAGGTTCGCGCGCTTTCCGTAAAACGGGGTTCTATATAAATGTTGGGCAAAGCTTCGGGTCACGGTGGGAGAATAAGCGCAAGATTACAGAAGAAAAGTTGTAAGTTGACATTAACAATAGAGGTAAAAAATTATGTCCCAGACAATTGCAGTTGAATGATACCGCGGTAAAATAAAAGTTAACGCAAACCTGAAACATTTGGTGGATTTTTGCTCAAAAGTTTGGCCTCCCTGTTGTCTTCCAAGCGGTTATTAGAGTGCAAAATATTCCTCGATTTAGATTCAAACGATTTTGTCAGCTACACCCTGCTATACATGCAGATTGAATATTGTGTCAGTCCAGAGTGGGTGGATAAATCATTGGATGGTTTGTCTACAGGCAAAAATAAATGTAGGCTCTGGGTCTAAAATTTTGAATTAATCTTATAATCAAGATCCAACAGTCAGAATAACTTTTCAACGCACAAATACGTGGGCCAAACTCTACATGCTTCTACATCATGACCGACATTGTCCCTTTCTATAACATGAACCTTCCTACCAACAGAATTTTCACTACATTATTCTCAACCACAGTTTTGTCCTGTATTTAACTCATTAAAACCAAATAGTTCATTACGGTGCCGTCACGTTCGTCGTAGGTCCTCATACGACTTTGGATTGTCAAACTAGTTAGCTGTGACAGAATAAACCGCACACAAGGATCCGAGACAGCCAGCTAAACTGTGTGCTACACATGCACGACTAGCCCAAGAATGCCATCACTTTGCGGTCGCACAGCAAAGGTAACCGGGCCCTTAACTTAACTAAGGCAGAGAAGGGAGAAATGTTCAAAGCATTGCTTGTCGCCAGTTATCGACGCGAAACAAAAGGCGTGTCCTCCGCAAGTACCATAGCGTGCCAACGGACCGGCAATTTGTGTGGCCTCGTCATTTCAACGGTGTTTTGTCGATCATTTGCAGCATGAACACCACATCACAGTAAATAGTCATGTAAACGGTATCCGTACATTGTTCTTCCAACATTTGAACGAGCATCAAATAACAATGTCTCGACCTGTTAACGGCATTCGTAGATATTGTTTGTCCAACCTTCTGTGGACACTTGGTCGCCATGTATACGGTATTTGTAAATCGTCTGTTGAAACTTTGGACGGGCACCAGACAACAATGGCTTAACATCTTAACGGTTGATTGCTTATCAGGGCATTTGATTGAGAACTAAGTAATAATGGCCATGGTTGATAATATTCACATTGACGGTACCCATGATTTGGATAAACATTGAATAACAACAGGCGATGTTGAAAGGATTATTCATTTATACTAAAATTAGATATATATCAAAATTAACAGATCATCAGATCAACGCAGATTTTTCAAGAAGAAGATAATTTGGAATTCCTTAAGTAGTCGAAGAGGAAACCATAGGTGATTATGACTGCCTCAATCTCTGATGTGATACATGTAAGTACTCGTACAGTCTTGAGGATTTTTGTATATTTTCTGAGATAGGGGCCACAAGTTCAATGACATGACACTTTCTATCTGCTTGTTTATTATGTGGAGGCATGTTCCACCTGTACGCGCACAAAGTTCGCCGCTAACACTGCTCTGGAGTATCGGCTGTCTTCTGATCTCGTCCATTCACCTTAAGGGTGATCTGATTTAGAGAATAAGAGGCAAGGACCAAATAAGGTGGGTATCCTCTCAGTTCCAACGATAAAACATTCTAGATTTTCTACAGTGACATTCTTTCTATACCATCAGAACATTATGAGATGGAGACAAAGCACGTTTGACCGTGGATCTAGGGAGAGGATCATCAACAAAATAGGGCCAAGTTTCTAGATTTTCTACAGTGACATTCTTTCTATACCATCAGAACATTATGAGATGGAGACAAAGCACGTTTGACCGTGGATCTAGGGAGAGGATCATCAACAAAATAGGGCCAAGTGTTCTATCAGGCTGCACAATGACAAAATAAATTTCTAGGTTTTTCATACTTTATTTTCTATACGTGTCTCACATTTGTTCTCTGCTAATTTGGAAGGGAATGTCCCTGTAGCCCAACTGGTAGCGACCTCACAGTTGACCTGGTTCCAGACAGTTGGTAACTGTGAGACCCTAGTTCAATGCTGGGAAGGTATCTCGGTTGTGACAGTATCTGTTTTTCCAAGGAGCTTTTACCCTACAAAAGCTCCTTGGTCATTCAGAAGGGAAGCAAACTTGGAGTCCTGTGTTTAAAAAGGTGCTTTGAGCATTTTAAGGGGAAGGACTAGCAACCCCTCCCTGTAAAGATATATCCGGCTACTGAAACAACAAAGAAACGTTTTGCCCTACATGTATGTGCTGCTTGGTACTACACGAGTCTGCACGAAGGAAGGAAGGAACAGATTTGGACTGAAATGTGTCTAATCGAAGCAGTACAGACAGAGTTCAGCCCGTGTTGGCTCGCAGGGTTCGCGTGATCCCGCCGCGGCCCTGGGACCAGGTATTCCCACTTCGGCAGCGGCAAAGTGGCACCCGGAGACGGACGATCATCGCCCTATAGTTCAGCCATCTCCCTAGATTATCATCAGGGTAACGAAACAGTAATGGGAACGAAACCAACAGATCGCCCTTTCCGTGACCCACACCGACGGCTCAGGACGCACTGTCGCATGAATAACTGTGTGCCGTTCGGGGCTATACTTAGAGATTGAAATAGCTGGATACTCAGATGGTGTATATCTTATATACCAGTATAAGCCAGTTAATTGCACGACGGATAACCGCACACTTCTTTTAATTGCACGCAGTCACAAAATCCCGTGTGGCGTGGTCCAGCTGGATAACTTCGCTTTGTTGCACCATCCGGATAATTGCACGAAATACGCTGGCTTCTACTGTACTTGACTGGCGGCATGATAGCATAACAAAGAAGTAGCAGCACTGTCCCCACAAATTCTTTGAGCAGTTTCTGTGTACTCGTTGTTATCACATGCTTTTACTTAGTTATATTCGCCAGCGAATATTATGAGATTGCTTACTTGGGTCTGTATGTAGGTCAACAGCATATAAGTCGAGAAATTGTGGATGGAACTTTTTGATTTTTTGTAGGTGTGTAGCGGTTGTCGAAAGGCATGCCTAGTTTGAAAATGGTTTACCTGGCGTTTTCCTACGGTACAGCAGCGAGCTTTGTATTTTTTCGAGGTTTGTTTCGAGAAGCATAACTCAAAATGCAGCTGGGCGATTTCTACGATATTTGGCAGGTGTGTAGCGGTTGTGTAAAGGATTGTCATGTGCGAGAATGGTTTAGCTAGCTTTTACCTATGGTGCTGTATCGGGATTTGTATGTAATTGCGTTTGTCTGTTAACACGATAACTCGAGATGTTCTACATGGATGCTAATGATATTTTGTTGATAGGTAGGGGACACAGAAAGGAAGGTCAAGTTCGATAATGGGCCTCCTGGCGACTTGTTTTGGTACTGCAAGTGAGCGTCAAAGCTTGCGCCTAAATTTTCCAGAAGTGCCATGTTCATGATTTTTAAGTGGTGGATAGCTGTTGGGACTAGGAGTGAATGGTGTAATTTTGGGCCCCCTAGCAGCTTGTTTGGAACTGCAGTGGGTCTTATAGTTCGTAACTTTTAAGAAGGATAACTGCAGAGGGGATTGCTGGATATTCTTTGCTCTTGGTAGGTAGGTACTTAGGGTGATTATCAACATAATGAGATGCTAATTATGTAAACCGCGATCTACTTAATATAATTACTTTAACTTATACTGGAGAAGAATATCCCTTACAAAAGTGTCACCCTAGCCTGATCTCCTTCCCCTAAAAGGGCCAGTCACAGCAAATTAACCCCCTGCCCTCAGCCTCCTGGCCTCAGCAGGGAGATGACCCCTCAACTCAAAGACAAATCAAAGGTGGAGCAGAACTAATCGCCATGGCAGACCGTGGCAGGGATGTCAGTTCCCAGTAATTGGAGATGCCTTGAATTTACAAGTTTGGATCTTTGGTAACCTAAATGCTGTTCATAGAATTTAGTTTTGAATAGCTAATGGTGAGCATGACATAACTTTGAGACAATCAAATGTAAGGAACTTATTCCTATGTACTAAATAGAGGATTGCTTCTGTTACCAATCTAATCAGAGATGTGATTAACAGATTAGCCTGATGATGCACATGTCATTGACCTGTTAATTGTTTGCAGTGGAGAGAAGCATGAACAAGTGTCTTTAGGCTCCGAGGTTTATATTCAAACCAAGTAAGCTCATTAGAAGTCTTTCTGCTTGGAGCAAAATATATTTCTGGTGACATTATAATATGAGCCAGTGGTCAAGTGGCATTTTCAGTCAAGGCTGGGAAGATTAGCAGTGTTAATAGGCAATCAAACAGTCCTTCATTCTGATCATTATTATCCATGCTATGATATTGGTAGCACATTTGTTGTTAGTAGCTTAAAGAGCATGACACTAGTACTTTTTTTAGAGTCCAAATACCCAGGTCTAACAGTCAGTCAGTCAATTAGTCGACACCGGACATCAACTCGGGAAGCTTGCTGGACCCTTATAACAGTGATCCATTCATTATACTCCAAAAAGGCTCTGAGTATCTAGAGATTATTTTATGTTTGCGCATAGAGAAATGTCTCGGTACCAGAGTGATGCATGCTAGTTCTAAGAGCTTGGCCAAGTTTTATAGCAGATGAGAGGAGTTACACAGAGAAATATCTGACCATCTATTACTTCAAGCCATACCAGAACTTCAAATGAAGAAGGTGAATTCTCGGGGGGGGGGGGGGGGGGTGTCATATACCGCCATGGCTACTGTCCAACTTCTATGAAGAGCTTGCTCCTGTAATGTGCAATATCTACAATGGATGCTTACAACATTCCCTTACAATGGACAAAAAAACTGGGAGTGCCAGTACCGAAGGGGACCAGGCCCAAAGGTCTTGAAGATTTCAGGGGCATTTCCCTAACGAGCTATCTGGGTAAGGGGTACCAGGTGTTTCTCCGGGACTTATTGCTACAGGACACAAATCACCTGATTCATGACTCTCAGCATGGGTTCAGAAAGTCTCTGCACTCATCCAGAAAACGCAATCCTGGTTTGATGCGGTTAACAGTTCTCCTAATGCAAGTGAGCATCACTTAGAACTAAATAGGTTGGTATCCTAGGGTAGAGTGACAGCAATTAGTTAATGTGCCTAGCAACCGCCGGGGCCTCTCAGTTCTGTGAAATCCTTTGTCAGCTGGCCCAAAAAGGCTTGCTCTGGGAGATCGAATAAACACGATATTTCGCTGTTACTCTGTTTTAAAAAGGTTTTACAGCGCTTTTCTATAGGGGCATTTTTAATGACACAGTCTTGTGAACACGTTTTTTTGCCATTGCTCTGTTTTAATAAGGTTTTACTGCGCTTTTCTATAACTTTGTCATTCTAAAGACACAGTCTTCTGAACACGTATTTTTGCTATTACTGTGTTTTATAAAGTTTTTACAGCGCTTTTCTATGTGTCATTCTAAAGACACATTTACTTAACAGACATATACATGTATGGATATCTATAGGTATGAATAAGTCAACATATTGAGTATAGCATGTCCTTTACACTATTGGTTCTACAGTATAAGCATTTGTGGATATATTTTCCTATAACATAAACACACAGTACTGGTGCTGGTGTTCCTGCAATGAAACCCTCCCAGAGGGTCAGCCAGCCAGCAGACAGGCCGACCTGGGGTCACTGGTAGGGTTGGAGCAATTACTATGCCTGTCAATCAGCTATTTTGTCTTTGCGGGGCTATGGATGGGGGGATCTGAGTAGCCTGGCGTGATAGCCAGCCAGGTAGACTGTGTAAAATACCTCTGACTTAACTCGCGATTGCAAAACTTTACTTACTATTTTCATGAGATGGACACAAACATTCACCAAGGTAGGGCCGTAAAAATCCTTACGTATGACCCTTAGATAACCCTTAGATGACCTATTATCTAATACATAGGCCAGTCACTCAAAGTTTGTTCATTATTTCTTTTTTTACGAAAAGACTGCAATGTACATTTTATAGAGTGATATCTTATCTAAAACTAAAGACCTAGCCTAACCTAGCCTAACTAAAGACCTTACATCCAGCTTTGCTATATTAACATCTCGTATTAAGCTGTATTTGGTGCTTAGCTGGCCCATTATAGCCATAATTACATACATTAATCATTGAGAAACAACGACCTTCGATAAAAAATGTTTATTTGGCGAATATGTTTTGAGATATATCTTTGATTTTGTGTGGAACTCAAGAGGACATTTTGATATTCATGTTAGACAAATCACGTTGATAGAACCGACCACTATGAAAACTATATGGTACATATCATATAAGTCTATATATCTAATAGTCTAAATTGTCTAGACGGGGGTAGCTTATGTTTCCACGCAACCGGTGCCCCCTTTTTATCCTACTGGCTCACATAGTTCTCCGTCTCTCCGTACATGCAGCGTGTGTGGAGCAGTGATATTTCTGACGTAGGGAGAACAGACGATGTTTCATTTCTCTTTTCTTTACGTAACCCGAACCTGGAACCTTTAAGTGGCCGTCGGGTCTTCCACCGTAATGTGGTGGCGCAATTAAGTTAGAAACAGTACACTTTTCTTGGCACATCGTCAGTCGACTGACGACTGAATAAACTCAATAGCTTACCTTTCATATGAAATTATCCGCTTTTGAACGCCTCAAATAGAACCAATTACAGGTTTCATGATGAAAGTGTCAAACATAATTTGTAAAGCCCTTATGTAAGGGACATTTGACGTTTTTGCTAGAGGGCATATATGATTGATACAGACAAAAACAGTTGACTGGACAGAGCCGGCGGTTTGGCTTTGTAACCCTCTCAATAACTGAAATGTCTGTGGTATGATAGAAACTCCATTCTGTGTAGATTAGAGGAAAATATGAATAGGTAAAAGCAATCGCTTAGAAATGACAGGAGTTCCTCTGCACACCAGGCTCAGGAGTTTGAAGAACTTTCGGCTAGATGAATGATTGATGAGTCCCGTCGCCGCTCGAAGAGAAACTTGCGGTGTTCTCTTGAAAAATGGACGAATTGACTGAATGATTTGAGCAGTTCGCTGGCCAAGGAGCATTTGGTCGGCTAAGCCTCCAATATATTGGCTGATTACTACGATTTTGCAGTAGCCCCAGAAAGAGACCAAAGTAAGCGGTAGGATTCTAAATTTAGGTGTCAACATGAAGACAACAAATGCCGGGGCAATGTCTAGTAACTATCTATGTTTACACCCCAATAACTCTACATGTACATCTATTCCGAGTCTTAGTCGAATAACAAAGCTAATTGTCAGCTCCTTTTGAGAATAATACTGTACAAAGCCAACTCCCATTCATAACCTCGTCAGGTACCCTACGCCCACCACAATAGAAACAAGAGACCGTTGATCACATGCTTCGTGACGTATTCATGTTTCTACATTAGGCTGTGATATGTTTCCATTTATGTACAGGTACGTTGTTTATTACAACAATACGTATATTAAGCAATGCAGTAAAGGGTGGTCGGGGCCTAACATCTGCTTGGAGTTTCATCTGGAGGAACAGCTGTTTAATCACATAACCCAACATCTGCTTAAAGATACTCCACAGCCACATGGTGATATTGCTGACCTGGTCCACAATACCGCAAATATAGGGATGGTTTTTGAAAATATTACATTACTCATGCAAACAGCTACCGTGAAAAAACAACTTGCATCATTACTACATATGAATGTGGCAAAGAGGACACAGAGATACAGCTGTCACATCACCCAACTACATGTATACAATACTACGGCGGAGTTTACCTTTCGTCCCGGAGTAACAATCCACTCTTGAGTTCTTATTTTTGTTAACCACATCTGAAACGAAGTTAGCCCCAACAGTCGCTGAAAAATGGTTAAGTAGTAAAACCTACACGCCTTACTCCCTATTTTAAGAGCTATCTGTCCCTCAAAGATCATGGTCTTTGCATGTCCAGTACACGAGATATTAAAACCGGATTCTTCACTGCAGCACCATAACACGCCGCTAGGGGGCCGGCCTAATCAAACCATTTCAAGTTATTACAAAGACCAGCCCGCATACCAAATATCAAAACAATCCATCCCGGTATTCTTTGGTTATCTTTCAGACAGATATGTCCGTTGCAAACAGCAGTCACTACAAAACCACTGTTTCAAGCAGATATAAACGGTGGATTTAATAGATCCAGCAATCCCCGAAATGTAGTACGTTTATACTGCAGACATATATACATGTTACGCAAACTTGTGGGTCAGTGACTTCGTCTTTTCCATGCCACAATTTGATTTACTCTTCACTACGGGTTCAAGGGAAATCTCATTTTGTTGTGTTTAATTCAAAACGCAATAACCTTTCGTATTTGCCGACAAATCATGGTGAACAAGAGACATCAGAGGCAAAACACCAGAAGCAAAGAATACAAAATAGTCCGAGGCTTTTCTGATTATTCTGAAAGGACAGTCCCGACACCTATGTCAGTATAAGTACCCATAACTGCATTTGCCCAAATTTCCATTGAACGGGGTTATGAGAAGTCATCACTAGTATGTAATAATTGAGACTGGTGCAAACATCTCTAACACTGAGACATCACTGATTCTTTCTATGCAAACCATATCCATGATCGTTGCTGAAAAGCTACATGTATATTCTTCACTCTACTTAACGTTCTGTTTACACCAGCCTTTCCGACTAGTACAAAACTAAGAAACTTGGGCGGTTTGGCAAAGGGAATTTCTGGAATATTGCGATCGTTCCGACGAGAACGATTCGCAATATGTCCCTAGAGTTTCTAAACAGAACACTGCCGTCTAGATAGCAGGCACCAAAGTTGGTCTCTATATATGTATTTGGCGACAGGTGATTTCATCTTTGAAATGTAAGTTCAAATGTAACGGCATAGAAGACTAATGATTTTGAGCACTTAATAGTAACAGTGATAGCGTTGACATTGGGCACACGATAAGCCATATATTGATACATACTTCTGGCATAAAGCGCGCGCTAGCTAACAACAAACTTGTGTATTTTGAGCCTTCCTGTAAGATGTCTCAACCCCGTCTTACTAGATTACTGTATAAACCCTATACCCCAAGACGTCGGGAGCAGAACATTCTATGACGTCCTCTGAGCATAAGTAGACGAGAAAACCCAGTCACACCTCTATATATAAACCTCTCACTGGACTTATTTCAGGCAACAACGTTGAAAGTTTCCTTAGAATATATGTCATGTCAAGGACTTTATATAATGTCCTCGGTCATATCTTTCATATCTATTTTTCACTACCGAAGGTATTGTTATATAACCGACTAGATGTTGGCGCCGCTGCACAGCACTTTAAGTACCGGCGGATTCTTCAACCAAAACTTCCGCGCTTATCATGAAAATATTCTGAAGACCGGCGTACATAGAAAACATGTTTACTAGACATAAACTGCAGATATATAGGCATAGCTTTGTCACGTACAAACTCTTGGTTTTTTATTTTTCCTATGCAATATCCTGATAGAAATGTCAACGAATGGCCGTAGTTAGACATACAGATGGGGCGGTATCAACAGTCTCCACTCCAGATAGACCGATAGAAATTGGTCGAAAATCGGGTGAATGCTTTGCCAGATGAGTCAGTTAGAAATTAAAAAGGAGGATCAGTTCATATCAGCTAACTCCTCTAGGAAATAGTTCATTTAGATTTTGGCTAAATTCTACCGTATCAGCCGCCCAGAGAGGGTCAGGTACTAACCGTTGGCAGAGTGTGTGACCGGTTTGACGGTGCGGTTTTCGTCGTCGCTGGCGTTGAGAATGTCCACCACGAGATTCAGGGCTTCGCTCTGGTCCTGACCGTCGTCGTCACCGTACGTCGCCAGAGCTTCGTCGGGCTCCGGCGGATGTCTTCCCGCCAGGTCACGGCCAGGCCCCCGCATGTGGAGCCCGAGGATGGCGTCGATGGTGTGGCGGGGCCCACCGGTGCATAGGCCCGGGGGGACCGGACGGACCGGTGCGGTCTTCGTCTCGGTGCTGCTGTCGCTCTGGCCGTTCATGGTGATTCTCTCGATACAACACGTTAAGAGAGCAGAAAACAAGTGTCAACAGGCCTTGGCGGTACTGGATCGTCGCGGAGAGCTAACCTAACTTTACAGAACCTGCGAGCCAATCTATAACCGACGATTCCGACACGCGTATATATGAAAACACACCGTTTGCTGGGAGGTGGGCGGGCGGGAGTTCTGACAAAGACAGGCTGTCGTCCAATAGGGTGGGGCGATTCTGTGCGTGAGCGGTAATGATGATAATATACCCGAAGGGCGTGATGATATGATTAAGGAAATACCATTGGCACGAGCTGGTTCCCTAACAATCATACTTGTGGTGTCAAAAGAAACGATTATGCCCCGTGGATAAATGATTTGTCCGAGGGGAATAACTCTCTTTGAATTCGCCATTACCAGAATGGACCCTACTCCCACTGGACATCTGCACTTTGCTTACAGAATAAAAATCATAGATAAATTTAAGGTTAATTTAGAGCATAGTTTAGGGAATGGTGTGTGAGGTAAATCATATCACGTGGGAAGAGGCTGCCCTTTCCGAATCTAGAACGCCGATGAGTCCCTCATTTGCAAAATCAATGTAAAATTGTCATAATTCTACATGAAGTAAATGATTGGATTGTGACGTGTGTAAGTTAGTCAAAGGTACCGGTGTACATAGCCAAGCATGGATTATGCAGATAATGGGAAAATAATTTGCATAATCAGAATATTTCATGGAGATATGAGGTCCCCGATCGCGAAGTCTTGTTTACGATAGCTATAGGATTTTCAGCGAAACTGACAAAATCAGCTAGTGGCAAAGTTGTAAGACAAATTTTCTTCCCCAGCATTTGCTGCCGCGATTTGGCGGACATATTCACGGCTTCCCAAAGAATGTGTCCTCAATTTGTATTCGAGGTACGCTTTATCTTTTATCGCAGAGTTTTCATCCAAACTGACAGAAGAAGGCGGTGACAAGGACAGCAACTTTCCTGTCCTGAGACAACAAACACTGCTGCGTTTTGCACGACGCAATACTGACCACTCCAAGAACGTTCCCTCAATTTGTTGTCTTAAAGCTATCGCAAGACGAATATGGGCGGTCATTCTACCCTGAAATATTTGGAGCAGATTCTGGCCAGCAAGTGTTAACTGAATGTAACGTTACGCTATAAGGTAAAACTGGTTGATATTAGTTCGAGCAACGATTTCTTCCATGTAGCACAGTGCTGAAAATGTTTTAAACATGCATTGGCAATGTAGTATTTTTTGTCAAGGATGTCTTGTGTAAGGTTGTCTATTAAAAGACGTTAGCCTCGTGGCGTTCTTCAATCTAAGTACAAATCATGTTTCTTTCCTACTCTAACCTCAGGCAAGAAAGAAAGTGATAAGCTATTCATATAGATTAGGAAGATTCTCGAACCCGATTGAAAATCATCAAAGTGACTGGTAATCACCATCATTACAGACGGGACCCTCTGGGTATGAAAGCATAATTTGTTCAATTTAGCAACTAAAATATAGGCTGAGTACGGGTCTTCTGTGTGTAGATGTATGTGCGTGTATGTGTGAGTGTGTGTGTGTGCGTGCGTGCGTGTGTGTGTGTGCGTGTGTGCGTGTGTGTCTGTGTGTGACGTTGTGTGTATGTCTATGTGGACGCGTCTGTGCATGCGCGCGCATAAGTGTGTTTGTGTGCATTTTTCTTGTCGATTGCAATTATATCTGGTCGATTACAATTATATCGCATCAGATCGGTGATAGCCTCGTTTATAGTTGTGCGGAAAGTATGCATTAACAAAACTCATTCTGCTACCTGATAAAGATTTCTTATGAATGAAGAATGGCCTTTATGCTCTTACAGGTGCAGATCATGGTGACAATGGTTATGGTGATCATGTATAGAAGTACAACTACTGATATGAGAACATCGTACTACATGTACTATGATTGTAACGTTATACCAGTATGTACAGGTTCAACTTCTTCTCGCTGTAAATGTACGAACAAATGGAGCTTATGATATATGATTTATGTTATTGCATACGGAATGTGAACTTTTTATCTAAATATCGAAAACTAGGGAAGCCATCTTATATACGATTGAAGAAAATATTTTCCCATTGTAACTGAACCGTTTTTCTATCGTAACTCTCCTTTCTAAAACATAAAGTTTAAAGAGCAGGACCCCAATTAGCGGGTATTAGCGCTAATCTTGTTAAGACCAAGGACACCTTATAGAAAATACAATGTCCTTGCTAAGACTAAGAACTTTTCCCGAAAGGCCGAATCGTAATACGATGAGAGAAACCTTTGTGTTCACTTGTACAGGGTGGCGCTTTTGAAGAGAGATTAGTCATCATTGTGAGCACAGTGAAAATGAAATACACATTATTTGTCGAAGTCCCCAGTACGAGGCCGAACCAAGCAGATTATTTAAACAGTTTCAACGGTTTGTCCCTTAGCCATTTCCTTAAAAAGCTACGTTTCTACCAAAATAACGTAACCCACACATTAATTATCCACTGCCTTCAAACTATACGTCCAATTGTACAATAGCGAAACGTAGAACCGCATAGTAGACTACTGTTTAGTAGACTACTGTATTTTATCTGTTAGTGTAGCATTACATGAATCTTACACTGATACCTATTCACTTACATTTAGCTTCGGGCATGAATGTGCAAATAAAGAGTGCATCGTCAACTGATACTGGTAGTTTGTGAAAGGGTTAATTGGATAATTATCAACAGATGGCCTCCGACCACGGACATCTGCTGAGCATGAGTTCTGTTGCCAACTCTATGAAAATGGAGTACTGTACTAGTACGGCATGGGTCCGTACGGTGTATGCAGGCGTGCGGTTCCGTGGCAATATCTAAAGAACATGTGGAGCGATTGGAATGACAGTTGGTTGTGGTAGTTGTCAACCTGATGATCAAGGTAGATTTGGGGCCCCCTGGTGGCTGACCTTGGTACTATACTGCAACAGGGCTTCCCGACTTTGGCTTTAGTCTTGGACATGCTATGGTGTTGATTTTTTTGTACGGTAGGTCATCATAGGTGTTGACGCAAAGAAGTAGTGTAGGTTTGGGCCCCAAAGCATCTTGCTCTGGAAATGGCATTTGTGCTGAAGTATTTTAAAGTCCATAACTGATAAAGGAACTACAGATTTCAATGATATTTTGTAGGTAGGTAGCTCAGACAGGTATACACAATGAGATGCAAATTTTGCATGATTAATGCGTTAAGAAAATCTACAATCCAGGCGTTTTTCATTAGAGGATCTACAAACTTGTAATGTATGTGATCTATGTCAGGTGGAACATTTATAGATACTGGACCAATTTGGCATCATCAATGCGAAAGTGCAATGATTCCTTGGTGGTAAATGATTGGAATTTCTTACTCGTGACATACGTAAGTAAGTAAAAAATGCACAGCACCATGTATTACTATAAGTTATGCAAACGTGAAGTTCATTTGCATGATTTTCGATGAAATGTAAATATGGAATTCTGATATACAAATTGATAGAAATACAAAAATGAATACCGATAGAGCTTAGCCTATCCCCTATCAACCCTCAACAAAGGAAGGTTAAGATAATCTACAATTTCAAAACTACGCTTATGACACAAAACTTCATAGACGATTCAGAACGATTTTAAGTACATGCAATGCTGTATATGATGTACATTGCATGTACTTAAAATCGTTCTGAATCATCTATGAAGTTTTGTGTCATAAGCGTAGTTTTGAAATTGTAGTAGGAGGGTAGCGCAGGAGATTCTTTCCGAGAATGTGTAGTTCTAAATTGTCGGAAAGCTTGTTCAAACCAATAAAATGAGCTATTTCACGACTGTGACTTTCAAAAAGGGTGAACTTTTTGTCAGTGAAACCGCCACTGTAACGGGACGTGCAAAACACAGCTGTAGCACGGATTCGCATGAAGGACTGAAGGTTTGGCCTCGCTTAAAGATAGACTGGCCTGGTGCACACACGCGTTTTCGGAGTCAACTTAAAGTACATTCCCCCGTTCAGTTTCTTGATATACTTGTGCTTGTACAATATGTACTTCTTGATATGCCCGTTCTTTGCATTTACATATGTACAATATGATGTTGAAAATACCAGTGCCTGATGCATTTCAGTTTTTGCATCTGTTGGATCACTTTGACCGAGAAAAGGTAATAAGATAAGAGAATGCCTAGCTTACTTCCCAGGACCAACACCGTAAACACAACATTATCTTCGCTAGGCCTAAGTAGTCCCAGTCAGCAGTAGTCATTACCGAGGTGTGTAACATAGGGACTGCCGAAACCCTGACAGGTAATTGGCACTGCTTCATGTGTACAAAGAAGCTTTAGGGACCCACTGAATTGGTTGTCGCGCATTATTGCCATAGGTGACAAGCTCGCATTTCTTCATGCAATGTGATAAAAGAATGCATTCTATGCTGAAGAGCTCTAGAATAGACCTGAGGAGAGACCAACCCACTCACTACAGAATAGCTAACATGTCCGTCAAAATAAGCTGTTCAATAGGTGAGAGGGTACAAGTTCTAAATTTTTACAAGTTATTGTACCGTATAGTCTCATTATATGTTTCTAAACTGAATGTAGTCACTCTGCCAACAATAATAACACCTGATCATTAAATTTAACGGTGAAGCTAGACTCTCATCCACGATCCCGGCGTTCTGGAAATTGATTGCAAGGTTCATTCAGCTAATCTCCAAGATTTTACCCCTCTGCCGGCTAAACTCCTTCCCCAGCTTATGTTACTGTCTTATGCCACGGAGGAATCTGCTTGGAGATTAGGACACGGTATGCATATGGTAGTCTGGGTCTTGCGTACGTATGTCGTACATCACTATAGTCTTCAGCTTTGTTAATTTTCCTTTGGGGGATGGGGGCAAATTTGCTATCAGGGACGATCACCACGTTCTCATCTACTTATGTTCATTTCACATAATCTGACAACAGATGCAAGGTTGCAGGTTGTTTGTAGCTCTGTTCTCTGTGTGTTGGAGGCATTTATATCTCACTGTGCTATGACAATGAGACTAGAGGCTTGGACGCCAGCCAACAGTTAAACAATCTGCTTGAAGCCATGAATCTGCTTGAAGGCTATCTATCCTGTTGTCAGCTCAATATCACCTATCCTGTAGGCACTGACTGTTTCCTAGCCTCCGTAGCTATCACTATCAGAAAGCTGCGTGGAGTCGCAGATGTAGTGGCCGGGTGTGTTCCATGGGTCTTTTGTGGCCTTTTCTGCGTATCTACGTCTTTGTCTCTCCAGCTACGAATTCCCTTTTATTTTCTTCTCCCCGTTCCGCTTCCCTCTACTGCGAAGTGTTAGAAAGGTGTATTACAAGACTTATTAAATGAAAACACGCAGAAACACAACTTAGCCAGTTCCTCACATCTGCTTAGAAACTTGGCAGGTTCTCCAACAGGGGCTGGGCCCAGGTCTCCTGTCGAAAAAGATTTCTGTGCATGCTAACGACTCTCAGTCCCCCTCTCGCCCTGCCAGGACGCCCATCCCTGTCCATTGTCCGTGCCCGTCCCTCATTACTCCCGTTTCACGGTCATTGTGTCCGTAATGGCCACCAGAGGGAGCCAGCCGGTCGACGAGTCTGCGAGCTCTGAAGGGCATGTTCGGCAGTACAAAATGTAATAGGCCAGGTGTTCTCCCCATCATTGCACGACTTTAAGAGATGATATGAATCAAAATCTCTCTATAAAAAAAGCCGGAGTCCGATGATGGAAGTTGAGGATTGTTACCTTCAAGGCTCGTCGGCGGTGCCACATACATGTCAGACAAGAAAACGCACACTTGTACAAGGCCAGGACATATTTCTACTGTTGTTACCAACCACTCTTTTCGTGTGGACAACGGCGCAGTTATAAATGCCACAGGAAATCAAGCCATGGGGCAAGTAGATACTCTCAATAAAATAACCCAGATCGAAGAGTAAGAAAGAATGTTCTTGTACTGGCGTGGGGAAAAGGTTGCTCCTTAAATTGTAAAATCCGTTTGGAAATGGTCAAATTTGGTCAAGCTGTAGCTGCAAGCCTGCAACACGACATAGAATTTGACTACTGGCCGCTAGATTGATTACGATTTGAATGGCACAGAGAAATTCGCGAGAGCTAACTTGCATCGACGGAACGCTTTGGTGTTAAAAGTAACGCCACAGACAAGCTTTACGTAACAAGAATGAGTCTCTGTAGTATGGTTTATTCATTTGACACCTAATCGTAACGGGGTCTGGTCGCACAAAAATAGCACGTTTCATGGTCACCAGCTGTCAATTAACTGTGCGGCAATCATCTTTCTAATACGTTACAGGACAAAGTATGCAATGATTTGATACAATGATTGCAATGCACGATCTAATGATACTGGCTATAACGTTATATAACTGGTCACATAAGGACACACACCATGACTTTACTGGCTTTTGATTATTTCATCATTACATATCGATTTTGTACGGATTGTCGGAGTTTGTACCATTGTATTGCCAGATGAAGCTTGGACCGAGAAATGTAACATCTTATGCTTTTTTTACGGTTGGGCGTCGAATTACACAAGATCGAACACATTTTGGTTCGAATTACACAAGATCGAACACATTTTGGGTTGAATTAAACAAGATCAAACACATTTTGGTCCAAATTACACAAGATCGAACACATTTTGACACGAATTACAATACATTTTGGTTCGAATTACAAAATGTTACAGAGGATTGAACACGGATATGGTTCCAAATCTGTAGGAAATACAGTAGAAGCCGCTTGATTGCACGGCCTTTTTGCCAGTGAATTTCTTGCAATTATCCGGCTGGTGCAATAATGCGAAGTTATCTAGCTGGACCGCACCGGTTTGGGATTTGGGGATTCCGTGCAATTAACAGAAGTGTGTGTTAATCCGTTGTGCAATTAACTGGCTTCTACTGTACTAGTAACTGGAACTTTTGAGGCCCAAACTGTCCACCACGCATTCGCATGTCAAATAACTCCACAGGCCCACAGTATTCTCGTAATTGTATCCCTTTAAAAGCAGCTATTGTCTGTTTTGTTTCCTACTTGCGAAGTTACTGTCGTGATGAGGACAGATTGGCAGGTGTTGTATGCGCAGTGCTGTGGGACCTTTACCCAGATTACCTTGCGGTCGGGCTTCTCACGCAACCCGTGGCAACTGATAGATATTTCAAAAACATTTCATTTAATTGTTTTTCTAATAGCGTTTCTCTTCGTAGGTGGCAGCGAAACGCTAGGCAAGACAACAAACAAACAAATAATGCCCCCAAACCATCACCTTTGGTGGTAATCTCTCCATCGGCTGTCTGCTTAATTGCCATTGTCCCGGCATGCAGGGGGAGGGGCGGTGGAACGAGATGCCCTCCCGTCAGCACATACCTGGGCACGAGATGAATAGGACTAGGATTGGCTTTAATCACTCTGTAATTACTTTGCAACTAATTAAGCTCGAGACAAATTCATCGATTGAAACATCCTGGACATCCCGGAGGCGGTTTCACATTCCTTGGGCGTGAAGAAATGTTGTTCTTAAAGAGGGCGATTTAGACCAGTGGCGTGAGGGTTTGAAGAGGATGCTGGAACATGTCATCTATAGTTTAGTAAGGTAAAACGGACGACCTCAGAGTGAGAAAGAACCATGCAATGTGGCTACACTAGGACTTGCATAACCAGCAATACACACTGGGTCACCCCATACTCTTCTCGATAAGTGTACGTGTTGGGTTCTTTTACTTGCAGAACGCCATACTGCTCACTCGTGCAAGACGCCGCCGGCCTTACGTCCCATCCGAAACCTGGTCGGGAAGATTTAGCAGTTGAATAAAGAACTTCACATGATGTACCATAGACATGTAAGGTACGAGTGAGTAGAGTCCATTCCAAATCACCACTAGGGTTCTTAAAGTTAAACAATATTCGTCACACGTTTAATTTTTTTTGTAACCATACTTTGACAAGCATCAGCCCCGTTGGAAAAATCCAACAAGTTGCACAACAAACTATTCTCCACTCAGCGCCCTGGCGGAAAGTACCTGCCTTCGCACCCAGTATCTGAGTATGGCAGAACTGATGCACAACTGGCTGCGTTCGTGCTGCGCAGACTTCGAGCGGGGCTCCGGGATTTTGTATTATGGGGCTAAGTTTTATGTTGTCTACTTCCCTGTACGTTAACGACCTGTACCTAGCCCGTCGAGACAGTAGATGTCATTCATTCTAATGCCGGGAAAGGGAGTTTGCCCTGGAAGGAATTTCGCCCTCCCTTCCTCGTCAAACTCCCTAGCTATCGCGGCATTAGAGAACCTTGGCCAACCAGTCCTCATAGAATAAAAGTATGCCCCGCTTAAAGTCTGCGAAGGAAGCTACGAAACGTCCACATTGAGGACGGCAGAAAGAAACATTTGCCACAACAGTTTGTGGGACATTCAGCACTCCTTTGATTCACTAAGATTGGATATAATTATACCAGGGCCGTTTGCGGGAACGAAAACTAAAAGTGTACACCAAGAAATATACACAATACATACATCACGCTCATGACTAATTTCATTTACCTTCTGTGTATCTTTTTATCATACTTTTCGTTCCCGCATGCAGACTGACCGGTCGGGTGCCGATTATGATATATGACATGATCCTATTATCCTGTAACCACTGGCACTGTATGAAAACAACTGCCTGCCTGAAAGGAACGTTGCCATTGGGGTCGGCTACGTCTTCTATTTATTCGCTCTATTTGGGCAGATTTGCGGCATTGCGCAGAAAATCCTTGTAGTTAGATAAACACGACATGATTTATAACCAAATTTTTACTCTAACATCGGTATAAAAATGTTATAGCAACTGTATGAAGGCCGTTGTTTGTTCTGTAAACTATTTTGGTAGACACTTTCAGATAACATCTGTCAGTTTATGACGTATGACGCGATTACATATCCATCCTATTATTCTATAGCCTCTTTTAGGGACGAACGTACGTTGTCTTCCTGTTGAAATGCGCATATGTAGAACCCGACACCCGTAACAGGTGGCCCAGGCTGGTGGCGCTGATGGGGAGAGTTGGCGTCTCTCCTGTAAGTAAAGATGCCTGACCGCCATGAATTACAAGTCATCAAATTTTCATGACATATTCTGCCTGCAACGAGCAATTACTGGAATTAACAATGCTCGAGCTGCCTTTGAGTAAGGCTAGCGGGACCATTACACGCCTAAGCACTCATGGTAATCACATCAGTCAAGTGGTCGGCAACACGGAGATGTTCGCGAGCAGGTGATGGTACAGTCACATGGCGTGGTGGCTGTCTCTGGGTGGGGGCTTCTACTGATATCTTTATCACCTCATTTCATGGCTGGAAAGGCTGGACGTCGCGTGTACAGGTGAAGGGAGGAATTTCACTTCTGGAAAATGAAACCACCGAAGACAAATAACGATACAGTTACAAACAGTAACACAACACATGGATCAGGCATTTCAGGATAGAAAAGAAAGTTTCAAATTTAGAATCGTGAGCTGTATTGACAGGTTTATGAGCAGTTCAGTCAAAGCTTGTCCCTGTCTGATCAAGGAGCTTCTTGGTCTGACTAAGAAGGTTAAAAATAAGTACTTTAACCTCAATTGCTCTCTGACTTAGTCTGACCAATGCTCTGCACATAGGGGGTTCCAGACACTCCCTGGGGACAGAAGTCCATTACACGTACATTTGTATTTTCTGTCATCTTGTAGCAGTGAAATTGAGCTATTGTTAACTGCGGTCACAGAAGGTGAAATATACGAACTGGTCCTAGTTTTCCCCCGACTTGCCTCCACTTTAACCAGACATAACTACAGCACAGACAAAACAACTGCATGTCAGAGACATCTTATGTCATTCTCCTAAATGCAGGGTTTGGTTAGGAAAAAACTACCTGTTCCAGTGCAACACTCAATGGAATTGGTAAAACGATTATCGAAATGAAACATCAATTACAACAATTGAAATGTCACCCGAACTTTGACTATTGAAGCCACGGAATTTGACAAATGAAAGCTCAACTCAGTTCGTAGTCTTACGTTCAGCAGATGATGTGAGAAAAGAGCAGTTACGCAAAAAGTGTCCGGGCGGCTCGCGTCAGAGAGTAACAAAACACTACTCTCCTAGATAACAAATCATCGCCATAAGTTCTACGCGAACGGGCGCGCCACGAATCTCCAGGTTCTCGCCTGGCGGCCCTTTTGTTCGTTTTCCAATTAATCCCCCTAACAATCGGCGCGACACAAAGCCTACTCACCCATAAAGTGTTCATATCAATTTTCTTTTGTGATCCCAATGCTCGCTCTTATTTACCGAGGCAACAGTCTGTCCTCTACACATGTAATTACATCGTAATGAAATAAGCCTTGACACAGCCCTCTGTAATTAACCATATTGATTGCCCATTGTGCTGCTCGATCTATAGAAAACATGCGAAGGACATTTTTTAAGAGATGAGTAATCGCTCCTATGGAATTATGTAGTAAATATTCACGGACTGCCTGTATGTGTACATGTGATCAACAATTTAGCGCCGTGACGCTTGCGTGTTTGGGTTCTGGCGGTACACACACACACATACACACACACACAACAAACATGAATCAAACACACACACAACAAACATGTTATGAATCTCATCACTTTTGACTCATGAATGGTACTGAAAAATGTATTCCTCATGCGTTTTCATAAACCGACTTAAACAGTTTAACTTAAACAGCCCTGCATTACCAAGAAGCGAGGAGAAGCCATGCCTATATGCTAGACTACCATATATACTCGCACCAACATGTGTATGTTTTGTCCATGCATGTTGCGACTTGTTTGTTCGGTGGGGCAAAAAGTGCAATAAATGTCTCCATTCGTTCTCCATACAGCCTGAACTGTATATTTCTGTAAACTTTGTCACGGGT
Organism: Branchiostoma floridae; assembly: GCF_000003815.2. Classification (NCBI taxonomy): domain Eukaryota; kingdom Metazoa; phylum Chordata; class Leptocardii; order Amphioxiformes; family Branchiostomatidae; genus Branchiostoma; species Branchiostoma floridae. The sequence continues at coordinate 22,390,955 of NC_049980.1, read as the reverse complement.
AACGTTAGGAGAAGGAATGTTCTAGTTCCGGGTCATTTCAAGGATCGATTCCACGTATAATATGGATTTATATGTTCTTGAGTGAAATAATTAAAGGTGTAGAATATGATGGGTTAGGGATGAGTATCAGTGATGAATGGAAAAGTTGAAGAATGTGTAATGCTACGGTCACATCTCCAAGCCGGGCCCGACCGGGATGTTCGCGGAAACGAAAAAAAGAAGTGTGTATCAAGGTATGCGTATATCATGCTGATGACTAATTTTCATATGTTCTGTGTCTTTTGTTTTCTTTTACTATGATATCGTACTTTTCGTTCCCAAAGGCTGTCCGGTCGGGCCCTGGTTTAGAAATATGACCGTAGCTTTAGCCAGGACATGTTAACAAGTCGTTCAAACACAAGAGTCAAAAACTAACAATATGAACTCATTCCCGAGTGCTAATCACGAGGACAAGTGTATAAAACAACGTAAAAAGGAAAATGTACATCTATCTGATGCTCCAGATTCGTACATTACTGGGAGCGTCGGCTAATGAATGATAGCGCTAATATTAATACATGTAGATAGGGGCTTACTGGGCTCCCTTGGTTGTACGTACATTGATATTAGCCGAACCAATAGATATATGTATAGATGTATGTATGTTGCTGACCGACGGAAGAGATGACACGTGGAGACGGTTTAATAGGAGAATGTGTCACCTGTTGCTTCTCTTGAGATTCAATCGAAACAGATGGTTTTACAGATAAGACAATGGAGATCCATCCATGCCCTTTTGCTGAGCTATGTATCGTGCGAAAAAGCACATACAATATAATTAACAACAGAAAAGGTGTCCCGAAACGCCCTTTGGTTCACAGGGCCGTTGACACCGATACGCCCTGATGCACTGTAAAATGATTTCATCAGAAGCAGTAATGATATGACTAATATCGAAGGTGTGTTTGTTAGATTTCCCCAGGGTATGTAATGACTGTTCGTAAAATGTGATTACTTTTCTGGCTGGCTGAATCACTTGCGTCCCAACATATTAGCCGACTCACTTGTCACATAAGGTCTCATAGTTATTATCTATATTCCGGTCCATCTGTACGTAACAAGTGTCTAGGAGTTAATCGGTATGACCGTCCTTAACACTCTAGGTTATGCTACGGTCACCTTGCCAAACTGGGGCCCAGCCGGACAGTCTTCGGAAATGATAAGGTATGATGTAAAAAGCAACAAAACACACAGAACGTAAAAAAAATTGTCAAGATCACAATTTGTGTACATTCCTTCATAAACACTTTATCTTTCGTTTGAGCAAACACTCACTGCGAGTGTAAGGAGTCCGGTAGCAATCGGATGGTACCCATGCTACACAAAACCAACAACAGTCCCTCGACACCTTCTTTAATTATTATGCTGTTAAGGTTTAAACTACATAGCTGAAATATTACCTTCTTGGAAAAGGTCAATACGTGAAACAGAAGACAACCAGCCCCAAAGAGTCCTAGCCTGGTATACTGTAGTATCCAACTTATATTATGGCTGCCAAGTCTTTTCGTCTTATTTTGCAACAGGACTAAGAGAGCCGGCAGCCATGGTAGTTTGTATACCAGGCTACAAGAGGCCATGCTCTCAACAAAGGTGTTGTTTGCCTCACGTATTTCATTCTTACAGGTGCGCATTAGCAGATGCTCGTATGTATGGCTTCAAAGAATTCGCCGTTTCAAGGCCTTCTCTTATCTCCGTATATGATGAGGCAATAATTACGTTGTATTGAACAAATTGGAACAATAACAGATCACGATGTCCCAAAATCCAGAGCAGTTTGGGAAGAGAGGGAACAATTATAAGGGGGAGGTAAGGCTATCACACAAAGAAGCTGAAAACATGGGATTTATGGATGTTGTCACTGCCATTTTGATATATACTCTGTGTACAAATAGATATAAGGTACAATTACTGAATTAGTAGATCCTTTCAGCCAGGTAGGAAGACCTCTTCCAGTTTAGACCGCTCTTCCAGTTACTGAACTGTCATTCGCGCTTTGTGTTGACAATCCAGAGCCATTTGATGATGTACTGCTGGGTCGCATTCCATATGTTTGTCAAGTCTATTTTCTAAGGTATTCACTGTAGGTGCAGTTACCATGACTTCCTCAGGCAAACGGTTCCACCAGGTTGTCACCCTGACTAACAGGAATTACAAACATAGTGATGAAATCTTCTAAATTATGGAGTCTCCAGTGTGTAACATTACAAAACTGAGCACGACAGGTCCCATTTACACACATCTGAATGAAGAGACACCTACCATAATACAGGGCAACTGCAGAAGTGAAAGAGGACGGTAATCAACAGATGGTCAGCAAACTGTAAAGTACAACTTCTACTCTCTCAGAGATGATAAGTATAATTAGAGCAGCAAAACAAACAGCACAAAAATGAAATCTATAGACTTTCTATAATGATAACGTAAGATTTATTAGTTATAGTTGGCTAGAACTCAGTTTAAGTCTAATAAAGATCGGCCTCCACATGGCAGGGGCCAGTGTTTTTTCAGTGAACAAGAAGGTATAAAAATGTACCTTTATGAAGGTTACACATCCAGCTAAACAATATTTCAAGACAAATATTCAATCTTTAGTTGGATAAAAGTTAGTGATTACTTTCTGACGTTTAGTTTGGCATCCAACACCTTCTCCAGCATCACTTAAATGAACTGGCAGAAGAAATCAGTTCTACCTACAGAAGTATAAATAAGGTAAGCCGGCATGCCATTAATAAATATTACTCTTTATCAATCAAAGTAGAGACTACATTGCAAGGTACGGATATGTAAGGACATAACAAATACTTATAATAATGTAATGCTACATGCTATATACAATGCTAAATATGAATCAAAATGGAATGTAACTATAAATCAACAAGTTTTACAATCTACTAAAACTACATACTGACCAGTTTTCAAAATTTCCAGTGCAAGGGCCCTTTAGAATAAGACACTATATTCAGCTCATCTAACTCTTAGAATTGAATGTTAGATTTACCAATATCTGCTAGTTATGATGCATGGATCTCCAGTTATGCTGTTCTATGCTGAGAGACAGACTAACACACAAACAGCAAAAACATAACATTCTTGGCCATGGTAATAATAAGACTGGACAGGCAGATAGGAATTTAAAAAAATCTTAACTTGACACAAAAGAAGTGAACATTGTAAGTGATTAATAGGGTTAAATTCTATCAATTTCTAAACCTACATGTAGCTTTCCAGACAACCCCATCAACAGGTGCAACCACTTGCTTCCTCTGTTGAACTGCTTGCCAATCTTTACCATTCTTGCTGTTTTATGCATTGGGGAAGATTGATGAGGATGATGAAGGCTCTAGCTCCATCTCCAAATCCTTCAGCTCCTCCTCAAGTGCCCTTCTCTTCACCTCCAGGTTGGACTGGTGCAGATTGGAGAACTGTTGGTGTCTCAGGAGCTCCCCCTTGCAGTTAAACCTTCTCCTGCAGAGCAGACACAGGAGCTGTTTCCAGTCAATGAGCTCCACATCCTCCTCACAGCCTGTTGGGATTTCCTCCTCACTGAGTTTCACATTCTTCCCTCTTTTGTATGTTGCCTGGAGCCAGCTCTCCACCTGTGGACTGGAACTTCCACCCGCATTTTCCACCTTGTTATTGTTGTGGTTGTTTTCAGTATGTTTCATACTTGTGCTCAAATTGGCGTAAGTGTCCTTGCAAACATTCTTTGGAGGTTTCTTTTCATCATTTAGTTCAACAACTCTGACCTCAGCCTCAGTGATATGCATCTGCAAGGACTCCTCTGTGCATGACATGTCCATGTCATTTTCCTGCATCTCCAACTGTTGTTCAAACACATTATCATCATACTCATCATCATGCTCCTCACTGCTACCATTCTCCAGATGGAAATCCTTTACATCACCATCATCATCATCCTCTAGGTCACCCCCATTGCCTGCCTTCAGCTGATCAACATTGCCTGTCTGAAGAGCTCTCAGCATGGATCGAAGCTTCACAAAGCTATCGTCATCAATTGCTGTTACACCAGTGTGTATCTGAACAACACTCTCCACGTGTAAATCCCTTGCATCACCATCATCCTCATTTAGACTGCCCTCATCGTCAGCCTTCAGTTGATCAACATTACCCAGCATGGCTTGAAGCTTCACAAAGATATTGTCATCATTTGCTGTTCCACCAGTGTCCATGTGAACACCATTCTCCACGTGTAAATCCCTTACATCACCATCATCCTCATCTAGGTCACCCCCATTACCAGCCTTCAGCTGATCAACATTGCCAATCCGATGAGTTCTCAGCATGGATCGAAGCTTCACAAAGCTATCGTCATCATTTGCTGTTACACCAGTGTCCATGTGAACACCATTCTCCATGTGTAAATCCCTTACATCACCATCCTCATCATTTAGACTGTTCCCATTACCAGCCTTCAATTGTTCAACACTGCCAATCCGATGAGCTCTGAGCATGGATCGAAGCTTCACAAAGCTATCATCATTGGTTGTTTCACCAGTGTCTGTGTGAACACCATTCTCCACGTGTAAATCCTTCACATCACCAACATCCTCATTTAGACTGCCCTCATTGCCAGCCTTCAGCTGATCAACACTGCCCAGCATGCACCGGAGCTGCACAAAGCTATCGTCATCATCTGTGGTACTAGAATGTCCATATCCATTGCCAGAGCTGTTACTCACTCCAAAGAAGCTACTCAGCCACTCATGCACTGGAGGAATAGGTTTACTGCTTGCAAACATCTTTCCTGGAGAGTTGTTGGCTACAGTCTGCTCCTTTGGTATGTTTCTGCCCGTCAGTTTAGAAAACCGTGCTGATAACGTGCACTTATTGCTTTGGTACATTTTCTGTTGCCCATGGAGTTTGCGCCAAGGACTTGCCACGTGCCGTCCCCTCATCTTTGGAGTGTAATGGACTCGTTTCTTAATGCATTGCCTTGTTTTCTCCAACTGAGGGCTTATTAATGGAGATTTTTGTGCCTTGGACATGACATCAATGTATGGCTTGTTGATGATGACTGTAAAATTCCTTTTATGACACCCAATCTGTTCTGTCGGTGGGTCCTTTTCTTCCTTTGCTGCATGATCTGAAGTGTCAACGTCTTTACTTCCTGACTGGTCATCACTGCAAGAGTGGTCATGTGGTATATCGTTTCCTGATGTCTCAACATCAGGAGGAATACCACTTGTACTGCTCACATTGCCTTCTCTACTGCACTTTGGTCCTGAAGGAACATCAGCCTTTTCACAGACAGGCAAAGCAGGAAGCTTAAACTCAGTCAACCTTTTTTGCCTCCCTTTTCTCTTCCTGACACTTGTACTGCTCGCAGCATCGCCTTCCCTGATATTCTTAAGTCCTGAAGGCACATCAGTCTTTTCACAGACAGGCAAAGCAAGATTCTTTAACTTGGCCGACCTTTTTCTCTTCCTGACACTTGTACTGCTCACAACATTGCCGTCTCTACTGTCCTGCCTGTGCTGTGTGTGTGTGTGCTGTGTGGGTTGGTAGTGAAGGTTGGGAATCCACAGTACCCTGGGCAAAAACATGGTCCGCTGGTGAACTAGTGCTGCTGTCCCTGACAGCGTTACCTCTTTGCTCCAAACCTGTTGGGTGGATCCATAGCAATATGTTGGTACGCCAAGCAAACTTTGTTTCCCATTCTGAATGAAAGGTCCATTGGAGTACTTTTGTGGGAACATCTGAAACAAAAATGTAACCAAACCTTTGAGGTTGAACTTTCAATAAGACATAACGTTAACATTCTATGATAATGATATGTACTGATAAAGATTTCCATGTCATCGGGTAAGGGTTCTCCTTTTGCACCAGTTTTTATCATTAGTTATCAGCTGCTGCTCCAGGGTAAAGAGTGACCTGTGAGAAAAGAACTAGGGCAAAAATAATTCAAGACAGCTGTTAAGACCTACAGGGGTAAATGTCTCCATATAATATTTTCTATCCAAAGCTAGTGGAAACCAACAAAACTGTAGTGTATATGGTGTTTTCCTTCATTGTCTTAAGAAGGCAATTAGGGAGAACTCTCTTCTGCCACAGTAGACAGGGACTGTAGAGAGACTGGTGTCACCTTACAGAATTGCAGAAGTTGGCCCCTCCCTCCTTGAGATAGCGCCACTGCAAGTCAGTGCCATCTCGACATACACTTCGTAATTTATGACGCTGTCTTTTTGATTTAAGGTCATTGCCATCAAACTTCATTCGAAAACCAAGTTATGCCGGCTAATGCAGAACTATCTGTCACCCTCATTAATGACTCCGTATTTTATGGGGAGGGGCGACGACTTTCGAAGTTCGTGTGCTATATAAAGAAACAAATTATCCCAAACTTACCTCTCCCAAAGCAATCCAGGGGATCTCAGGAAGATCGGACATACAGAATGTCGGGTCACAGAAGTGAAGTCTCTGGTATTCAAGAGAGCAGACTGAGAGAATTTGCAGAAGAAAAGCTAGGCTGAAAATGGCGACCGGAAACCTTCGATCCATCAGTGTCAACTCCAACAGGCGGTCGGTTTTTGGCGACGCCTCAAGGGCTACTGCACTGGGCAGTGACCCACAGAGTTGACATTCGGATGGCCCTCGACCAACAGCAGGATTCTAAACGAGAACAATTAAGATGAGGTTTTTCATCTAATTTCTGAATTGAGGAGTGCATTGATTGATTGAGATCGTGTGTACTTGGAAAAGGCACTTTACACAACTTTTCTCACTCAAGTGAATAGTGACGTATCAGTCACAAATGCAGACCCTAATTAAAAAAGGTGTAATGTTTTAAATGTTGCCACCCCTATTTGTCAGTGTAGGAAACACTGCTTTGTGAATTACATTTAGCCCGAGTATCATCTTAGTCAGTTTACCAGGGCCCCGTCACCAACCAATAACTGGCATAAATTACAGATGAATGAAATTATCAATTTCATACTGGTTGATGAGAGTATGGGAGACTGGTAAACTAACTCAGGCTAGCTCACCAGCTCTTTCTCCACATTATTGGTAATTTCTAACAAGTCTAATTGTCCTACATTTTGTGATTCCATGAAAATAATCTGCTGTTGTGATCTGATCAAACTTTCGAGGGTGTAAAATATCAGGCACTTTACAGGACAAAGGCCTGATTTACAAACCTAAATAAAAAGTATCACACAATAATTTGTTTTGTTTGGTAAATTATTTCTGTTTTCCATATCATTCAAGATTCCAATGGAATAAACTGTTTCAATTCGCAAAATTTTTCAACTAATTTTCTTGTGATTAGCATCAAACAAGTTTCACTCAAAATAAAATTACCACCACAGATGTTTCCCTTCAATATACATAGCATCAGCTTTATTGTTTGTTCAGAAACCAACATTAATATCCAAACCTACAGGATGAAAAGCACATCTGGCTTCGGTGTCCTCTTAACATTCTCTTAATCTTGGTAGAAATTACACTAGTTTACAGCAATTTGTACCGCATCTCTCCTTAATCAACAATAGTATACAAGATTTAATAAATACAAACTACAACATTGTGATACATATATCATAACCTCATGCTAGAAATCTAGTGTCCACAAAATATGGATTTTTTAGCAAGGAAATCAAGGGTGGAGCCTTTTAGAAAAGTAAGATAACACCAAGTAAAATGTGAATCTTTTAGTCAGTTTTCCAAATAAGTTGTTAGCAAATCTGGACTTTACCAAAAGGGTGGACAACTTGTAGACACCAGAACTATTGAACTTTATAGAATTGAATAGCTGATTTCAGTATCTTGTAAAATAAACATCCTATGCCTTGAAAATTATTATAAGTACACAATTTGCACCAAGATGTACATTAGCAACCACATACACATACTTGTACAAATAGTTGGATATATATCACTTGTATGTCTATAATTTCTTCAAATATTCTTTGAAGGCAAAACCAAGCATTGAGCTGTGGAACATCCATTGAAGTGCAAAATAACACAGAACAATCAGTGCTGTACACATCAAAATTTCGCATTGCATTAATTTCAATTCTACATGAAATGGAGAAATGTTGTATTGTGCCATGAAAATTACACGAGGTGGTAAAGCAGCACTGCAACTGAGCACAACACTGGAACAAAACAACATCAAATGTCTATTCTTTTCTTTCGGATGCCTATTAACATTGCAACTTAACATATAACAGAACTTTCTCTACTGATTCCGAAAAATGGATTTCATTCCAGTAGATTCAAGTCTGGGTAATATTTTATGCTTAGCTAAAGGCATTTACAATAGCCCCCAACTCCAGTAATTTCTACACATTTTTTAAACTTTACTAGACAGACCACGGGAAAACTAGTTGCAATATCCTTATAATCACCAAATTGGTTAACACATTTACTCACCCACACTAAGTGGTCAAACTAAGACTTAACGGCCACTTTCTTCTTGCCAAAAATCATTATGTAGTACAAGCTTTCATCATATCATATTGTCAATACTTCTGAGATTCTGGAATAGAAATGAGCACTGGAAATTTGTAGGAACTTTTTGTGACCTTTGACCCATTTGAAAGACATGGATCAAGGACATTGATCAATGGTTCTATGGCATACACAGATGAGTGCTTCCCTTCTACAAGATCTGAGTTAGTCATACAATATGCTACAAAGACATAACATGTATGTTTCACTATGAAAGAATATATCTATCTGCCTATCATTTTACTTAGCTTCAATATGGAAGGACCAAATGACACCTTGTTACAGCAGATACTTGTTGTCTACAGGTTTATGTATATCCAGAAAACTACAGAAATACTAATTACTACATAAGTTCCTGTCAGTCTTTATTTGATGAGGAACATTAGAAAATTCTGTATAAATGTGGCATTATATGTAATTACACCAGCATTTCTTTCTACATGCAAACACACCTGAAAATTCCTACTTTCCAATGGAGAAACAAAATGTACTGAGCAGTAAACAGCTTTGCTTTCAGCAGGGGTAATAACTCTACAGTTTCCTTCTTGATCAGCATTAGTCAGTAGGAGTGCCACTATCTGGATGGAATGTGTTGATAGCATCAAGAAACTGAACACATTTTGGGCCACACCACTTCATGTACTCTGAGAAACTAGAGAAAGCAAGGCAGAATAATAAGAAGTATAGGTAAACTAGGGAAAACTATCAAGAGAAATAGCAAAAGCTATGATTAACTGTTAAGAAATTCAAGAAATAAAATCAAAAGGTGTGGCCATGGACATGGCATGGTTTTCTTTTTCAAAACTGTTTTCGATCTCCAATGTACAGAATGTGAATGCATTGCAGCACTTATATTCTTTGGAGCAACATTTTCTGCAAATAGGATTTATGCAGGGATGGATATACATCTTGAAACTTACATATACATTTTCTAGATTTCTTTCTAAGGTTCCTTCTGTACATCTCTTAGTAAAAAGAAAAGAATAATCACAATCTGCCAATGGTTGCCTTCAGTACAATAAGAAGGCCTGTGTACAGTAGTACAACTGCTTACCTCAGGGTGTATTAAGTCATTGGTAAGCCACCAGAACTAGTATAGAGTGTATTCACTCATTTGATCTTACTTTTTTAAGTAACCCACTAAAGATGTTGAGGCCCATTTCAGTGATTCTGTCTGAGCATCTTTGCATGTCACTGACAAGATGTGAATCTTTGTATTATTGAAGCCTATTTGGCCACATCATGGTAGTCAATTCTGGGTGTCAGGAGATACATTATACACCAATGCAAATAAGGTGGCAGATGCGCCGATGACATCACATGAATATGCCCTATGTGCTAGTCCTGTGGACACTACACCTACTTACTCAGACTCTGGATTCAGCCGGGGGCTTACATGGGAAGCATGTCCTGACACCAGATCTGTTTCTCATTATCCAATCCTAATGCACAGCTGAGGGGGTTGCCAGGACAAACTTCAGGGAGATATGATGGTGAGGGCATTACCTGGGTAAAAGCCTTCGCACAGATGGCCCCTGATAGGATTCTACTTTGCAACATCTGCTGGCCTTCAAACATAACTTTTGATAATTATGCAAGGTCAGCTTATGTTGCAAGGGGACTTATATTTGAAACAGTTAAAACTGGGTTGAGTCAAAGAAAGTACATTTATTTCACTATATGCTATCATAACTTAAAAGAGGAACACAGTTATGTCTTGGGAAGGTGTACAGTATGCTGATCTTTACTCTTCTCTTGGAATTGTACATATGCTGGAAGTAAGTCGTAAGTGGGGGTACAATAAGAAATGTGCCATGCTAGAACATGCTGGGAAGGAGATGGGTTAGCAGAGCCCAAATCATAGCAGTGCATTGTGGTTATGATCAGATGGAAACAACGTGCAGTGTTCCCCGTGGGGGTCACTACATCTGGTTCCCAGACGCGCCCGACATGGCGCCCCTGGCTGCGCCCTTCGCCGCAGCAGCGCCGAACTGCCCAGCGGCCTGCTGGACCCCGCGGTTCGCCACAACACCCTCGGTGAACTCCGCCTGGGCTTTCTCAAAGCTGGCGCCTGTTGTACGGTACAGGCTGTGCACCTAGAGACAACGGACACCAAGGTCATGGTCAAGAAGATAATGCACCAAATATATTAGTGATTGTGAAATTGTTATGGACCAAACTGCATGTACATGGAAAAAAGGCCACAATAGCACAAAGGAGAACCTTAAAATAAAACAGACGACTTACATTCAAGTCTCAAGTTTTCACATGTAATACTCACATGCACAGTGCCACAAGCAGCAATGTTACCATACATGTACATATCCTGAAAATAACTGCCGCCTGACCAAATAACAGTAAAAAATTCTGGGGAAAAAAAGAAAGGCACACAAAAATAACAAGACCATTTTTTTCAGAAAATAAGGCTGAGTATGAGTTCACTAAAACAAAAAAGTTGGTAACAAAATTGTAGTATAGAGTGATGAAATACCAGAAGAGAGCCATAATAAGAAGTTATTTGGATCTTTTGTTAGCTTCCTCCGTTTTTCTTAACAGACATTTGTCGTTAATTCAACGCCATTTACAAGGTAATGATTAGCACTTGTCTACATGAGACAGCACTTCATGTATGGTAACATGATCTAGACCTTTTTACAGATACAAGTACAAAGTGCATCATGGGCCATGCAGCCTTTAATTTTAAAGCTGATCAATGCCTTTAAGCTCATTATGTGTTGTTTTTCTGATTAATATGGGTTTTCTGATTGCTAATGGGGTGTGGTCAGGTGGTTGAGAATACCTGTATTATTCAAACAACTGCACATAATAAGCTCACAAAAGGGCTAGTCTTGGAGCCTGCTATGGAGGCCTACTGGAGCACCCACAATGCACTGTGTCCAAGCATCCATGTAAAGGTCTATTGCACAGCAACACCCACTGGACTGCTAGTCTCACATCACAATTTATTTTGGTGTAGTTTATGACAAAAATCAAGCAAGTTGCCATTTGTGAATTTAAAAAAAAAGCTTTTATCTTGATAATGTGTGTCACCACATAATTGGACATCCAATACATCTAACATGTGCATTTATTGAGTGATTAAACAGAAATGCTCTACCATCCTGGCTCTCATAACACAAGACAAACCAAAAAAACAAGAACAGAAAAGAAAAAATGGAAGGGTCTACCTTCTTGAGAAAAATAATGCTGAGAACAGCAGATATGGTGAAGAAGGCGGCTATGATCAGCATGATGGCTCCGACACCAGGGTTCTGGGTGACTGCCGTAATGCCATTAATCCAACCACTACACATGGAGGGGGTAAACAAAAGTACAGGCATGTAAAATGCATGCAATGGACACAACAGGGGAGGAGGGCATGCTCTGTGTGGAGGATGTCTGCTTCTGGCTGGGAAAATTTTGCCTATATCGCTTCCGAATCTGTAGGTGTCTACAACCCTACTGTCTTGCAATTTCAATATTGTGTAACTGAAGAGCCACAGTCGACGCTGTAGGGCTGATATCAATTAGGATTTTACCATGGTCAATATTGACCGAAGGAGGCCATATATGAAGAGTGATTGGATGAAATGTCCTACATGTACATTCCAACCTGCCAGATGAACACAAGCAGACATCCTGTCACATTCTGACAGGAGCTCTTTTGTCACAAACAGAAATTCTACCTTTTTAAGCAAGAGCATGTCCATGATACCACACGAGGCAAAGAGACAGCCCACGGTGATCATGAGCACACCAATGGTTAAGTCGCCCTTGTCGTCATCCCTACTGCCTGACCCAACCAGCATCAGGCCATTGATTAGACCGCTGAAATGGAACAGGCATCAGTGCCACAGGGCAGCTAAGTTAGTATTTCAGGTATATGTAGCATATGACATGGTGGGGTTGCAACAGCCATTCTGCTATTTTCAATTTAGACAGTAGCTTTGACTTGAGTAACTGTGTCAAACATAACAAAGACGTAGTCTAGTTCTGAGTCTGCAACTATACTTTTACTTTTTAGCATATTGGGATATGTCAATCTTTTTTTACATCTTTGAGTGTCTTTTCCTGTGGTTGTCCAAGTCAGCATCATGAAGAGAAGGCACATTTACATGCAGCTGTGCCAAATGTCTGTACTGTAAAAGGACATGTGGTAAATACACAAACTGGCATGCTAATATCAGAATGTTCATAATAATGTTGGTCCTGGACTTTTCTCATCAAAAAAACAAGCCTAATTTTTTGCAGAATTGATTACAATGTCAAGGCTACAGCAAAGAAATAACAATATGGAAACAAGCTCATTCAGACATATACAAGCTTACCAGATTGTTGTTACTGAGTAATAAAAGATAGAATGAATATTCTTACATCAAAAAGACAAAAACAAATGTAGAACCAGACTACCTACCAAGTTCCCCATCCACTGATGCCCACAGCCTGGATTATGTGGACCACGAATTGGAAGAAGAAAATGAAGAAGAACACAAAGAAGTTGAAGGAGCTGTCACTCCTGTAGGGAAAAAAACAAAGGAAAAACGTTCAGACTTGGAATATCCAGGCAATCTCTCAACAATTGTCATTTTTTTTCTTCCTTTTAATAAAAGTCTGGATGATCGTTTTACGACTTGTTTATCTCAGAATTTGAGAACAAGTAAACAGTGAAGTTCAATTACATTACATTTCTTGTTTTGTTGGATAAAGAAACAACAACACATCAAACAAGATTATTTTTATATCAAAGTATACTAGTCACTTTTGAAACAGATTGACAACACATTAAATATCTGAACAAGGCAGTACACTACAGTTTAAGTACAGTCAGATCAAACAAACAGCTTAAAATACAAACTTATAACTAGGTTGATTTCTCTATCAATAAATAAAGCTGCAAAATTATTAGTAATTGGTGGAAGATTTAATCAAAGTGGAGTTAGATAGTTACAGAGTCCGTACCCCTTCTGATAACTTTGTCGAAAAAAGCTGTTTCACACAAGTTCAGATTTTTGCTATTCTCTCTCTTATGTGAATAATAAGACCCCATTTCCTTAACATATTGAATACTAGTACCTCCACTACTTTTTCAAGTGAAGTGAAATTAATTTGCCCAATGGTACGAACCCTGCTAGGAGAGCTGAAGTTGAAAGTGAAGCAACACAGCAAACCTTATCCACAGCAACATGGCACACCATAAACACACTAAGTCCAGAAGCAGCAATCTTGGTGCAAAACTGGGAATTATACCATGGCAGGCTGGCACTCATTACAGCAGATTTCAGATATTAACATGAGGGGTTACGCTCATTAATATCTTGTCATGTTGTCAAGCAAGATTTTAGGTATGGAAGTTGTCATCAACACTAGAGAGGGATGGCCCATACATGTTTCTATGTACTTGTCTGTTTTCATAGCTATTTATGACATAAAGATGAAATGTGTTTGGATTTTGTTTTAGAAGAAGACAGTTCATTGAAAAGAATTATGCATCGAAAATTCATTACCATCTATCTGGCTAACATTCAGGAATGAAAATGTCTTTCTTGAAATTCTTCAGGTGCCAGCCTGATCAAAACGATTTATTGCTGCAACCCTGGGTTTTTATGTTATGATTCACCTGAAGGCCTTGTACATGGGGCGATACCAGCAAACGAAGGAACATATCGGTAAAACTGCGAGATACAAGAACGATAGTCCAAGGCCCACCCCTCCGTTGTACGTGCCGGGTATGCCCGTGGCGAAGTACGCGATCAGCATAATTGAGTTGAGAATCAGGGTGATGCTATGGACTGGAGGAGGCAGAGAGGAATTTTTCCATCATGCATGTTGTACAACCATGCGTGTAGCATTCCGTGTGTTTGATTTGTAAGAGGTCTGCTATTGACCCTAAGCTCTCTGCACTACAGTCCTGTGACTCTGCAATGTGAATCATGCAAAAGGACAATCTGGTTACCCTCATGTCTTGTACATAACTATAGAACTTCAGGATCTGCAATTTAAGGCGTGGGTTGCAAAGGCTCTCCTTGAAAACAGAGAACAAAGTTCATATCTTTGTTCTGAACAAGACACGAGTGTTACCAGATGTCCATGTCAGGGAGAAAATCTTTATCAGTTTGGTGTTGTCAGCACCAAAAAGTGGGGAAAAAGAGGAGATACAGAGCAGAAAAGCAGTGTCTGAGTCCAGTTCCATTGGACAGGCATGATCAACATGCTCTAAAGTGTGGTGGATTTGGACTGTAAAACACTGGCATCATTTTGCCTTATGATTTCATGCATCATTGGCTGATTTTCCTAATATAGTTCTGATTCGTTGATTCTTGTGGGTCTCATCTGATTTGGGTGAGATCTCCCAATACCTGAAGGCCTTGTAAAGTGGACGAAACCAGCAACAAAACGAACAAGGTGGGAAGAGTAGCGTAAAGAGGATTGCCATCCCAAGGCCGATTCCAGCAGTAAGGTCCACCCCAAGTGCTGCCACATTAGCGATCATCATGAGAAGGTTGAGAAGTAAGGTGACGACGTGGACTGAATTGAACGTGGGGAAAATGTTGATGTTTACTTTCTTTCCTACCAACTCTCTCTGATCACTAGATTTTGCATTATTGCTGTTGATTCTTTGTTTTCTTTCTGTCACAATTAATGGATTATGCACTAATTAAAGCTAATTAATGGTGTTGATTTGCATGATGAAGTCAATCTTCAGGTCAATATCTTAAGACATTTGTTCCTGTCGTCAAGGTCCTAATTGGGGATAAGACTTGTTTATTCCTCTGCTTGGTAAACTTTGTGCTATAAGTCCTGTTACATGTTAGTCTCTTAGACTGCATCATACAAGACTGGTCCCTGAAAGAGGACAGGTTAAACATGAATATCTTCCACCAGCTTGTTCAAAACTGTTTGAATCAGCACAAGTTTGGAACATCAAATTCTCATCTGACCCTTTTTTTGATATTACATCTGGTGGAATGGTTCTGTTGCATTTCAAGCTGATTTCATGGTATTGTGGCTTGAATACAATCTGGCCTGCCTCCTACAACTGCCCTAAAGTTTGAGTAACTCTACAAACTAGCAGGGATCCAGTAGCAAAAACTATATGAATTGTGTCAAGGCATTACGTGACAATTGATAAGCTTTCACTACAATTCATCTAGAGGAAGCTACTGTGGCAATTGTGAAATACTTGAGAAAGGCAGCTTTTAATATTAGCAAAGTTCTAGTACATTTTGAGTTAATAATTCAAATTCCAAGGGTGATTTAGACAGTCCAAATGAGTCCATCCACACAGTTATGACAAGCCAGTAGAAAACATCACAACTCCTATAGTCCATCATCACCACTGTGGGGTTGTCATGGTTACCTGAAGGCCTTGTAGAGCGGCCGGTACCAGCAAAGGAAGGAACAAGGGGTGAACAGAATCAGGTAGAAAATGGCTAAGCCAAAGGTGATGCCAGCAGAACTGGTCCCCGTCGTGCAGAAATACGCCAGCGCTCCCAGCACGTTTAGGAACAACGTCACCGCGTGGACTGTGGAGAGAAGGCGTGACATTGGATTGGAGATGGATTGGTGCATCATGGTTATAAATAGGAAGGCTTGAGGTGTTTGCTTTAAGACTGAACCTTTCATTATCATCATTTTGCATCAGAAAAGATCAGCATATGTTTAAATATGCCAAAAATGTTATCTACGAATATGATCTAATAAATGTCTTTAGCTATTTTACTATAAATCTAAAGAGAATACTCTTTTTTCAAAATTCCTTCCAGCATCCTTCCTATGTTAGTAGTTATGTAAATGCAAGAAGACTGGCCCAACCCCAAGCAAGTATCTCAAGCCTCCTGAGAATCACATTAAGAACTGCCCTACTTGTACTGTTCTTCACTGCATACTTCAACAAAGCATATTGACATTTTGTATGCTCAAGACCAAAGAATAAGTCTGTTTGCCAGCAAAAAAAAATTTGATTTTGTCTTGTCATTTGTGGAAGAACAGTGCAAGCTGACCACAGTTTTATTGATTAAGATCGTGAACTTGAATCACAAGAACAATGTCACAGTCACAGTTTAGTCATGTGTGTTGTATGAAGGGTACATGTATGTCCTGTGGACCATGCTCATCACTGCAAAATAAAACATGAAACTATGTACAGTGGAAACATAGCAGAACTACTAAGTAAACAAGAATTTCATACAAATTTTCTACATGTTAGGTGTGTAAAAACAATACCTATAGTAAACATGGGGATGAGAAACTAACAATTGTCAACATGCAGCATTAAAACAAAATTGGCATAGCACATTTAGAATGGTAAAATGGTAGGACAAATCTTTTCATGAATAATAAAGGCAACAAAAAAACATGCATGTATAAATACAAGTAAAATCCATGCACTAAAGTAAGTAGCTGACATGCATGTTCACAAAGACATGTTGAAGCAAGCTGAGTGATATTGTATGCAAGTCATTTGTAGAGATACACCATGCAACTTCACTTGTTCTTAAATGCGATTTCACTTCGTAATCACAATGGTATTATATTGCAGTGACATAAGACTGTTTTATGTCATACTTGTGTCGCAATAACGTTTGATACAGGTCTTCCGAACGAGTTCCATAACACATAATAATTTGAACATACTTGACAAATTCAAACACCTGATTCGGAGGTTGGAATTTCTGCTGTTGCAATTGTTTGGATGGCAATTTCTTTACCTTCGGCACATTTTGCATCGGAACGTGTGTTTTCTAAGGTGGGTATGACATAAATAAAAGACGACATGGTGTTATCTGCATCACCCTCGGTCCAGCCCTCCAGCAGGTTGGATCGCCCTCTGGCAGACAGGCAATCTGACCCACGATTGGGCTGGTACCTTGTGTGATACACCGTGTTGTATTCTATATATACACACTGAAGACTTGATGATCTGATAACTTTTCTTGAGAAAAATAGCAACCGGTATCAAATAACAAAATTTTTTATCAGTTTCAAAAAAGAAAATGACAATTCAGGAATCCCAAAAGCTTTTGGACTTAACACAGTCTTTGCCAATAAAACTACAGCAAATGTATAAAATCCTCTATACATAGTCATGTACTCACACATCCACAAGTAGTACATCATTTTGACAGTGCGCTGGAACTCTAGAGGAATATCTACAGAGATGTCCTGGTAGAAACATGGCCCTACTGGACACCACGATGGTAGGGGTGGCCAGTTGTTTGCTCGAGCTGTCAACAACAACAACAACATCAAGGTTAAACATCAGGGTGCCCAAAATTGACTTTGACCTTAATCTTCCCAACTCCTACCCACATGCCAAATATCATAACAATCAATTTCAAGGTTCATCAGCTATGTTGACCACAAATATCAGGAAACACACACAGCATACAATTTTGTTGAGTTACAAGTATTAGAAATTTGACCTAAGGATGAAATAGAACTATTTATAATGCCATCTGTCATCACTTTTAGCAGTGACACGAGGCAGGTTTCTTCACAAGTTGTTAACTCTCTGCCATTTCATTCTTAAAGACTTGGAAACAAAAGATAATGTTGGTTTGTGACAGAAAAGTCTGGCCTTACCGTTGTATGTGCCAGCTGCCATTTCTCTCTCTTTTCTCTGCAACTCTGCTGCTTTTCTTTCCAGTTCCTGCAATGTAGACAGGTTATTGGCTTTGTGGCATCAATACAATTACCGGTGGTACTTTTCACATGTTCTAAAACACAGAACATCCTGAACAAACTGGGATTTAGGATACAATTTAGGAATGTTTCCATGGGCTATCAGTGAACACAGTCACTTGCAATCATAAAAGCATTCTACAAGCATGAATCCTTTTTCTTTAAGTTGATCCTACTCCGTACCTCTTGTCGCTTCATAAGGTCTTCATTGGTGGGAACTGCAGGTCCTTGGGCTTGCTGTAAAATAAAACAGGGGATACATCAGTTTACATCTAAGTGTCCTAAAAATCACGACATTTCAAGTACATATGGAGAAGTCAGTGCATTCTTTATGATCTACAACCATCATTATAGTATTTTCTCTAAGAATAGCCTTGTAAAATGAAGACAGATGAAAAATGATTTTGTAGATGAACTTTAATATAATTTTATAGATGAAATTTAAGATAATTTTGTTGATCCAAAAGTGTCATAGTGCAAAGGGATGACTATGTCCATAGGTAAATATTTATGAACATTTATTTACTGAAGTGGACTTTGGTCTCATTATGATCATATGTTGTAATGTTATGTTATTCAATGCCGTTAGAATAAATCAACTTCAACTACACTGACTGACAGTACGGGAACAAGAAATATACAAAAAGATGTTGTCAAAAAGCAAGAGAATGATCCGACTGTTGGCGAATGCTGAAGACACCCTCTTATGTAATTACCTGTGCAGCGCTGGGTGAGTAGGCAGGAGGCTCTTCTGTGGGTCTCATGACGGCAGGCTGCTGAGCTGGCTGGGGTTTCTGGGGAGGGGGGACCACAGGGTTGGTCTTCCCTCCTGCAGCCTGGGGGATACGTGAGAAATCCAACAGTGGAAGGACAATTATTCACTTATCTGTGTGGCTGGTATACACATAGCCAACTGGTAGGTAGCTATTGTTAAGGGGCCAACCAACTTTAGGAGAAATACAAAATGGTTACACACCATGCACATGTAGATTACCGGTTTATAAGAACAAGTTTACATAATCATGATAATGTCACGTATATACACACATTCTTACAGTAGTGCTTCTTCTAAACTTGCACTTAAAATGTCAATCACAAAAAAGGGGTACTGATACTGGTATAGGAAAATCATATATCATTTAACAGTTAAGGTAGTTGAATTATTGGAAACGGTAAGACCTTATTCATAACAGCCCCTTTGTCAATCTTATAAGAAGACTAGATGTTTGTCTTGTCGCTTTGCTTATAATATATGTATAAAAAATACAATTTACAATGCTTTACCATTTACCTTGGCATGACTTCTTAAGTATAATATCTTGAGAAACAAATGTATGATAAGACAGCAGCAGGTCACCGATGATAATAACAAACTGGAAAGCTTGGCACCTTATGGTAAAAAGCCAATCTACTTACAGTGGTACGACCCTGCTCAGCAAAAGGGTTGAACTCCTCCGTAAAGTTTTGTTGGGCAGCACCAGTCACCTGGGTCACTGACGGGTCCTGAAACAGTTGGGTGGGATATTTCTGTTGTTAACAACATATTGTCATATTGGACATATGTTATCAAATAAATTTCCAATGTCCATTCTAACATTTTTCTACTTCTCTTTATCAACAAACATATATGTTCAAATAAGGGAATATGTCACTATATACATACGTACGGTAAGGCATATCTTTACTTCGTAAATTCATCCTATGTTTCCTCTCACAATAAGACTCAGCTTTGTTTCATTTTCTACTCTTGTGAGCCTGTCATTGATAGCTGTCCCAGAACCCTTACTGTCAAAAATGTAAATTCCCTGCAATGACTACATGTATGTTGATGCAAGTAAATGCCAGGAATGCAGTACAATTAACTAGTGTGGTAGCCTCATTTAATGTAGGACTGTTCTGGAATGAATAATATAGTTTTATGTTAGATTAGTTTGAGTACTGTATAGACAAATTGGCAAATAGCAATCTTGGCGATGATCTTGCCCCTCCTCATTTTGTTTTTTCTGGATCTACCATCACACGGCCATCACATCTTAAAATGCATATTTATGATGGCATTACCCGACAATCGGACATGCTCCATGTGCATGTGCATACCCGAGTCATGTGCAGCAAAGTGCCTGGTTCTTGTTCTTCATTAGTAGAGAATAGGCCCAGAGGATATGGGGGTGTTTGATAATTAAAAAAAATGTCTAACAAACACAAAAATATCACAATAATTTGATAAACAGAAAGCAAAACAAAACCAAAGCCCCTCAAGTAGAACTACATTGTATTACTCAATACAAGCTGTCAATAAGCAAAATATGCTTGATATTTTATTGTAGGGAGATAAAGACTATAAGACATATATCACAATGGAATTCAATGTTAAATATTTATTTGGATATATTCAATGTCTTTTCAATTTTGAAGAAAAGAGCCAAAGCATCTGCCTTACAGCTTTGTTTCTAGATTGTTCTTACATTAAGTGCTGGGTGTGGCATCAGTCAGTGCTAGGTATGTTTTACAGGAAATATTCTCCCCAGGTGTTTTTACAAGAAGGAAGGCATCCTGGACAAGAGTCAATAAAGGTAGACAGAGTCTTTATTGTCCCAAGCCGTAATCTGACCCTAGGGAAGGGAGGAAATCAAAATGGTACAAACATGGCTCAGTGTTTACTCAGAGCACAGTGTTGTGGGTAGAGGAAGTCTGGGGAGGACTGTACAGTCAAAGCCAAAATTCTCATCCAATGACAAACAATATTTTCATGTTGGTTATCTACAGCCAAAAAACAAATTTCATTAACCTTGAAAATGTCAAGAATTTTATCCAAACACTATTTTTGTGAAAGCTTCTAAATACTCTCAGGGGCCTACTGCATTAGACATTGTAGCTTGCATATATTTCAACTCATCATAGTTATCCTGGAATATGAAGCAATACCACACAATGGTTCTATAAGTGCCTATCAGAACAGAATGCTGCCTAAACTGATTTCTTTCATTTTCAAGACAAGATAAATGTGAGAAATGGAATAGATAGGCCTTATCTATTCCATTTCCCACAATAAAAACAAGTTGAATAAGGCATCTATCTTGTCTTGGAAAAAAATCAATTGAGGCAGAAGTCTGAGGAATAGTCAAGTTTTGACAGGGCCTATTGATCAACCACAAATCATTGATCTGAAAAACAGTGTTATCTTACATATCTTGAACATGTCTGGTAAGGTACATTTTGTACATGCCTTAAGCATTGTTGCTGCATTATTTCAATACTGTGAGCTTTGCATATGACTTGACTATAGCACTAGGCTTTGAGACATAGTTTATATATGATGACATTAATTTTTCTGGGTCAGTTTTGATTTATACATATTCTCTTATCAAATATCAATATTCATTAACATTGGACCATCACATTTTGAGACAGGAAAAGCTCGTCATACACAAGTATGCAACTACTGCAAGGAAACTGAAAAGAAAATACATTTTGTATCCTCAAAATGGTGAGACTATATGCATTCCTTTTTAACTCTTACTTCTCTTGTCTTCAAATCTTTATGAAACTCGTATTTCTATACGGAATATGTAAACAGCATTGATTAGGTTTTTCCTTCAACAACACTGAACTGGAACAGGATGTGTTTCACTAATCCTACTGGAACTCAACAAACTAATGTTTGAGAAGAACCTTGGTTAAACATTTACCCTGTATACATTTATATAGTGGTCCCATGATGGCTAGCTCACTTTCCAAAAGGGCTATTAATTCACAGTCACCTGACTTCTTTTGTTGTTACATACCTTTCTCCAATGCCATGACGCAGTTCTAAATATAGCCTCATGCCATGACTAGATGATAGCAATACAAAATCAATTGCCTTTGTTCCTAGCACACACAAAATCAGTTGCCTACACTCCTTGCACACGTGTCTTAAGACTCTTATAATATATATCCACACACAAAATCAGTTGCCTATATTCCTAGCACCACATCCTTTTGTCCCTTCAGTTATTTGAACCAGTCATTTATATTGTAACTTACACATTTTTACAAACTGCTAAAATAATTCCATTTTCATGGGGCTGAGTGGAATGAACAAGGAAGAATGGTCAATTTGTTTTTGGCACCAAACAGACTGTATATAGATGTTGCCTTATTTAGTTGCACCTCCCATCATTGTTTGACAAGTAGCTTCTTTGACCACTTCCAGTCACAAAACAATCAATTACGTGTGATAAAAGGGGTGCTGCAAACACATTGTCATTTTCATTATCATGAAGACAATATCAGTGCTAATAAGAGAAACCTTTGTAATTCTCATGAAATCAATTCACATACATTGGGATTAATCATTGTCATGCATGAAAATGTGGTTTCTCTGTTGACATTACAATGCACCATAATAAACAAACAATATGAAAACATTTGTGTGCAAAAACAATTTGCCAATAAAAACATTATACAGACACTTGCCATAATCGTGTGAAAATTTCCTTTGACTCAGTTTGAGTCGACAATATTTTGCACCTGGGAGCTCTTTAGATGAATAACTAGACACATTCAGTTGTTGATAAATTCCATAATTTGGATATACAAACTATTTGGTATTTCTGTGCATATTGAACAAGAGAATATCGACATTGCTTCCTCAATGTCGTCAAAACTGATCGTTCGGGGATTCAATGTGAAAAGGTCAGCATATGCTGATCTTCGCTGTATCATCTACTGTAATAATTTTACCTCACCAAGGGAGATGGAAAATAAACGAATATATCGATTTCAATTCCTCTCAAATTTTCTCTACTCGGAGCAGCAAATTCATGAACATTACACAACTCCCAGTGGTGATCAAACTACATAATTTCTGCACAAATAGTCCTCCGTGTGCAAGAGGAGTGAGGAAAAGTCGCAGGCAGGGTGACACGTAGTACAGACGACACCCAGGAAAACCTGTCAGTACAGTCGGCACGCAGGCAAGACTTCCTGCGAAAAATGTCGACGTGAAAAAAAAACGACCCACCTGGAAAGGATTGCCCGCCTCCGGGTCCGCGAACGGGTTACTGTCGTAGTCCGACATCTTGCTGGTGTCACAGAGGTCCCGGTTACCTGTTGCTGGCGCTCAGTTGTCTGTATTTGTTAGTTGAAAACACAAAACCAGGCAATTTTTTAGCAACTATTGGCCATGTATGAGGAAATATGGCGGACAGAACTACCGTCACGTGACTTCACGGAGATGATGTCACGGGTTATATAGGGAAGAAACTAAGTAGTGCAGAAATTCTGTTTTTAGATCTTTGAAAAAATCATAAATAATAAAAAAAGTAAGACTAAAGATTTATTTTATCTTATTTTATACACTGTGTAAAATCTTATCAATGCTCTTAAGATATCACAAACGTAATTTGAATGCATAATATTTGACCTTAAACAGAGCATTTTTCACAAACCCACACTTCTAGACTGTTTTATGGACTCGTCCCTTGACCCAGAACGACCGTTCCCACCAATCAGGATCGTGCGCAGAAGCGCTGCGCAGTTGTCCTTGGTGACGGAAAGCAAAGTTTACAGTTTGTGATTTTCGTCTCGAACGGGATTTAATTTCACCAATTTCCCGGTCACGTTGACTCAACCGACCTGGATTAGTTGCCACTCGGACAGTGAATCACAGACAAGTGATAATAATGGACGATGTGCTTGTCAAGAAGGCGTTCAGGTCGTGACAGGTGACATCTTTCACAGGACAAAAGTTGCTGTGAGTTGACGGAATTTTGTTTGTATATCCGACCGTTCCCTGCGACCCCCCACCCTTCCACCAGCCGCCCGCTTACCGGACAACACAACTTTCTACGTGCCGTCATGGCAAGCGGAGCAGGGATGTCGTGGCAGTACTACACCACGAACTCCCGCCACGGGAACGTCCCCACCGCCCAGAACGGGCAGATAGGTGGGGACATTCCTCCCGAACTGCACCTGAAAATGTCCAAGAAGATCGCCCAGCTGACCAAAGTCATCTACGCCCTCAACACCAAGAACGACGAACACGAGCTGGAAGTGTCCAGGATCAAGGAGGCCCACAAGGATGAGCTCCAACAGCTCATGGCGGAGATGCAGGGCAAGATCGAGCTCTACAGGAGCAAGATTGGAAGCGAGCTGGACATGCGGCGTCAGATCGAATCACTGGAGTCCACAATCTCCGAGCACGAGAGAATCAAACGCCAGGCCATCACGGAGTTTGAGATATTCAAGCAGAACAGCGAAGAAAAGGAGCGGCATTTGAGATCAGAACACTCGCAGCAGCTGGCAAACTTGGCCAGGCAGCTGGAAACAGCACAGAAGGAGTTCCAGGCACAACTTAAAAGTTTCCAGCAACAGCAGCAGGCAGCCATTGCAGATAAGGAAACCTCCCTGCAGGAGTTGAGGTCAGTGTATCAGAGACAGGTGGATGATATACTAAACAAGCAGCGTACACAGACCTCAGAACTCGCAGGAGAAAAGGAGAAGGTCCAACAAGAGATGGAACAACACATCCTTAAGCTGAGACAGGATTGTGAAAATCTTGAGGCCCAAAACAGGCAAGTGGCTCATGAATACGAGGACAAGATTTCAAAGCAGAAGGCTCTGTTTGAGAAAGAGCTATTGGTCCTCCAGGGACAACTCAGTGAAGCACAGAACAGTCAATTAAGCTCACAGGAAAATGAAGGGAAGTTGAAATCTGACATGAGCAGGCGTATTGCAGAGTTGACCAACAAAGTGTCTCAGCTCACACAGGAGGTTGCCATCCGTGATGAGGACATTAGGAAACATGCCAATGACCTCTGGCAGACTAAAACGCAGCTGACAGGGAAGGACAAACAATTAACAAAGCTTAGTGAAGATCTGAACGCTGCAAGGGGCGAGGCAGCAACCATGCTGGGTAAGGTAAAGGAACTAGAGGGTGAAGTAGCCTCACTAGCACAGAGATGTGAGAACCAGGGGCAGGACATGATACAAAAAGCCTCTCTCCTCAGTACCCTGGAGGAGCTGCGTCTCACCAATGAAAGCAAAATCAGAGATCTGCAACAGGAGTTGCAAAGGACTAACGATCGGTCAAAGTGGCTGGAAGAACAATGCAACGGCCTCAAAGACCAGACCCAAACAACAACCCAGAAACAGAACTCGCAGATAGCATCTCTTGAGAAGTCCCTGGAAAGTTTGTCCCTCGAGAAGCAACAACTTGGGGAAGAGCATGCCAAGGAAGTGATGAGGCTGCAAAAGGAAGCAGAAGAGTTACAGAACAGACTTCTTGCTGAGCACGCTGCCAAGATGAACGAGTTGGAGAGACAACACCTCGCTGCCATGGCTGCAGCACGTGAACACTGGGAGAAGGAAATGAGCAGTCTGCAGAGAGACCTTCAAGACAAGATGACTATCGAGGTTGGCAAGCTCTCACAAGAGAAGAGTGTTGTGGAGTCAGAGTTAGACCAGTTGACCTCTGACCTCTCCAGCAAGCTCAGTTTCTCGGAGAGAGAAGCGGACAGGCTCCGCAAACTTGTGGAGGAGAGTCAGAGTGGCCTGGGTACCGCAACGTCTCAAATCAACATGCTGAGAGAAACGTCAGCAAAGTTGCAAGAGGAACTTGTTGGAGCACGTTCACAGCTGAACAATGCCAAACAGACCATTGAAAACTTGAGGAAAGACCTGGAAACAGCCAAGAATGAGCACCAGACGGCGCTGAGCCGGGCCCACCAGGATCACATGGCTCAGCTGAAATCTACTGCTGCAGAACTCGAAAACAGCTGGATCGGAAGGATGCAGAACGCCCAAGAACAGCTGAAACGCCAGCTCGAGCAGCAGTACACTGAGGAGAGGAAGGCAGCAGTGCAGCACATCAATGACATACGCATGCAGGAGATGGAAGAAGCTCGCAAGAGCTGGCAGTCAAAGCTGAATGACCTAACACGGCAGCTGACAGAGTATAAGACACAGTATGATGCCATGACGGTTCAATCAGCTGCCGAGAAGGATGCCACAAAACGCTGGGCAGAGCAAGAGAAGGACAGGCTCCAGAAAGAGCTGGACAGCATCATAGAAAAACACCAGGAGAAGATTTCTGCCATGGAGTCTGAGCATCAGAACATGGCCTCAGAGTTGTCCAGACAGAAAGAGGAAGACCTGAAAGCCTTACAACAGAAGCTCAGTGCTTCCCATGCATCTGCTCTGTCTGCTGAGAGGGAGCAGCATCAGCAGGCTCTGGTGTCTGTCAGGGAACAGGCACAGGCTTCACTGCAGACAGAAGTCTCCAAAGTTAAGGAGATGTTAGGTCGAGACATGGACAACCTACGAATGGAACTGGCTCACATGCACGCCGCTGAGCTGGAAGAGTTGAACCGAGGTCACCGTGCCCAGCTGCAGGCTGCCCGTATGGAGCTGGAACGTGCCATGCAGATCAGCCAACGGCAGCAGCAGGAGAGTGACTCCAAAATCTTTGACCTGCAGGAAAATCTGCAGCAGAAAACCACCAATGTGGAAAACCTACAGCGGCAAATGTACGGCTTGGAAACCAGCGTCAGCAGCCTGCGGAAAGAGCTTGATGCTAAAGGACAAGAGATCCTGCGTGTGCGAAGTGAAACAAATCAAATCATGTACCATCGTGAGAACGAACTGAGACAGCAACACCAATTGGACATTGACAACCTCACTGCTGAGCACCTTCGAGAGACTCAGTCCATGCTCGGAGATTTCAACCGGGCACAGGAACTTCTCAAAGACAAAATCTCAGCCCTCCAAATCAAACTTGAAGAGGCAGAGGACAGATTCCAAAGGAGAGAGTCCCGTCCTGAAGACTTAGATATGATTAAGAACTTGAGAGAAGCACTGAGTAGCCGTGAACTTGAAATGAAGAAGTTGATTGAGGAGAAGCGGTACTACCAACTAGAACTGGTGAACAGGGAGACTAACTATAACAAGGTGTTTAGTGCCATGGGGCCAAATGTAGGGGTGATGAATCCACTGGCCACAAAGAGAAAGAAGACTGAGAAAAGTGGACCAACGAGGTTCGAAAGTGCACCAAATTTGATGGCACTAGGCGGTCCACCCAGGTTAGACCCTCTTCCTGGGTCTTCCTCCCCCACAAATGACTTTTTCCATGCAGGAGGGGGTAAAGTGTTACCAGTACCGTCTCCCCCCAAGCAGCCAAAAAAGTTTTTGCAGTGACCATGACATGATACAAATGTTTGTGTGTCTGAGTGTGATGATATATTTATATATACACAATGTATGTAAAACTGAACAGTGGTCTGAGATGGTTGAAAAGTTCTCATGTAACATCACAGATATTCAGACAGTTTGATTGTGTGGCTTTATTTTCTATGTGTAAATATACACAATGATTTTGAGTCAAGTGAAAAGTTTTAATGTGCTGTTGGGAACTGTGAAAAACATGGCCTTTAAAGTAATATATCACTGCACAGGGTCACAGTGCATTTCCTGTTCAACATTCTCTCACAAGAAAAGTGTTTGCACAGCTGGCTTGAAAAGCCCTGACAGTTGTACTCTTAGCAGAGGTGGTCTGATTTATGTTTTTGCTGAAATCCCTTTTGTTCTGTCAGTCTGCAAAAAGCATCAGAACTAGCACTGGGATCCTGTAGTCTGGTAAAATTGTTGACTAAATATGTAGCTATCTGACCCAATTTACTTTGTCTGTGGTGACATAGTTTTATCTTGAATTCTGTCTTTAAAACATTTAGGCAACATGAAGATCGATAACTCCTCTCCAAACTCAAAATTAAACAATGTTGCCATGGGCAAAATTCATTTTGCAAACAACTCCTTTGAGCTTTCATGTTTTCTGAATGATTGCTCAAAGCATTTGACTTTTTATGTTGCCAGGGAAGTAAGTCACAGTGCTTAGCAAATTGGCATTGATTGATTTCATATTTTACCTCGAGAACTTTAGTGCCAATGTGTACATACTATGAAGTATCTTTGACACTGTAGTATATGGTACTTGTCAGATATTCTACCACCAATATTGTAAACAATACAAAATGTACCAGATCCTGTCCGTCCTATGTACTAAGGAGCCAAGTTTTTAGACAACTTTCTTTTTAACACAAGTGTATTTGTGAAGTTGTGTGTAAACATAATGTTTGGGTGCCAAAATGTTATTTGTTATGAATGGTAAACTCACAAAGTTATATTGTACAAAGTACTTACCACAAGACCACTTCAACTATTTTGTGTGCACAATCAATATGACACAAAATCATTTATTGACATATTAAACATGCATATTGTGCTGAAGACCACTGTCATTCTCCTTTGATTAATCTGGTATCATGATATGATTAAGAAAAATAAAAGGATTTAGAATCCTGCTGTGGAGAGAATATCAGCTTGCAGTTTGTACATTTTTTAGATATCTGCACTTAAAGGTCACTTATGGAGTCCTTTAGCTTGCTTAGAAACACATGCAAACACACCAAGGGGGTAAAAGTAGTACTTATATCCTGAACCACTTAGGTTTCAAAAAAAGATGATGACTGTTGCAGAGATAGTTGTTATCTTTAATAGTCTTAGTCTGGAAAAGTCTTTGTTGTTAGTCCTGCTGAGGTCTGTGTTTGATATAATATATTGTATGTGACCCCAAGGTCAGCCAGAATCAAAGTAGCTGACCTCCAGATGGCTTGACTTTCTTTCCCCCCATGTCAGGGCATGGTTGTCTGGGTTGGGGAGGATTGGCAGCATATGAATCATGTCTGTCTTCAGCAGACCGAGTCTCCTAATCTGGGTTTGTGTGTTAGAGTTGTGCCCACAACCTTTCCAAGGTTGCTGTGTCATGGGGATTGAAGTTTGTCAGGTTGAAAAAATTTCAATCCATGCAGAAAATTTCCCAAGGCCATGTGCACAGGGTGTCACTTTTAGTGTATTGGATACAGGTGAAGCAGTAGATGTGTATGATCAATGCTAAATTTGCTGTTGGCAACGACTATAAAGTGTTTCCAAGTTCCCAGGGGGTTAGTAGCCAAGTGCGAAGGTATTGAAAATATGCTGTATGTGCAAGAATGGTGCTGTTTATCTTGGAGGCCAAGTCCACAGGCCTGTTAGGACCTGCTCCAGACATGACCCCTCAGTCTAGGGTGCCTTAGGGGTCCTTTAGGGTTTTGAAGTAAGAAAAACTTCCAAACTGAAGGTAAAAGAAGTGGGAAATGATGCAGCATGCATTTCAATGAATCCACAGGAGGTTAGATGTTTCTTGTAGATGTAGGTGACTGGAAAGTGTTTATATGAACTTTTCTAGGGGTCAGAGAAAAGGTCCAAAGCCTGAGGGGAAAGCCCAGACCTGTGGCACTACAGAGAACAGGTCACCCACTGTGGATGTGGGGAGAATTTTGATGAGGATTGAGACTGTCTAGGTTGGCTGAATTAGGAACTATATTTTGGGAGTGGCCTCAGTATATGCCACAGCAACAGGATAGCATACAGCACAGAATCAGGAGAGCACCAATATGTACATTGCATATTCATAGCATTTGCCATCCAAAATTGTAGGCAAACATAGCAAAGACACACATAGCAAAGACATATGCAAACATATTGGGTTTCAAGATCTGATGCAGCCTGGGTGCCATCCTTGTTTCATGTTCACTCCTCTTGTATTCTTCCTTTTGCTCTGAGTAAGTGTGCAAGGTGAGCAAGCATAAACTAGACAAGAATGGCACCCAGGCTGTGATACATGTATCGGGAACTAAAATCTAGACAGCTGATGAAAATTGTGTGCCCAACAGGCCCAGTTCCAAATCAACATATTTTTTTGACAACCAAGGCCATGGTTGTGTTCTTGTTCTTAAAAGGTACAACTGTGGCTACAGGTATTGAATGCAAGACAGGATAGTAGAAAGCAAACCAGTTTATTCTCAATTTCTGCATGGTAGCAAACATTACAAGGCTGTGTTGTACTGATAAGTTCACTTAGACCTTAGCAAGAATGCAGAAAAGATTTAGTACATTTCAAAGGCATGTTGCTGATGTTGAGCATTAAGAGTAACTACAGCACTTTGGATACTGATATCTGCAATTTGAAAGCCCCTGTCTGAAAGACCTGCAGGCACTTTGCAAAGTAAAGCCTCAGATTGTTATGAGTTGTTTGCATGTAACATATCACCCCAAAGCAGCATAAGGTGTTTTAGCTTTGCCTGTTTAGACCGCCTGAAATGGACTGCAAAGTGCTCAGTCAGTGGTTTGTAGTAAAGTAAATGTTTGCAAAATTCTGGCTGCTGTGGAACTGTCACATTTATGATGCCTTCAAGCTGCTGCTTTCCCACATCGATTTTAGCTGACGTTTCACCTGAATGGCCAAAAAGGTTTGCTATTAAAGCTCAAACAAAAACTGAATAGTGGTTGACAGATATGGCTTATAGATCACATCCAATTCCAATAGTTTTGTGAATGTAAAATCATGGTAAGTCACAAATACATATTAAATGTTAAATGCATACCTTTAACAGATATTTGGTTGGTTGGGCACAGATTGGAGACAAAGATGCCATATTCAATCTTTGAGCCAGATTGGCAGATCTGGGATGCCACAGACCCCAAATAATAAGATGCATCTAAAAATAAAATTTACAAAAAATGCATACTATCCTCATAAACAACCAGGTACATCATTGTTGTGAATGTAAATAGAATTTTTGATGGTCAGCAACATGGAATGCCTATTTGTACCTATGCCATCAGACATACAGAGGAAGACAGCACTTCCAAACTCACTGGATACCATACACAACAGGTGATTCACCAGGAAAGAACAGCACACTAAACATCATTTAGTTATAATTAAACATTAAATCTTTTATCACAGCACATACTGTTATCATAGAATTATATGATAAAGAAATCTAAAACCCTAAGTGGTAATATTATGCATACTGGTATCTATGCAACAACCAAGATACTTGGTTTATAAAATCAAGATAATGTCACAAGTAACAAGGTACAGTCAATAATTGATATCATAAGCTATCTATCTAAGAGCCTATTGATAATTTGTGATCAAACATGATGAACTTTCATGGTGATCATTATCATAATTTTGGACAAGTCGCCTGAACTGAGTCCACTGTTTCTCTCTAAGACAAGTAATCATCATGTTATAGTATGAACTAGGTGACTATACTTGCAAATGCTCCTGACGCACAAATCCAAAATATAGGGTAACACATTACAAAAATATATTTAAGCAGCCTGCTAATGACATTACGCACATACAAACAGGATATTGTCCTATATATTGTAATTGAGTTCTTTGATACAAAACATTTTAATTGCTAATCTACTGACATTCAATGATAAGTAACTCCACTGCTACCTTCCTCAGGGCACAATGCACTCTACTATGTCTTACCACTCTGTGAAGTAGCAACTTTGGCAAGGTTACGGTCCCAAAGATGGCTGAGTAGTAGAGTCTGTTTTACCTCGTGGAAGGTACCTGAGAAGTCACCATTGTGTAGCAAAGAACACAATACACAGTTGTAACATACCAACCTGATACAACTATTTATGGAGGATATCCTCCTACAATACAAAAATATCACATCCAGGCTGGAAAACAACTTCACCAGCAGAAACTCTCTGGAAGAGACAATGTACAAATACATTTTGGCCAGTAATCTCTCACACAATTTATGTACAAATACTGCAAATTTATACGAAAATATCATCACTTCAAGTTCAGCCTCACTATTTTTACAGCTCAGTTTCACTTAGAGAGCCAGAATAACAACACATCATTTAGCACCACCGGGAGTACAGGGCTCCCATCAGCAAATTCAGGAATAATCTCCCAGGTTCAGTATTTGTATACGTCATGTTCTCCTGGAAAAAAAATCTAGAAAATGTCTGGAGCTGTCCAACCCAATAGTGGAAGTGGTAACAGTCCATCCTTGTTCAACTTTCAACATTTGGATTTCTCTTACCAAATGTTTTAAGGCCATACAAATTAAGCAACCTGCTTCAGAACCTTTTGATAAAATATGGGCCAGTGAGAAAACCATTCATTTAATCACTGTTTGTCAACGAGGGAAGTTACATTCCAACTCATCTTTACCAAAATACAGGTTATAAGTGCTTATACACCAACTTCCCCAAGCAAGGAGAAACATTGTTCTCATCATAAATAGCTCTTCCTCTACTAAGGTAGAGCATTGTCAATACAGGATAAACATAATGTAATCAAAGAAGCAATTGCAAAATGACAACTGACGACTGCAAAGGAAGACAAAGCAAATCAATTTTGATACATCAAGTTGCTTCATGTTACTGTAACACCAGGGCACATAAAATAGTCTCAATCAATGCAGGATTTACCTCAGATCTGTAGAAAATTAAGAGTTAAGTTTTGCAGACTTTTGTAACATGCCTCAAGATTCTTTTTTGTAATGATCAGCACTGAGAAGGACACTGAATACATGAGAACTGAAGTTGGTTGATGACAAATTTATAACTGTGCAGAGCAGGGAATGTACCGTTCCAAAACTTAAGCCCTCTTGCCTAAACTTTAGGCTTAAGACTTCTGAGTTCTAGCACCTATCGCTATCCCTATATTGGGTACCAGATATGCCAGATGTCTGAAATGTGATGTAAAAAACTGATGTATCCAGTATTTCATTACACTGCTGCTGGGATCCCTGACACAGGGGTAGGCAGCAGTTGGCTAGTGAAATTAAGAAAAAATACATGGCAGTTACTCAGGGTAAACTACAAATATCCCCAGTATGTCTTTTCTATTCTCAGAATATGAATCAGAGATGACGAAAATTACTGTTTATGCTGAAAATAATAATCTTACATGTTTTGTTACTATACATGATAGTTACTCAATTTGACTGTATCTTGATTCCAAGCCATTTTCTAACATGTTGATAAAGCTAAAAATGTTGTGCTACTGCATAACCATCACAAGGAAGACAGAATATTTGGGTTTAATAGTCTGAAATTCTATCATTTATGCTGAAATGGGCCAGTCCGTCAAACAGAATTATAAAAGCGATATCTCGACACAAGCGTCACTTTGATTCTGAAGACATCTTAAAGCAGTAGCACTACAAGGCAGTCAGTGCAAGAGCAGATTTGTTACACTGAAACACTGACACAGATGAATATACATGTTGCCACTGCTTCAAGAGACTGATATCAATGACAACAACTCTACTTACTCTCAGTTCCTAACTATAGAAGACTGAAAACATGGCTAGATACCCTTTTACACTAGTAAAGTAAATTTATAATGTTTTTCAGCAAGTTATAGATTGAAAACATTTACCAACTTCTACAAAGGCTGAGAATTACTGTTGTTTGAGCTTACAAAAACACTACAGGTAGCATGAAGACTGTCTAATCTCACTTTTTAAGTGAGCAACTTCCAGCTACAAAATATGAAGTTGCTGTGGCCAGGTGCTGCAACAACCCTACCCTGGAAGTCAGACTGTTATCAGGACCTGCACAGGCCAGCTGGTTGGTTATCCCAGAGCCAACATGCCTCCTAGGAAACTCTATGTGCCAGAAATCCATGGGGTGGCCAAGGAGCTGACCTGTACAGGCGCTAATAACAGTCTAGGCTTCCATGGTAGAACAACCCATACAACTGCAGAATGCCAAACTTCTGGTGGGTGACATATGGGACCATGCCTTGTACGATCAGTCTACCGGTGTCCCTACACTGGAGGAGGCACACAAAGACAGATTTTCAAATGCACTGGATGAGCTCAAGAGACTATCTGTGCTAGCCTTTACTTTGGACTGGTCTAAAGCTAGAGTTGACATTGCATCAAGGTACTGTAGCAGTAGCCGGTGCAGCCAGGTCTCCGAGTCAGGAATGATGAGACCCCCACTGTAAAAACCAAGATGGCCACCATGACGAGTGAGCACAAACATTGCATTATCTCGACTCATTGCATAGTTGTACGGGACATCTAGCATATCTTCGGGGATAAGGGGGTCGTCAAGGGCATTTACAAGAAGCGTGGGCACCGTTATCTTATGCATAGTGAATTTGCAGCTGCAGTGGCGGTAGTAACTGTGCAGGCTGGAGTAGCCACCGGCTTGGAGGGTGTAGGCCAGGTCGATCTCCTGCAGGGAGGTTGCTGACTGGATGGCACTGAGGTTGAAGTCGCTGTTGCCACGGAAGAGGACGTAGCTGTGGCGTTGAAGGATGGTCTTCAGCCCCTGCGCCATGGCGAAGTTGTACGCTCTCCTGAAGCCAGTCCATTCCATCAGCACGTTGCTGCCTCTGACTGCATCATAGCCCTGTCCAGCAGACACACAGCAGATCACCCTTCTGTTGTGTGGCCGCCCCTCTGCCATGTACTTACACACGATGTTGGCCCCCATGCTGAACCCCACAACAATAAGGCGTGTTGTGGTGTTTTCCCTCATGACGTCATCCACCATGGCCCCAAACTCTCCCGTCTCCCCGTAGGTGAAGATGCGCCGAGCGGTCAGCGGGTTGTCTGTAGTCCCCAGGTGGTCAAGCACGGCCACCTTGTAACCATGGTCACTAACGAGGCTGACGAATGCCTGGATGTACTTGGAACGATTTGAGCTGCCGAAGCCGGGACAGACGACAATGGTGATGTCTCCTGCGGGGTGGGGTTTGGACGTGTCGTACAGGGTGTAGGTGAGTGTAGAGCCATCTTCCAGCTGGACTGAGAAGCATTCACCTGTGCGGGACTCCTTTGAACGACTGGGACCAAATAAACTGTGGATGATGGACTGGAGATGACCATTCCTGCCCCACAAGATAGGGGGAGTATATCTGTGAACAAAGAAATAGAAGCAACATCAGGGTTTGTGCTAAGCCTCAAATGGGTATAGGACATCATTGATGCATGAATCATATATACTACATGAATACATAAAAACACAGGTAGGTCACACAACAAGCAGCTCACTCAGTCACATCCAAAGTAGGTCAATTGGTACCTATTTCGAAAAGAAGTCCTATCAAAACCCCATTTCATGGGCGGCTAACAATTGCTATTAGTACTCAAGGTCCAGTTCATTTCAAATGCCATTTCCGAGTGCGATGAATTGGAAACTGGCATGGTGCAGGAAGAGTTTCCCTAACAGTTCTTGAGTTAAACTTTTTAGCTGAAATGACGACTCCCTTGCTGAGATGACCCACAATATGTTCGATGTGGACATTCTCCTTCAAAAGCATTATGGCAGCTAAGAAAGAAACATATTATTTAAATTGCTTTTGTTTTGACTTCCATTTATCCGTGTTAACACATCACTTCTTTTTCCCCAAATTCTAACGTTTCCTTTCCATGCATTGTTGTAACCTCCACCATCGGCTGTGCTAGGGCAAAACCTTCACTCCCTCAGGCCTGTGCTTATGTCCCCTTTAGGGGTTTGTCATAGAAGTAGAAGTAGAAGAATACCTGCTGTACCCACTTCAACAACCAGCACTACGTAGCCATAACTCATGTCCTGCCAGAGGGGATATCATATGTAGTGTCAAAGCGAGACTGCAGCAATGTGTGCGCAATAAAAGTGTGAATGATGTGACAACAATGCAACAAATCATCCATACAAATACGATGACAAGAGACACATTAGGTGCTAAATCTATTCATCAGATACAGTGCACAAAGGAGAGAAGAATGGTTGCTTACACATTAGGAAATATCAGTGATTATGAGGGATGTGTGCAACTGCTAAAATAAGAGCGCTAATGGACCTTGTGTCCTTCAGAATGTGAACTGATCCTGGGATAATCATGCTGTCATAACATTCACAGATATGTCATTAAAAATTCAACATCTCCTTTCAGCAGACCAAGGTGCTTGCTTCATTGCATTCAATCAATACTTTCCTAAAATCACCGGATACACGTATGAATACATAATTGAATAACCTTGACAGAACTATGAGACATTGGACTTAAGTTATGGCTGAAACATTAAATTTGATGTTGGAACAAGCTCCTAAACATTAGATGCAAAAACATGATCAATAGATCTATGTATGTTTGTGTGTGTGATATTTGGATACATAATAGCAAAAAGCTCACATGAAAAATCCTGATGTGAAAAGGGATGCAGCTGTAGTTGTTATCGATACATTAATGGTAGTATACCATTACAGGAAACATGTTGGTAATGGTGATGACAACTGATAAATCTTGCCAGCCAGATATGTTATCCATACATGTATGTGTTATGTCAGATACTGGTCTATAACGTTATATGCACCCATGTAAGGTGTGTACAGCTATGAATGATGATGTAACATTTTAGGAAAATTCCAAGACATTACTGTACGAGACTGCACATTACAGCTTTGTTGAAGCAAATGATACGTTAACATTTTAAAATGCATACCTCATTGACCATGCTTCACTTAGTAACTATCACTCCCTTAACTACACGTATCTGATTTCGAAAGGCTAAAGAATGTAATCAGCGGCTTAAATAGGCTGAAGTCACAGCGATCCTTGCCAACCAAGAATGCAATGGATTGACCTTATCTCGAGCAAACACAAGTTCTGCTTTATACCGCATGATCTCATAGATAGGCTTGTCAGTTATCTGTACTTCCCATTTCCGTATGGGATGAGATGGTCATGTTCATATCGGAGGTGAGTCAGATCTATTAAAGTTCGGCCTGAGATTGCGGCCTTCCGATAGACGGAGTCAAGTAGAATGCTGAAATCTTTAAAACATTTTTGATAGAGTAGAGTAAGACGTATCGGAAAGAGTGCGAGATGATGTCATTACCTTAAGGTGAGAAGCGGCACTGTCTGCAGCAGGAATTCGTTCAGGTCCGAGGGGCGGTAGTACAGGGTGGGAGGCGCCGGGCCGTTGCTAAGGTTGAGCAGGCGGAGGAAGACGTAGCACAGCACCAAGACGGCAGCACCGAAGAACACCTCCATGGCCGGCGTAGGAGGCCCAGCAGTGTCCACCTGCCCGGGAACGTGACTGGTAGACTATCGGGGACACCGGAGGCTGACCCGCCGTCACAAATCGAACTTGGGCATGATGGAAATGTCAATGAATCTATCGCGAGCAAGAGGCTTCTCGAATGAGAATAGTCCACCATGTACAAGGGGATTTCTGCAAGGAATATGATAAATCAATACATGTCATTAAATTTAAAAAAATATACACAGAATTCAAATTTTATATAACTTATCAATATCAAACGACGATAGCGCGATAATCATATCAATGAAATGGGAACTTAAAGTTCTATAAGTTAAGATCCCCTATATGTCCTGATGAATGGTATCAACTAATAACCTCTGACCGCCAACGTGGCCCATAACTCATTTGCATACCTGTCACCTGACCTCCATCTGCTCGCCACCATCTTGGTTCCTGATACTGCTGCCACTGAGGTGTCCGAGATACACCCCAGTTTGCAAGTTTTCCCTGCCGTTTTTCTGACCTCCCGCCTCTCGGTTTGGTCGGCCTGAAGATGTCGAACGGCGGAGGGTCGTACAATGCCCAGAACGACAGCCGGGCGGGCTCCACTGGTGAGCCGGACATCGGCACCGAACCCACCGGCGGCTTCTTCTCTGCGGATTACAAGAAGTAGGTTGAGCCATGCCAGTTCCGGATTCGCCTGATTGTGTGTTTTCCTTTCTTGTTTACTTCATAGTCACGTCACCGTTTGCTGAGATATTTTCTTGTTTTCTCGACGTCTACAGGCATGATGACCTAAAGCAAATGCTGGACAGCAACAAGGATAACCTGAAGTTGGAAGCGATGAAAAGAATCGTTGGGGTAAGTTTGGAAAAACACTCACGCCCCCCACCCCCTCTCAGCGTGAAGAAATAAAAGTTTAGGAGTTCGGCCAATAGCTACGATCTGGTGTCTGAAGGGAGCTTTTGTTCCCTAGACTTGTTTTTCACCGAGAAGCCTTCTTAGTACCCACCGAGTTAGATCAGGATCGTTGTCAGGTTGGAAACTGGGACAGTAAACAAATTGTCATGTGCGCGTGCCGTGCATGTCTAAAGTTCACTTCAAGACAAACTTGGCTGAAATTTAGGAAGTGTCATGTTGTTTTACCCATCCTATGAACTGAAAACGATTGTCTAAACTATAAATTGTTAGAAAATAGATCATACCGAAAGGAGAAGAAGATACATTTACCACTTTAACAAGGTGAGGAAAAACACAGTCGTTCCCCAAGCAGGATATAGGGCTGTGTCAGTGTATGCTTTTCATGATAAACCAGGCTCGATAAACAGAACATCAATAGTTCAAAGTACCTTCCAACATTACAAGTATGCATTGATCATTGCAATGAGTCTATCAGAATTTTGATTTTTCTGAATCTTGACCATGGGAGTTAAGCCATACGGTATACTGTAATTGGGTCACTGGGAAAAGGGTTAGTCACAATGAAACTAATTTGTCTTCCTTCATTGACTTACTAAGTTAGTCCAGTTTGTTGTTGTTGTGTGGTTACTTTTTCCAAGAAATGGATCAGTGCACGTTAATGCTGTGATATCATGTTTGTTGTAAATCAGGACAGATGTGACAGCCCATTAAACTGCAGGCAGTTTAGAAAATTTAATCTTGTTATAATGATGATGGTATTACTATTACTATTACTATTAATATTAGACAACCTTTGCTATTTACTTCAGCAAAGATCCTAAAGTAGGATAAAATGGATTGATGTTTTAGGCAGTTTTCATCCCTGTTCCATTTTTTTGGTCTGCACTTTGGACGAGATTGACAAAGGCCAAAATGTATCCATATAAGACCTCGTGAACAAATAAACAAAGGAACAAATAGCAAGCTATTTGATTCTGTTTCGAGTCTTCTCAAATGTCCCCCTAATGGTGTGTATGCACTGTGACCAAATGTCACCTGAGTGAGTTTGGAGTTCACTAAAATTATTTCAACAACCGACATAATTTGTGAACACATGATTCCTGGTTGACTGCTAGTAAGGTTTGTAACAATTTGTCCTAGCATAAAACTGACCATGGCAAGATGGCTAGAGCTGCACAGTCCATGTCAACATTTGACTGCAAACATGGGATCTATTTGGAGCACACTGCACTCGATTTGTTAGCAGGACGAGAAGGCTAAGGGGCAGAGAATGTTGAGCATGTCAGACCATGTATGAGGCAGGATGATAACATGTGTACTGGGTTTCCTCCATACCACCACAGTCTACTGATAAAGATGTGTGAAATGTCAGGTTGGTCAGGAATGAAAACACTTTAGATATACTGTAACAGGAAGGAAAACAACCCAAGGTATAACTCATTAGGGTGACTGTAGAATGTATACTCTGGCATGGCATGATGATTGAAATTCTAGGTATCATTGTAATGTCCCATTTTCTCCTGAACTTTGTGGCTAGTGTCATGATTTACAGATTACATACTTAGGGACTCAGGATTTTTTTTAAAGTGTAAAACTAAAAGGAAAACCCAAAAGTTTGATTACTTGGTTTCCTTGTAGGAGAATGATGACTTGGGATTGTATCCGATATCCTCAGTGACAGGGTAATGGGAAAGTGGCCTGATTGCCATTTAGTCATTTACCAAGTGAGATGTTCCCTGAAGATTTAGATTTAGCAAGGTAAACACACAGTGTAAGACCTGCAGACCAAGGGTCATGGTTTCTCCACCAGAGGGTAGGACTGGTATGTGGGGCTGTTGAAGGATGTCAGTTCTCAGAAGCTGTTGTGAAAATAGTACGCTTTTTACCAGACTACCATCGCTTTTCTTTGAGGAGACAGGTAAAATCTTTGGCATTGGATTTGTATTCTGAAAGTTCCTTTCTAGTAGCTGGACTGAATTTGTTTTCGAACTAGGTTGCTAGTTAGTAAGGATATCCAAGACCCCTTCTTGTGGTCAACCCTTCTGTCAGACCACTTTCCTAATGGGCTGCTTGAAAATGGAAACCCTCTTTTTTTAAAGTAAAAGTCCACCTGGGATTAGAAGAATTTAGAACATGTGTGGCAGGGACATGTGTTAGCATTCCATGTGTGTGGTGGGTGGACTACAGGGCAGACAAACATTAGACCCCCAATCTGAAGAAATATTAAACCAGGGGTTATCAGATCAAAGAACCTTCTTGATCAGATGGACCAGGTTTGTGCTCTAATTAGGACTGTCATGTTGAGTTACAGCATGCACTGAAAGCAGAGAGTGGATGGTATCCTTGCATCTCTCTCTAGACAATATCCAACAAAATATGAAGTTAGGTAATTCTAAATGTTCAGTTTGTACTTGTATTATATGTATTATCATAATTATGGGTGTTGTTCCTCCTCCTAAATTTCCTAAAGTCACTACAAACTTGTTATGTTATCAATTCTGTAAACAGAACTCCTTTTCATTAGACATTGGATGGAATAGATGCTTCCCTGCACATGTAGGACAACAGGGGATATCACTGCTAATACTAGCCTGGATTCCATACCCCAACCTCAAGATATATCTTTCGTGCACGATAGATACTTGAGATCGGGCTGGGGTTTGGTAACCAGGCTATGCTAATACCTGAGGATCTGTTGACACAAATGGAGGTGGTTCCATGCACTGCAGGTCCCCATTCCCAACCACACCTGTTTTTCATTACTGTCCAGGCCATCCATGCTGGAGATTTTATGGCACTGGGAAACCTGTCTGAATGTATCATACATGGTGAGATTGCACAGTGTAATTGGCAGTGCGTAGGGCTCAGGTCCTAGGTTTGAAACCTGCCATGTCACGGATCTTGTGCCCTTGGGAAAGGTATTTTGCACGACTTTCCTCACTTCACTCAGGTGAAAATGAGTATTTCGCTTTGGCAAGGGACTCCCCCCGGGTAGGGCATTAAATGGAGGTCCCTTGTTTGGAGAAAGTTGCACTCAGAGCATGTTAAAGAACCCGC
Source organism: Branchiostoma floridae (assembly GCF_000003815.2). Lineage (NCBI taxonomy): Eukaryota > Metazoa > Chordata > Leptocardii > Amphioxiformes > Branchiostomatidae > Branchiostoma > Branchiostoma floridae. The sequence continues at coordinate 22,349,895 of NC_049980.1, read as the reverse complement.
CACACTTCTCGAAAAGAGCAGGGGACTAGTTAGCCTGGATTCCATACCCCAACCTCAAGATACTTGAGATCGGGCTGGGGTTTGGTAACCAGGCTAGGGACTAGTGGATCTACATGTATTTCCTGGTGTGAGTGGATCAAACCATTGCAGCCAAAATGGGGTAGAGAATATCCCAAGCAGCCTTCATAACAGCTGCGTAGCCTATTGAGTCAGTGAAGTCAAGCTTGCCAAAGCCTGATGTTTCTGACATTGGGAGAAGAGATGCTGCTAGTACTAGAGTTATTACTATGAGTATGAGACACTCCTCATCTTCATGATGATTATTATTATTATTATCTTTATTATTATTATTATTGTTATTATTGTTATTATCATTATTATAGGTAACATCAGGCTCTCGAAACTTGGTTTAAAAAAACTCCTGGCAAAGTACATGTACTGCAGTAGGCGTGGGGTCAAGTGAAATGGCTCAGAACTTATTATTTCTTGGTGGCCCAAGGCAGTCGTGGCCAGTAAACATTGGATCTACAATGTACGAAGATGCTTGTACATCATGTGACTTTCTGGTCAGGCCACAGCCATTTTTAAAAGATGATAGAAGCCTGTCATTACTTCTATATTGTAGACTTGTATGTTTTTTTTTGCCGTTAGCCAAAAGTGTACATAAGTTCTTGAGAGTAGGAATATTGATTTGTGTGGTATGTCAACGATACAACCAATACAATGATTTCAATCAGTTTGTGTTTTGTTAATGTTTGGGACATATTTTTGTTCCTGGTAAAAAAACACCTCTAGGTGAAGTGAAGGTAGACCTAAGGAGGGTGACCAGGTTACCATATGGCTCACTTATGCTAATCTAATCTGAGAATTCCTCTGGGACCAGGCCCAAAGTAGAGTAGGACAGGGAACAAAATGCTTTCAGCTCTGATTATCTTATGCCCTGGCCCAGGAATCTGCATGTTGTTGTGATTAAAATATATGTCATTTCAGCTAAGGGCAACTATGGTACATGTACTAGTATATTGCAACAGAAATAAAATGCCATGCGACGCGTGTCGCCTGTCCTATGCATATATACGTGTACAAATGTACATTGTATGCATGTTGTGCATTTTGGCCATCCACTTCATGATTCACTTGCATTCGTTAATTACTGTCCTAGGACAATTGATGTACATCATGCAAAGTGCCTCTTGTAAATTAGCCCTAAGCTTGGTAAAGTCAAGATGCTTATGTGTTCAAGATAATATAATATATTCTAATGTTGAATCAAAACAAAGTGATACCTGTTGATCATCTGAAAACATATGAATATGCACCTAATTAATGTTGGAGAGGGAATCTGTGTTCAATCTGGTAACTTACCAGTTTTATTTCAACTGAGTCTTGATTTATATTGGTGTTACTGGTAGTTCTTGACTTTAGGCTATAATTGCTGTCACCTAACCACACAAGTGCACATACTTGTCCTTCTACAATTGATTACTTTGTATATTCAACACACCAGGATGCAAATTTTGGTTACTAATGTACATGTCCTTCCACAATATGGCTACTGATTACCTTCTATATTCAACACACTGGTATGCATAGTTTGGTTACCAATTGATTTGTGGTACAACTTAAGATGGTAATATGTATTCATCTTAATTTGCAAGCTCCTTGGGCATTGAAATTTATTTTCAAACTATGTTTCTGTCTTGCAGATGGTGGCAAAAGGCAAGGATGCATCAGACCTCTTTGCAGCTGTGGTGAAGAATGTGGTGTCTAAGAACATTGAAGTAAGAAGATTTCTCGATTGCATTTTTGTAGAAAAAACATTATTGATGTAAATCTTACATGTAGTTGATCAAGGGATAATGATGATGATGATGATTGATCAAGTAAGCCTGTGTTTTACTGTAGAATGGGGCAATTGGGATCTTGAGTTACAGGTCATATAATGAGCAATGTGCACTAGGAGCCTTTTGGAAAGAAGAAAATGATCCAAAAGGAACCTTGAGTTTCTAGAAAAGATATTCAATGGCTTCTAACATCGGTAATGCTGCCTGGGATGCCCACTGTATTACCTTGTTGCAATTCCAAAATACCTTGTGATATAAAGATTTCAAAGCTGTTCAGTTGCAACATTTTTCACACATCTTCCCTAATAATTCCAGGTTTGTCCTGAAAAGTGTAGAAAATTTTAAGGTGTTGAGTTTTCGATACTTTTATTGATGGCACTTAATTTGTTTATCTGTCCATCATGTTGTCACTTAATCACACATTATGCTTCATTAACGTATCCTCTTACCTTTTCATTACCTTATTATGTTTTCCAATAAACACAGGCTATTCTGATATTCACTCATGACAAATTCAGAAATGTATGTACATGTAGCAGGCCTGTTGTGGCATGGCCGATGGGTAATATATACTTGCTACTTCATAATCATTTCTGCCATGATGTTTAAACAGAAAGACAAATTTGATGCATCTATCTCTTCTGACATACCAGCAAGATTTAATTGAGTTTTCTGATAGAGAAATGGTTGCTGACACGTGTGATGTATGTTGCTGTGACTGTAGCTTTCAAGATAATTTCATGCTTTGGAGAGCAGATATGATTAGGTGAATGTCTGACACCCCTGAAGGGAGTAGAATCCCAACCTGCTACCTGCAGTTTGCTGACAGTAACTGGAATTATACAAAACATGAGATATCAAAACCTGTAGTCCTGCTGCAGTACCTTAGAAAGCTGCTAGGGGGCCAATATCTATAGCTAGAATCATTTGTACATTTTGCCAACCCCTGCTAATGTACCAAATATCATAAAAAAACATCCAAAACCTCTGGAGTCATGCTGTTGACAGACACACAAACAAACTCACAGATCCAAAAACATAAAACTCAGCAAAGGTAAAAAAGTTGAAACCTGTGATGCTATACATCACATATTATTCATGCCGGATATGCCATAGCTGGTGTTGTAACTTCATTTGTAACAGTCTCAGTAAAATTAACCTTAAATGGGAAGGGATTTAAAGAGGAAACAAAATTAAACTGAGGCTAGTTTGGGAACAGATTTATGTACAAGAAAGAATTTTGTAAGGTAAAAAATAAGGGTAAGGACTGACAGAAGAAAATAACGATGACTCTAATTCTGCACTGACATTTTTCGGATTTATATCTCTTCCACTGCCTCCTTTTGATTTGAAGCATGTATTCCCTTCACATATCCACAAAATTGCCTCGCCGTGCTGCTGACAGGAACATATCATTCCATTTGTGTGTTGCATTTGCACTTCAACAAAAACTGGCCATGCTTTCAATCTCTCAGACCCAGGAACCAATAATGGCAGGCTAGACGTGCATTAAAAGGGCAGCCCTGAAGTGTCGGGCGCTCGACAATTTGATTGAATTGCGCTGTTACCGAACCGTGCACACAGAAATCGATGAGACGAATGGCTTTCCCGTTTGCAGCAATTCCCAGCTCCGTGGATGGGATTATACGAGCAGTATCTAGATAACACTTTTGTGGACTTGCACTTTTCCTTGTTGGCCAGATACATTAGTTGATTCCCTGTGCTTGGGAAAATGCTTTTGATTTGTGCAGCATGTCCACAAGTGCTGTGTGGCAGGTCCTGTCATTACTGCGCAGTGACAGGACTGAAATGTTGCATGATCTCTGTACATGCATGTCTTCTTAGATTTTGTGTGCTTTGTTGTTGGAAACTATCATATATTATTTGACTTTAAGTCTAATGCTGCTGATTTTCTGATGTAAACATTACAATCAAACTGAAGAACTGAATCAGTCAATCATATCTATTTGTTCTCAGAAAATTCTATCTTTTCTGTGCTATATTTGGCAGGTCATATTTTACTGGGCTGTGTCTGCTCTCATCATTACCTACTTCCAGTAAGATGGTTTAAATGGCTTTTCCCTTACAGATCTAAATGTGTCAATGTCGTTAACAGAACAAAGGATGGACAATGCTTGTTTGGGGTTTAATGTTTCCTTTGAGACCATGCTAATTAACACCCATGGAAGTGAAATCGAACATGTAATTGATACTAATAATTGAAAGTGTGTGTTGCATTTCCTCGTTTGTCTCACTGCATATGGTATCTATATTGCACATCAGTTTCAGGGAGGGCCTCAGTGCCTCTCTATAACTATAACTTATGAGATACAATCAGTCATTTGAATTCCATGTAATTCATACTAGGTAACTACTATTATATTGCGTAAAGTGAAATCACTACATTTGCGTAATGTCTATGCAAGATTTAGAATTTCTACTTGTATGGTACCATGCCTGTACATGTGTATGTATGTCAGAATGTTCTTTGGGAGACCCGAGTATAATCAGTCTGCTATCTTGAATAAAATCTAAAGATTGTATGTTGAGGAGTCATATGACTCCCTGCTGCAGTAGATCGGCAGAAGGTGCTGTGAATTTATTTCCCATGTCCATGAAATTGGAATTGCAGCCCCTGTATGGCTTTTCACCTGTAGTGATGCCCATGAGAGTAGTCAATGTCACCCATGTGTAGTAAAAACATTGAAGAATCCATCTTTGCCAGGTTAGCAGTAGATTTTATGGAGTTTTCTCACATCTGGATGTTCATTGACTCATTGTGCGCTCAGTACTGTACTGTATTGGAGAATATGGAAAGTGGCTTTACAGCATTTTGAGGGTAGGAAAGTGTAAAGTTAACTTATAACTGAATTGGGATGAATGCAGTGTCAGAAAATGGACCAGATACCCTTCATAGCTGAGTACATTTGGGCTGTCATTGATGCGTGAAAGGCAGATACAGGTGGATAGCAACTAACAATACATAACATGACTCTGGGAGATCTTTATGATCCTCACAGTGCATTGAAGTAAGAAAGTTAAGTGTATGAGAGGATAGTTTGTGCACTGTAACACTGTTGGTGAAATTACGTTTTGGTAAATTTAAGAGCCAACTTGCAATGTACCCGTCATCACCAAAAGATTACATTAAATTACCCATAAGTGCCAAGTGCAAATATTTTCCCAATGCCTACAATTTCCTAAGAAATGTGAATGGTGAATAGACCTTACTTTGATATGGAACTGCCATTTCAAGCTCTAGGCAATCATGGTATATGGTAGCAATATTTCTTTGATTCTATAGACAAGTGATCAGCAAGAAAAGTCAAACCTTACCACAACTTTTCTTTAGGGTACTACATGTATATAAACTGACCTTACCACATCAGTGAAAGTACTATGTAGCAAAGTAACAATTTTGCTTCTAGCTGTGGTCATCTGGATGAAAATGCAGATGACCAATTTTCAGTCCATAGGGATGTGATGTACATGTACTTGTATAAGGAAAACCTTTGGTCGCATATAAATGCTGATAACATTTTAGAATGGACTTACATTAGTTTGATGTCAAGGGTTCTATTATTTGTTAACCAGCACGCCCGGATGATGATGATGATGATGTTTTACCATCATCGATTGTTTTTTTTTTTTTTTTGTAGGAAAAGATAACTTAAAAAACTTTAAACTAGAACTAAAAACTTAAAAGTATTTTGAAGCAACTTTGCTACTTCTATGGGCCCCTGGCAGCTTACTTCAAACTGCAGATCACAATCTGGTTAATGCTTGCTAGACAGGTATGGAAATTGAACATCAAAGAGTTGCCTTGTACTCAGCCTGTGAAATGGATCACAGGCTGTAGTAGCCAAAAGGCACACCCATACATCATTCCAGCAGAGCAGGCAGAATGGACAGACTCATAGAAAGGTCAAGAGCAGCTGTCAGAGGAATATTGAATTAGTACAGGTAGGCGGGGAGAAGTTGTTAGCCTGCCTGTCCTGTTAGACAGATTAATCCGCTTATCCATATACTGGGAAATTGGGTGTCCATGGGAGAAGATAGTGTCTGTCCATAGAAATGTGTGCCCTTGACAAGGAAGACTGTGGTCATGAACATAAGATGGATAGGTAGGTCTAGCCCAGGATTCACATTGGGGCCCCACACTTCAGAGAGGATGTTATCACTTTGGTCTCATCTTTGGAATTGTGGGAGCCTCTTTGAGCATAATATCACCCTGATCATCGATGATCGTAAGAAGATTAGCTCTTGCTCAGCTTGATAGGCTCTTGATAAGTTGGAAATCCCTTTAAACATTAAACCTCAAGTAAAGGGCCAGAAAACCTCTAAATCTTGCTTGCCATTCAAGGAAACGTGCTGTCCTGTGTGTTAGTATGCATGACAAGAGAAGAAGAAACTGCTCTTTCCATGCCAAAGCAAGCATTTGGCCAGGGGTTTCTCAAGGTTAGATGCATTAAAATGCATAGCTGGTATGTAGTAACTTTCAAAATTCTGGATCTGGCGCCGTCTAATGTCTTCTGACAGAAAATGATTATTGGGCACGAGCCAGACGGCATCACAGACAACTTCTCTTTCCATTAAAAACTGAAAGCTAGCATTTTGCCAGGGTTTGATTAGAGTACTTAGACTGAGAACGAAGCGTGACACTTTTTTCTTAGCTATTAGTGCAATGCTACGGCTTGCATATCTTAGCCAGGCACACTGGGTTGTTAATAAAAGTATCAAATATCAATCTTTATTGAACAACAATAGTAAAGGTCACAATGCATGGCAAATACAGTGATTGGATGATCACCGCCAATCAGATGGACCTTAGGCTTAAATGGCTGGATCGTTACCATTTCTATTGTTGTATTGATAAAAACTTAACAATGTTTGATTAGTCAGAAAATTAAGTATAGCGGGAGCAGCTGTTCATGGATGTGTGTACCTAAACATATGGATGGACTGTGACTGATTGATTAATTAATTAATTAATATTTTGATTGATGAATGAAATCTACCCTAAGAACGATGAGGTTCCATCGAGAACTCTAAATCTTTAATCGAAGTTGTGAGATGAGGGCTTACAACCCAGATTTCAATTTCCAGAAAAAAAATTAAGATACAGCTTGCACTTTTGTAATCAATTTAAATGATGGCACTGTTATTTGTAGTTTGTTCAACTTGAAAATAGATACCTAGTTACAATACTGTAGTAATTCAAGTAGTGCATGTACATTATAGCAACTGACTTAATACTTAATTGTTGCTTTGCAGGTAAAGCTGGTGTATGTGTATCTGGCGAGGTTCAGAGAAACTGTGATCAACTACATACAAAAACATGTAATCAATGATATGACTATTGTTTGACAGGTGAAGAAGCTGGTGTATGTGTACCTGGTGAGGTATGCTGAGGAGCAGCAGGACCTGGCACTGTTGTCCATTGCAACCTTCCAGAGAGCACTCAAGGTGGGCAGTTCACAATGTAGAATATCCCATCACAAGTTAGAATATCCCATCACAAGTTAGAATACACGATCACATGTTAGAATACACCATCACAAGTTAGACATAATAGAATACACCATCACAAGTTAGAATACACCATCACAAGTTAGAAAACACCATCACAAGTTAGAATACACGATCACATGTTAGAATACACCATCACAAGTTAGAATACACCATCACAAGTTAGAATGCACCATCGCAAGTTAGAATACACCATCGCAAGTTAGAATACACCATCACAAGTTAAAATACACCATCACAAGTTAGAAAACACCATCACAAGTTAGAATGCACCATCACAAGTTAGAATACACCATCACAAGTTAGAATACACCATCACAAGTTAGAATACACCATCACAAGTTAGAATACACCATCACAAGTTAGAATACACCATCACGAGTTAGAATACACCATCACGAGTTAGAATACACCATCACGAGTTAGAATACACCATCGCAAGTTAGAATACACCATCACAAGTTAGAATACACCGTTTGATCTGAAGTACTATTCCTTCGGGTACATTTCGAAGTCAGAGGTTTTTAGATTCATTTGATTCAGTTTGCATGGCAGTGTATGATCAAAGCCCTGTTACTTTGATTCAAAAGAAGGGCGAAAAACAGTACTCAAAATATCCAAAAGTAATCTGTCCAGCTGTAAGGTTTGATTTCATCTGTAAATCTAAATGTTGTTTCTTTTCTGTTTGTGACACCAGGACCCTAACCAGTTGATCCGAGCGAGCGCCCTGCGTGTGCTGTCCAGTATACGTGTGCCTGTCATCGTCCCCATCATGATGCTGGCACTGAAAGACTCAGTGGTGGACATGTCGCCCTACGTCAGGAAAACTGCTGCTCACGCCATCCCCAAGCTCTACAGGTGGGTTTTCTTGCAGAGCGACGCTCAATATTCACATCTGGGAATACAGGTATTATTTTGGGTACACAACATATTAGGTAACATAAAATATCAGCAAAACATAACTACACACCTTTCTGCCTCTGTACAGAAATTGAATCTGAAATTGTATAGCAAAATTTTAAACAAGTAATAAATACATGTACAGGTGATATGCACATAAAGATTTGTACAGGTGGTACAGTAAAGGTTGTCTATATTTTTGACATTTGAATTTTAGGAACATACTGTATACTAGTTCACCTTTACATGCATTAACCCCACACAAATATGCACTTGTGTGCCCACAGTTAAAAATTAGGAGTACGTCTCTAATTTTTGATGCACAAAAGTGAATACTATGGACCCAGCATTTCCAGCCCTGTAGAAGCTTGGCCTGATCACACTGACTTTATAAATTATATGATATTCTTAGTCCACATTTCTTTGGTTCTCATATATTTTGATGAAAAATCTGGCATATTTTTAAAGGAGAATGGGTCTCGAAGAAAAAGTGTATTCAGTTTTATTTCTTCAAGTTAAGCCACTATGGTCACAGGACAGAGGTGACAGGTTAGGCCAATGATGGACTGGTAACTCTAGAATCGCTGAAAAGTAACTTATAGCTTTATGCTAGTTTTGCATGCATCTTTATTAAACATCAAAAACCTTTCTCCAAGAATATCTGTTTTGACAGATGAAAGACAACTCCTGTTCTTTGATGTCCTGTATGTCCTGCAGCATTTATAGCATGTCCTGCATTCTGGACACCTTAAATTAGGCTGCAGGTATATATTGGGGAAGAAATTCACACATGTTTAACACTTGAAAGAAATGCTCCATCTGTACATGAAGAGCTCTGACTAAATAGTTCATCCATAAAGAGAGCTCTAATGTTTCGGTATCCTTTGAAGTGAACCCTGTGTCGTGTCTGTGACTTGTAACAGCCTGCATCTTATCTCAAGAGCTGTGACAAATGACTCAGTTTTATAGCACCTGGTTCATCTTTTGGCCAAAACAAATCATTTCCTTGATTCTCAGATGAACAGAAGGTGAAGATCCTTCTGTCACTGTTTATGGTGCACCTGGCAGTGCCATCTGCATTTCTGCAGCTCTGGCCCGATGTATAGTCACTGCAGTAGGAGTCCACCAGTAGTGGTGACATTGTTCAACTTCCATACTCCCTCTCTGCCAGATGCTGAGTACTAAGCTCAAACCCACAACCTCCTGAATGCAAGGCAAAATTATACCCATTTGGCCATTACAATTGTACTTCAGGTTCTTGATGTAGAAAAAGTGTTCTTACTATGGAAAAAGTGTATAGTGGGTCAATATCCTGGTAGAACATCAGGTTAGCAGTCTGATTCAGTTTTTTTCCTGGATTTTATAACCTCTCATCTGTCCCTAGATTCTGGGCCATCATTTGTTAAGATTTTCTTATTCTTTATTATATTGATATTTCCCTTACACTGTTTCTTGTGTATGCATGGATGCTCTGATTCAAAGGTCTACTTTCTTATTTCAACAGCCTTGACCCTGAGCAGAAGGATCAGCTAATCCAGGTCATTGAGAAGCTCTTAGCAGACAAAACAACAGTAAGTATACTGCATAACAATGTTCTCTGCACACAAACAATTGTTTTATTCCATACTGATGTTTCGTTGACTGTCACTTTCCTCAGGGTAATAATTCCGTCTTGCTACAAGTAGGTATTGCTGCTTGAAGATCTGATCAGAAAAATTAAGTATTTACACATATATGTAAATAAGTAATACCTTGATAATGCAGTCCCCAAAATGATATACAAACAAGGATAGGTATTTTAACAGCAAGTACACTCTGAATTGCATATCAGTGTACCACAAGATGTGCTGATAGAATTAGTCCTCCAACCAACAAGTTTATTTTCATTTTGACCTACGATTTGTCAACCAGTAGATTAGCAGTCACCCACCTGCTATCAACACTTGATCTGAGCCTGTATGAATGATGTGTGTAAATGATGATACTGATAATTACTGTTCCTCCCTTTCTTCATTCCCAGCTTGTGGTAGGCAGTGCGGTGATGGCGTTTGAGGAGTTGTGTCCGGACCGGATCGATCTGATCCACAAGAACTACCGCAAACTGTGCAACCTGCTGGTGGATGTGGAGGAGTGGGGTCAGGTCGTCATCATCAACATGCTGACCAGATATGCTCGCACACAGTTCCTGGATCCGAACCAACAGGTAACCTACTGGAAATATTAACAAACAGGAGGTATCCAACCATTAATGTCTTAACTAGACCCCAACCAAACACTGACCTTGTATGGAACAGGTGGTCATCATTGACAGGAACCGTCAGAAATTGATAGTGGTAATGCCATGTTGATCCAATTGTATGGCTGACATCCTCTGGGAACCCAGAAAAAGTGATGGGAGCATGCATGCAGGTGTTGACTGTGATTTCATTGAAAGTTTGATATCACTGCTGACCTGAACATATTGTACCCCAGGATGCTGTAGCAGATGATGACAAGAACTTCTATGGTGATGAGGATGAGAAGGATAGTGAAGAGGAGGAGGATGATGATGAGAAGGAGAAGACTCCTCCTAAGAAACCGTACATGATGGACCCCGATCACAGACTCCTTCTGAGGAACACCAAGCCTCTTCTGCAGAGTAGAAATGCTGCTGTACGTTTTACAATTTTTTGGGGGGTCGAAGACAGTCAGTAACCTAGTTAATATTATTAGTGTTAAAAGTGGAAATAATCTGGATAAGGCAATCTGTATGAAATTGATATTTACTGCACTATATTCCCACATTCATATCATTATTTTATACTTTGAGCAGTTAAAACGGCGCAGAAACAAGCCATGCTAGGATACCCTAAATATTGTAACCCACAAAAATTAGGCCTTGATCCAGCCAGTAACCATTTTCCATCAACAACGCTTGGTAAGTTCCGGCCACAGACAGAAAGGTCACTGGATGAGCTATGGTTACAATTCCTTGGGTAGAAGGTAGCTCTTGTGCACAAGAAATAAGAAATAAAGTTACATAGGTTTGAGCCCTCAAGCAACTGCAGAGGGGTTTTCTGTTCAATTTCTGTATAAATGTGATACCTACTAATTCCCATGTTATGTCAGGTTGTGATGGCAGTAGCCCAGCTGTACCACCACATCGCACCTAAGAGTGAGGTGGGGCTGGTGGCCAAGGCTCTGGTCAGGCTGCTCAGGAGTCACAGGTACGTCTCATCATGTTCACATGGGTGCACTGGTGCAAACCTGTTCATCTCAGTGCTTTATGATAGAATGGTAGAGGTATTTCTCTGCATGATGAGGTTTTTGGACAACAAGACTTGTCTATTTTTATTTTGAACTGCTTCTCCTCTACTTCTGACTATGTTTCATAGCTGTAGACAGGTCTTCAAAAGTTTAGCCTGCATCCTTGTACAGTTGAGGAATGCATGTTGTGCATTGTCTCCCTGCTCTTCCATGGCCATTGTTCGGCTCCTCCAAGTGCAGACTAGACCAAAAGTGAATAAATTTGAATTGCTCATAACTGGTATTCTGCACCAGAACCAAGACCTTACTTGAGAGTGAGATCAGAAATTTGCAGCAAAAGTAATTATAATGTGCATTGAGTTGTTAATGAGTCACATGTAAGTGCCATGCTGTCAGCTACTTCAGTATGAACTGATCAACTGTAGTTTGTAGGTAGTTCATGAGAAGTGTTGAATGTTTGATATGTGTTGAATGTTTGATATGTGTTGTTCCACAGAGAGATCCAGCATGTGGTGCTCAGTAACGTGGCCACCCTGACAACCATCAGGAAGGTAAGGGTGAGGACATGATGCTACTTTCTCTGCCTTTTCTTGTGCCGTTGTCGTGCCGTTTTCCCCTGTTCAATACTACTTTGTACAGTCTCAGGCTCGCGGAGTGCAGGGTTTTCGGGCTAGGTTTGTTGGCTGGGGTGCCAATAACTCCTCTTGGAAGTAAGGTTGGGTAAGGCTCTGTGGTGAAGTGAGTATGTGTCGTTGTTTTGCATCGGTGCGATCAAGGAATGGATGAACGGAGACGCTTGCTGATTCTGATTACATTCCTTGCTTGACTGTGGCTTGATAATTTTTTGCCTGCTTTTGGATGGGTGCTGAAATAAGAATGTCAATTTCTAACACAATGCCTCAAAAAACAATAATTGAAAATTCCAATAATTATTGAAATGTCAGAAGGAAATAAACACATCAGTCATCTACAATGTATGTAATAGTATATGATTTGCTGGGAAAATTTTCGAGAGAGATGAATATACATGTACATGTACATATACGTGGTACCCAACCGTCTCGCCCATGTGACCCGTCCAGAAGAGGTTACCATTCCTTTTAAAATTCAAAATTGTAAGCAAAAGCAACAAAACATGTAGGCAATGGCAGTTTTTTTCTACTGTCCTCCCCCCTTTTATTTTGCTCTCTGTCTTTTTTTTCATCTTGATGATTTTTCTGGCTGCCTCCCCCCAAATTTTTTCATTGAACAGACCTGGTCAGCTAAGGATATAGGTTTTGCCAGATGGAATATTTGTTTTTCCAAGTAACAATGTCTTCTTTCCTCCATTTCTAGGGTATGTTTGAGCCCTACCTGAAGAGCTTCTTTGTGCGACCCAGTGACCCCATACACGTCAGGACACTGAAGGTAGGGCACATGGAAACGTCAAGATTTTGTGAATACCATATTCCATTTTGCATTGAAGTGGGAATGTTGGTTTAGAACTTGAGGACCAGCACTGTGCCATGCAGAACTGGAAAACAAGGATTGTTTCCAACCTAAATGTGGACAGATAATGATGATATAATTTGATATGTCAGACATTTCGCACATGAGCTGTGCATGTAAAGCCAATCTCAGCTGTACTTGTAAGGCAACATCTATGACAGGATGACTCATTGTCAAGATCATGTAAAAGTATATACATGTATAATGTAATTACCTTGGGTACCTAGTTGTTCACATAAAAAATATGGTAAGCTTTGTTGTCAGCTTTTCCTTTCAACCATGTAGATTGGTCTCTACAAGATCATGTTTTTGTTTCAGCTTGAAATTCTCACCAACTTGGCCACAGAAACCAGCATCTCCACCATCCTCAGAGAGTTTCAGGTGGGTTGTGATTACACTCAGTATGTGTCTATAGTGCCCTCTAGCCTTCATTGAAGGAACTGCAGTATTTTGAGCATGTCTGACAAGTGCATGATAATCATATCGTGTGTACGTGACTTGAATTCTGATGCTGTCTGTCTTTGAATAAGTTCATCAGACCCACCAAAAATAACATGATTGTGTGTTTTTCTTACTACTTACATGTTTAAAGATAACATGTAATTCAGCTATATACGTGTACAATGTAGACTGTAGTGTACATAACGTGTGTAATATACATGTAGGTAACTTAAATGATACAAATGAACATACAAGGACTATACAGCAACTTTCATTATGTAATCTTTTTTTTTTAATACATTGATGTATGTATAAGGATATATGTTAATGGTTTTATTAGGACTATCTGGATCTTTTTTATATTCTGTTTTTCTCATGTTCTGTCTGGCCCTTAAAACTTTCCTACTGACCTCAATGAAAAGCATCCAGCAGGCCATTTCAAGTTTTTCATGTCATCAAAATTGGATTGCCATTTGCAGACATATGTGACCAGCTCAGACAAGGACTTTGTGGCGGCGACCATCCAGGCGATCGGGCGGTGCGCCAGCTCCATCTCCGAGGTGACGGAGACGTGTCTGAACGGGCTGGTCGGCCTGCTGTCCAACAGGAATGGTGACTGTTGTGTCTACTTACTTATCTACTTACAAGGGCTTTTCTGTGACCTGGAATTATATTTACTGTCTACTTAGCTTTCCAGTTATCCCCAAATAGCACAAAATTGATAGCAGTATCTTTTACAAGGGAAAAGTGTCGGGCAACTGATGCAGTAAATCACCTCCAGTCACAACCACATCTAAACAGTCCCGTCCTGTCCTCAGCAACAAATTTCCTCAGTCCCTCCAGTGGCTGCCGAGTCCAGGTTTGACTGTAAATAAAAGTCAAAGAATCTTGGAATACCCCTGTGTATGCGAATCATTATGCAATACTATTAGTAGTGATATACATGTATTGAGTTGTTCTCAGTCAGTGATGTTTCAATGCCATTTTGTCCACAGAGTACGTAGTGGCTGAGAGCGTGGTGGTCATTAAGAAGTTGCTCCAGATGCAGCCAGACTCCCACTCTGAGATCATCCAGCACATGGCAAAACTGGCAGACTCCATCACTGTGGGTGTCTTTCAACATTGTCTGTATTTTCTTTGTTACCATGTAAAAGCCCCAAATGACAACTTTGACACCCTTGACATATGGGAAGAATGTTTCTGCAGTACCTTCAAGTAATGGTTGAGGGCACTGCAGCAACAAGAAGAGTTTTCCATTAGACTGAGATGACCAACATTGTTCTACTAGAAGCATTTGCTCTGTATTCACTAATTTACAATTAATTTGCCATTTTGAAATGTCTCAGTGGATATGTTACGATATGAAGGAAAATATCTCAGATTTTAAACTAATTGTGGATTGAAATGAACTCAAACTGGAATTCATTGTTGCAGGTGCCAATGGCCCGTGCCAGTATCCTGTGGATGGTTGGGGAGTACTCCGATCGGGTCCCAAAGATTGCACCTGACCTGCTCAGGAAGATGGCCAAGAACTTCATCAATGAGGTACAAATTCGTCTGCTGCTTTATTGGAGGACAGTTTGTATGTGTAATGCATTCCTATTGTATAGTGCCACCTAGTAATGATTGCCTGTACTGCAGGTATAGGTATAAACTTTATATGTATATCTTGTACTGCTGCTTTTGAGATTAATTTGTACTCATAGATTAGACTGGCATTACACGCACTGGAAACAAAAGAGGCTTTGTATGCAGCTGGCAAATGTAATCAAGGACCTTTCCACCAGAACAACAAGGGAAAAATTATTCAAATACCCATGTGTATTACTGAGGCACACCTGTGAGCTTTTGCTCCATTGATGTCTTTTCTATGTCATTACAGGAGGACATTGTCAAGCTGCAAATCCTCAACCTGGCAGCCAAACTTTGTATCACCAACCCCAAACAGGTAAACAGCAGTTGTACATGTACTCTTAGTCTCTTTTGCTTTGTAGCCATCCAGAATTTGTAATGGTTACTACTTAAAGTTTGCTTGGTGATGTCACCCAACCATTGACCTGTCACTGTCACAAGATATTTTTGATTGACATGATTTGTAAACATAGATATTGAAGTATGTGTGCAGATATTTTGGGGTTCTAATTTAACATTTATTCCAAGTGAACATAAGTAAACAATGATTGTAATGTAGAATTTCATTTAAAAGCCTCTCTGAACACATTTCAGACAAAGCTGTTATGTCAGTACGTGCTTAACCTGGCAAAGTACGACCAGAACTACGACATCCGGGATCGGGCGCGGTTTATACGCCAGCTCGTGTCACCCGCAGGCGAGAAGGGAGCGCTCGGGAAACACGCCAAGAAGATCTTCCTGGCCTCCAAACCTGCGCCTGTGTTGGATTCTTCTTTCAAAGGTGGGCAATGTTCTCCTGTTGTTAGGGTTAAAGTCAAGTGAATAAATGTATTTGAAGAAGCAGGAAGTTGTATTGAACCCTTCCTACACTCTGGGACGTAAGGGCTGTGGTGTGTTTCCATACATGTCTGCTTCTTGCAAATCTCCAGCTAATTCTGATGGACAGTCAGGATTAGTCTATTTTTTCGTCTGATGATGATCCTTGTTTCTGCAGATCGTGACCAATGGCAGCTGGGCTCCCTGTCCCACATGATCAACCAGCGGGCCAGTGGATACTCTCCTCTCCCAGACTACCCTGAAACAGCGCCGGATCCGACCGTGCGAAATGTGGAGGTGAATCCTTGGGAGCAAGTATGTTGTGCTGTGTCAAACTATCCCTCAGACGCTAACCCTTCCCACACACTGGGACGTAAGGGCTGTGGTGTGTTTCCGTACACTTGTGCTGGTCTGGAAATGCACAGCCTGGACCTCCTGGTGTTCAGTGTAACTTCTAACCTGCTGGATCCTAACCTGGTCTTATTCATCTGTTATCCTTGAATCTGTTCTCATTTGACTATTTGCTGTCACAGGAAATGCATGAAAAGAATGTTGCCTTGTTAGTTTTCCGTTCAGAAGATGCCTGGGTTTTCTCTCACTGGTGTTTGTGGATGGGTTTGAGTTTATTTAGATCCACAATTAGCCTCATAAGAGGCTATTCTTCCTGTGGTCTACACATTCATATTTACACATTACATGGGTCTCATATGGGTGGTAGTTTTTTTTTCTTTGGGCATTTGCTAGGGATGGTTTCTGTTTGTGAAAAGTTTTGTTGGAATTGCCATCATCAAATGTGTCTCTTTACATGGAAGTTTATAAAGAATTGCTTGATTACATCACAGCTTGTTCTGAATGCATGTGTAAAAATATCTTATGTATTGTAATAATTGCAATTTCAGAATTCTTTCTAATGCATGTGCTTCTCTCTTTTAGGAATTGTTTCTATATTCAACTTGTTTAATGTTTCTTGTTTCATCTTACTCATGTAGAAAAATCTTGTCACTCACAGTAGGATTTTGTGACCCTACTGGCTGCCAGCTACATTTTATGCAATGCCTTTACGTTTTCTTAGTTCTCAGTTTCAAAACCTCCTCCACACTGTAAGTTTCTACACTCGTATTCTTCTGCTTAAATTCTGCCATCTCCACTTGCACCAACGTCCACCCTAGGACCAACCATCTCCTGTAACTTGTGTAAGTACATGTACATTTCCTTCATGCCAACAGCAATTTGTCATCCCCTCAACGATAGCTTTGTCACTCTTTTCCAACAAGTCATTGAGACAAATATTTTTTCAAGTCGCCTTTAGGAAGTGGTATGAAGTCTAACTATATGCTGAACTACAAGTTGCTTCTAATGTAACTACATTACCTAAAGCTTGGTGCAGTCTTGCCCGACCCAGTTGGCATGGTTGTGCCCTTTGAAGTATTGAAGGTTTTTGATTTCTTATCACATAAAGCATCATACTCTGTTTGCCAAGTTACGTTATACAGGATATTTTACATTTCCTTACTTCCAACATAACTTGTATCTGGCAAAGCTTGCCTTACATTTTTACATTCTAGCCATGTTTATTCTCCGTACACAGTATTAAAGGCTCCCTATCACTCTTTCTCCCCATATTTGATATGCATGCAATGTTCCGCCAGGCTTGCCTGTCACACCACATGTATCTTACTGGCCCTGATTACTTTAATGAATGATTTATCATCAGTAAAATGCATCAGTGGGTAAATCCATGATTTGTGTACGTGCCTGATTCCTCCTGATTCCTGCTACTGATCCGTTTTATCCAAAATGTAGAATTCCATTAGTTTCCCCACAAGTCATCGATGCACCATTTGAAAGCTTGAGCCGTTGTTAATTATTTTATAGATTGCATTTTATGTGATATGTTGACTTATTTATCCAGGCCCGTTCAGGCTTTTCGATCTCCTGTGTCCGCATTTTTCCTTACTGCTCTCGTTGCTGCTTAAAGCTGCACTTTTTACACACTAGCCTTTAAGTCTTCCAAACTAGCTAAGACTTCTGCACCCTCCAGCTCATCAGAGTGTGCCTATGGGGACTTTATGTCAGCATTGAGGTAGTGTTGATGAATGATTTGTTAACGTTGATGGCTCTTAGTGCTTATATTTTGCTCCATCCATCACACTCTCCCTGATGCCTTATGACACACTGTTCCATTTGTCTCCTGTGTAGCCAGACATGTGCTTACCTCGGATCTTGTATCAAGATTAAAATCATGGTTCATTGTTACTTTTAATGTTTGGTTTCATGATTTGCATGGCCCAAGAAGTTTTGCTCACTCATTTAGACTTGGAAGTCTTGCCTTGTAAGCTGAATGGAGATTGAGGTGGTGGTGTTAAGGGTTTTTCTTGCCTGTTTTGTGAGATCAACTTACGCAATAATGGGATACATCCTTATTGTTGGTTATTGTAGGCATTATGTCAATTTAAGCCCAAAAGTTCATCTGTGTTCATAGAAGTCACTTGAAAAATTGCAACCAAAAATGTTTGGTGCTGAAGTTACAAAAAATCTGTTATCATAATTAGAGTCGCTTTTTTGAGGCGGGATAGTCACTCACTGTGACATATAGTAGCTGGATAGGGAGACAGGGTTAATATTTGCATAAAAGTTGATGATAGTAATACTGCTTGGAAAAGAATTTGTTTTACAAGAATCACTCTGCGTACTCCATCCTCGCCTTGAATCTCGTGGCCATTTCTGATCAGTACTTCCTTCCTTAAACATCTGAAGGCCATCCATGTACTTGAGCCAATCCATACATCATGTTTTTTTATCAATAAGTAGAAATAACAACATCATCAGCACCAGACAGATACGTAACGACTCCCTTGTCTCCACCAGGAGGGTCAACTAAAGTCATTGTCCCTCCCCACACACTCATCCATCAATCTGTACGACTCTGATTGCATCTGTCTTTTCCTTGGACAATACCCCAGATTATGCTGGAGCTTCAAGTTTGGATTTGATACTGGCAATTTAGATAATCTAATCAGTTTTGAAGTTGAATATCTATGAAAGATAATGCCAGAAATTAAGATTTACACATACTAGTACTTGTGTAGGGTGAACACTTTCTTCATCTGATGTGGAATTTCACTGTATGTTCAGCAGCAAGTCATGATAAGAAGCTTAAAGTTGATTTAATTTGCCAAGTTGCTTGCGTCTCTCCCAATTTAGAGTGACCAGTGTAAGATGTAGTTTATCCCATTACAGCTTGTATATGAGGAGAAAGATAGATGTTCTCCACTTGCTGATGTTTTCTTATAATATTTGAAGTGCAGGTTCCCCTTGCAGCTGGACTTCTCTGTCCTCCCCTGGGTGTACGTGATGATGTATGGATGCACCACAGGAATGAAACTGGGCTTTCATACTCTGCTCTCTGGGTTCAAGGCTGGTTCAAGGCTTGTGAATTAATTGGTGGAAAAGTTTACAGTATCATATTTTTATGGTTCAACATTTACGTCAGTTGTTGAGAAGGTCTATGTCCTGAAGTTCATGTACACAAGTCTCCTCCAAGATGCCAACTTGTTGAAATTCAAACATTGTCTTGCAATGGTGATTTATCGTGAATACCTTCTTTCCTCAGGAGGCCTTAAAGTGACCAATGAATGATCAAATATAGGTAGCTCAACAAATTTTATAGATACTGACAGAGACTAAATCTTTGTAATGTTTTCTGTGTTTTGTTCTCTTTTAAACCATCCTTCTGCGTCATGCATCATATTCCACTTATAAAATACAAATCCACCCAATTTTAATCACCCAATTGTCGCCATCTAGTGAAAAGCGGCTTTAAAAAACCGATGTGTCAGTATCCAGGTCACTTCAACCTTTATTCAAACCTACTCACATGCACATGGCAGGAAATGGAGAAAAGTGGAAAACTGTTCATCAACATGGACGGATGTTCATGACTTTCCTTTTCTGCATCTCTTCCATAGCTGTAGGCAGGTGTCCTAATCTGTCATTGTTTAAAATCTTTTATTGAATCATCCTGATCAGAAAAGAAAACTATCAGGGTTTCCAATAAAGTTTCCTCTGCATTGGGGTGCATGGTCTCTAAGATAAAGTCAGAATCACAGCTGGGAAGGTTTGGTAGTTGTTTGTATGATTTATGCATTGTTCAACATTTCATTTACTCCGAGACTGAATGAGATGATGGGAATTAATACAAACAGAAATGACACTAGTAGAGAGGTGTTAACCAACCTTGCATCTAAATAAGTCTCCATGCAGCCTTAACACAATCAGAAGCCAACTCAGGTATGCAGGGGAAAAGCAGCAGGGGGAAGAAGATGGATGGCACCTGTCGAGGGAAGGATGAGCGCCTACGCTGATTGCATAGAGAACCATGGCCTCGGGGCAGCTGAGACGTGGATCGGGCTGTCCACAGCAATTTCCCCAGCCCTGCATGCTCAATGATGTTCTAGATCATTACTGTACGCTCGTTATATGTCTCTCTCTCTCGGGGTAGCAGCCTCAGGTGGCTGTCACAGGCAATACCGCTTCAACAACGCTTCTGTACGGGAGTCGGTACAGAGGTGTTAACGGCTGTAAACGTTAAATTCGAGGTGACAAGTCGGTTTTACCCGGCACGCCGAGTATGTTTGTTATGATCACCAACAAGTACATGTCATCTTGGGAGCCATGTCAGGTAAACTCTTCTGGTTTTATGGTATGCGACGTAGGGGTGAAAATGGTTAGAATCTTGTAGATTGACTGAAAAGGTGGCAGAGTATTTCCAATCTTCAACCATTATTCTGTTCCGTGGATAAATGATCCTGACATTGTAT
This sequence comes from Branchiostoma floridae, assembly GCF_000003815.2. NCBI lineage: Eukaryota > Metazoa > Chordata > Leptocardii > Amphioxiformes > Branchiostomatidae > Branchiostoma > Branchiostoma floridae. Next base: position 22,329,179 of record NC_049980.1, on the reverse strand, counting down.
TGTCAGAAATCTTACAATGTGATAGTTTAGTTCCACTGCACAGTGAGCTACATTGCTTTTCCATATTGAAACACTATTGCTATCTTAAAACTAGGTTGTCTTCCTCGGTTACCTTTGAAAGAGACTCTAAAGGTTGTAAGAAATGTAGTTACCTTCCGTCGCAGCCCAACAGACTGCAGACCAGTTAAATTCATGAAGCTTGTTGATGTAGCAAACAATGGAAGATGCAATGGCAGATAGTGATTTCCTTTCCACAGTAGTCAAAGAGGAGAAATGCAATTTTAATTGGGATGCAACAATTATTCAGACGTTCAGGAAACATATTGGCATGGAAGAGGTATATTCTTACGTAAATTTCATTGACATGAAGTAAATGACAGAATCTTGACTTTAGACCTCTGTCTTGTCTTTCACCAACTCCTGTGCACTGCCACCTGTCTGGTTACATTTTCACCATTGTTGTCGTTTTGTTGTATTGTGCTAAGATAATTTAATGTAGTCAGAGTGAAAATATGATGTGCTAGATGGTAACCAGGTAATAAATGTAGATAGATTATCTGCAGGTTACCTTGGCCAGGTTTTTTCCCCCTCTCTCTCACATGCATGCCATAACTGCAGAGGCCAAGAGCTAAGTACCAGAATCAATGCAACCTATCACTGTCAGTATGGCATGCATCTTCCACGGGGAGCACTGATGGAAGGTAGCGAAAAATGACATATAATTTCATCAGAAAGCCCTTTTACAGCCATTGAGTTATGGATTTTGAATTGGTCTGGGTGGAGGCAGGAATATCATATTACAGTGCCAAAGGTATCCTTTTTTTAGCCTAATTGCATTGGATGTGGAGTCCCATAAAAAGGTTAAGCTACGTGTATGCAGACAATATTCACTTTAATTGTTTCATTGCAAATGAAAGTGTCTGTCAGCATTATCTTTGTGATTGTTAGGATATGATGTTAAACTCAGGTCTTATATTCTCCCATTTAGTCTGATTGGATCTGAGCAGTGATATCCCATTCGTGTGTCATTACTGTGCTTGTGGTAGTTTTTCTATGGTAGTATCTCGAGGCATTTACCAGAAAGATATGATTTGGACGGTGTAGTGAAATGAAATGAAATGATATTGTAAAAATATTGGGGATTCAGTATCACTGCTTATTGCATTGTTGTATACAATGTTCAATATATCTATACTTTCTCCATACTTATTTCTGTATATGTATCATAATCTTTACAAACTAAATGCTATTAGAGCAATTCGGAAGGAAAATGGGCATGGAAATTTTGTATCTACTTGTAAGTCCTGGTATATTCAGGCAAGTTGGTGTGCATGTCTCAGATGGTAGATCACTTGTACTGTTGTAGTCAGGTCATTGCTCAGGCACCCAAAGCATGCTGGGCAACCACAGACTTTTCCATGACTGTCCATGGTTTGTTTTACCAGATGTATGGTTCTGTGATGAGTCATACAGGATAGTGCCACAATGTCACACAAATTTGAGCTTATGGATGGTGTCCAAATGAGCAGTGCTCTTGGACTATTTATACCCCTGCCTCTCTGCCTTTCTTTCCTTGAAAATGTACAAATGTACAAGTATATCTATATACATATGATACGTCACTTCAGTGGGCAGTGAGCTCTGCAGGTTGTAATAAAGCTAGATTTAAAAGCATGTCCAATCCAATCATATATTGGCCATAATTTTTTTTTAATTTTAAAAATGAGTTTTATTGTTTCAAAACTGACCAAAAATTAACAAATGCATCCGAAAATGAAAACAAAACTCTAATGTTTTCTGAATTCTTGTACCAAATTCATATCCAGTCCAGAGGGTGTCATCCTCAAAACCTAATTTGTATGGCCTTTAGCTGCAACATAAAAACAGAGGCCTTGTATGTAGACTCAACAGTTTAAATCACATAAACTCTAATGTCCCTAAGGCTAGGATCAGTGTTTTGGCTGCCAACCAGATGAAAGTTTTCAGCCTATTCCACTTCTAGCTAGCCTGGTATCCATGTACTTTGATTCCAAGCACCTCCCTGCATTTTAAGAATAGCCGGGTATCACCGACCCTCCTTGCTATTGCTGGGGTCACTAAGCCACAGGACTAAGTTACAGTCATGATGAGTGTTGAGTAACTGTAGCACCAATTCCAGAATTGTTGGAATATTTGCCTTCAACAGTATTTTTTGTTTCTGAGTAACCCATTACTGTAGTTGGTAACTAACAGGTGTTGAATAAACTTAGCCTGGTTCCCATGGCCAGGGTGACCCTGCTCATGCCACAAGTGCACAACGTGCCATAGTCTCAGTCCTGGAAAGAGCAAGGGCGTGATTACATGCCAGCTGAGAGTGTCAGATGACAGATACATCGCACACTCCACACATTGGAAACTTTATCACAACAAGGCGAGTCAGGACAGACAGTTTATACAGATATCCTGTCTCGGATGTCAGTCAGGATGCTCCAGTCACGTCGTGTGCCATCGGTTGGCTTCTCCTGCGGTTCATCTGTGCCAGGAGAGTCTCTGTCTGGACTAGGGTGGTAGACTGTTTGTTCCTGGCAGTCTGGTGCTGTGTAGAAGACACTGGACTCAAGGACTAAACAATGTCTTGAGGATCTACGGAATTGTTTCCTTTGCTTTGTTTTTACTCATCTTTGAGACAATGCCCTTCTGAAAGCCAGGAAGCCGTGCACAGAGTTGATGACTGATCAGAGTTCTGAACATCACCTTAAGTAGATGCAGAGGACAAGAGGAATGGTTGGCTTGTTGTCACTTATCTCAAGAAGACACCTGTGTGGGCCAGGAAGTCATGCAGAGAGACGTTGATAGACTGTAGGGCTCAACACTTCCTTCAAGTCAAGAACAGTTGTATAGAGGATGGGAGGAATGGTTGCCTTCACTTCAAGTTTGTTGTTACTTTTCTTAAAGAGATGCTGGTGTGCAGACCAGTCAGGCTTTGATCTCGACTAGCTTTCAGCCTACGTTACAGTGGCAGCCAAGTGAACTGTGAGGAATTTTCACGGCAACAAACATCCAAGCCACCTACATATTGTGTACATTGTAACTTTGCTGCAGTCTCCCATGCTGTTGGTCCTGGTGTTATCAGTTTGGAGCTGTGGTTGGCATCAGACTTGCTCCTGAACGTTCCATTTCCTCTGCCAACAACTGATAGCCAAGTTTCTCCCCATCTGGCATGGAGGAAGGACGGTCTACAGAGTTAAGGTCGAAGGTTGGGCCTGTGGCCAAGTGTCTGGTACTCTCCAACTCTGATGCCTGTGATGTCATCACACAGGAGGAAATGGACTTCCATTTCCATGTTTTAGAGGTGTAGTCCTACAAGTTTTATGAAATTTGATCAACTCTCTTTAGTTGAAGTGCATATTTATCATATGTGATATAACCGATGTATACAGCATTTAAGTCACTGCAAAGACTTTTGTCCAATAGATGGAACTTTTATGTTGAAAAAGGCTGCAAATGCAATGGTACATTCTGTATTGGCTTGAAAGTCAGACAACATTCATTTCTAGTTAAGTTGTCTGGGATACTGTAAGGTTTTGAGTTCTCAGACTTAAGGCACTACAGTATCACATTTCTTGTGATTACATGCATGATAATGCAAAGGTTGTCAAAATAATTCAGTACAAACAACAGTTACATTTGTTTACCCAGTAGGCTTGATGTTGTTTTTTCTAGTGTATGCTGTATTAGTGTATACATGTATACAGTACTAGGCCTCTGTGGTGCAGGTATATAGTTACAGGGAGCTTGTCCTGGTGGGAGCTGCTTACAGGAACTCCAGTTTTTCTCTGTGATGCTGTCCTCTTGTGTTTGTGTTCATGTTTGTCACAGATCTGTCCATCCATCTCTTCTTTGATTTTACCTAATCTTGATTTAAATTAAAAAGGTCTGTCCTGGAAAAGGAAGAAAGAGGGACAGGACAGCAACGTGTCAATACCATTCCCCTTCGTTCAATAGACTGTAGTATTTTTTCTTACTGTCTTGTTCATCTATCTTCTCTTTTCTTGATCAGCCATGAAATGACCACTCCCAGGCTCCTCCTCACATTCTTTCATAATGGAACGACCTTGTCTTGACATCCTTCTCTTCTCCCCCAGGTACCCATGCCATGGGCTGAGAAGACCCATAAGAAGAAAGCAGGCAAGCCAAAGAAGGAGGCCTTCTACTCTGATGAGGAAGAAGAATCAGGTGAGCTAAGATCTAGCATGAGTGATGTCCCTGTATCTCAGCTAGTAGCAGCTCCTGGCCTCAATTTGTATACATTTGTAACTGGGGGACCCCAGTTCAATCCTGGATAGGCGCATCTCAGTTAGGGCTACACCTATCTTTTGGAAGGATTGTAAATTGGGGGTCCCATTTTTGGGGAGGTGCCTTGAGCACGTTAAAGGGGAAGGGCTAGCGACCCCTCCCTGTAACCCACCCTGCTGAATGAACAGTAACTCAAAGGAAACTGCCTTATGTGCCACTAAGCACTACAAGGGTAGGAACAAACAATATTAGTGCCCGGGCTTAAAATACTGTGTGAATATGCATTTTTGTGCACCAAATGTTATTTGACTGTGGATTACTTACATTTGTGCATAAAGGTGTAACACTAGTGTTTTAGTGTATTCTTAAAATTTAGATGTCAGAAAAGTAATAAAGGGATTTGATGACATGTACTTATTTGAAATTTTGAAGTTACCTGAAGAATTTGAATTTTGAAGAGAAGCAGTAAGGTTTTAAATTACATTTTGCTGAGTCAGACACTCCTTACATTGTGCGCCCAAAACATTTGCTGTGCACCTACATTTTAAGGTAAAAAAATGAATTTCTAGCTCTTAGTGAAGATTATAAAGCTTCATTGGCATTGAGTTTTTAGTACTTAACATGCAAATGAGAAACGAACCAGCCCACCAGTGGAAAGACAAAGAAATAGAAACAGTTTTGCCCCGTCTTACAACAGCTGTCATCGCGAATCACCACAAAGTGAAAACAACGAGCATCTTAATATCCTAGCCACATCTGAAGACTGAATATTAATAGAGAAGAAAATCTGTGGTCTGAAATGAAGAGGCTCCATTCAGTACATGCAGGGGAAATCAGGGAAGTGTGAGATGAGAGACATCAATCTGACGACTTTGGGTTCAAGGTCAGCGCTTTCCAATCAGTGGGATTGGTGACCCCTCCTCCTCCTGTCGTCTGTCTTGTGTTCTTAGAGGAATGTTAATGAGAGCGAATGTGAGACTAGTCCATTCGAAAAGGTTGGAGGGGGGTGAGATTGTTGGGCACACACAGTTTACATTACTATGTGTGCCCAGAATGATTTCTGAACCAGTTTTTTGCTTGTCAGTTGATGGAAAGAGACAGTAAAGCTCTGCAAAGGCAGAACCTACAAAAAAAAAAATCAAGTTTGGTCCTGGAACAATGCACGGAAAATGAAGATAAAGATCTTGAATTCAATGATTGATTGATCCATCTGGTCTTTCATAAAACTACAGCATACAAGGTACAAGAAGGTACATGAGTGTAACATGCCATAGAAATTGTGCCCCTCCAACTCTTCTGTTTCCCCCCTCCAGAGTCAGAGTCTGACAGCGAGGAGTCCAGCAGCTCCAGCAGTGAGAGTGGGAGCGAAAGTGAAAGTGACGATGACAGTAAAAGTGAGAGTGGAAGTGACAAGGAGAAGAAATCAGATGAGGTAAGAGTCAAAGTTATGATACATGAACCATGAAGTCTGCAAATGATATGACTTTTATTAAGACACCAAGATGTCAATGTTGAGCTGCATGTCTATCCATCTATATTTAACCTCTGTAATCTACAAGATTGTGGATCTCTACATATACCTCACACTCTCTATCTGTGCATACATGCGTGTGAAGATGTATGTAGGTGTACATGTACTATGTGCTAAATAGGGTAAAGCAGTTGTTTTTTTAACATGAAGGCTTTTGTAATGTAGCTAGTGGTAGAAAAATGTTGCTTTGATACAGCTCACATTTTAGCCAAGCACACCAGGTCCCCCTACTCTTCTAAATAACTGTTTACTACTATGTACTACAATTATAGATTTATTAGGTAGTGAAGTACAAGTGATATTGATGATGTATCTTGTGTGTTTTACAGGAGCCTGAGAGCAGCAGCAGCAGCAGTAGTGAATCTGAGAGCTCCTCGGAAAGCGAATCTGAAAGTGAGAGTGAAAGTGAACCTGACACCAAACCTCAGAAAAAGGTTAGTGCGAGCCCTCCTTTTTGTTTGCTGTTCCAAAAATAGAACACTGGTTGTTGTGTTTCTGCACTACAAAAGTTATAACTTGATATATATAAGTCTGCCCTATGTCCTTTTGTTACAGGAGTTTTCACAACAAAAGGTCCCTGCTCAGAATTTCTTCCAACAGCATTCCTCTCTGACTGTGTGCTTGAGTTTTTGGCACTTGGTCTTTACTCATTACAACTTATTCATTCTCAATGAAAAAAATCAGTCCTCTTTTTGTTGTCCAACTGTTGAGTACTGATTTGTTAATGAATGTTTTTCCAGACCCCACCACCTAAAACTAAGTCTTCTGCAAAACCAAAGAAAGAGGCAAAACAGGAAGTGAGCCTGCTGGATCTGGATGTCAGTAAGTAGGGAGTTTTCACTTTTCCTTGTGCTGCAAAGTACATTGTAGATTGGCTACAAAGGATGAGGCTTTATTAGTGCATCTCAAGACTACTTCCAGAATGTACATGTACAGGATAAAAAATGTAACGTTCAGTCAGTTGAAGGACATACAGTAGAACAAATAATCCTTGCAATAGATGGTAGGGGTGAGTGAGAATGTTGAAGCAAATGTCCAAGGACTTATTTATCTGTCATCAAGGTGCAATCCTTTGTCCATTGTTATTTACCACATTAGTTTTGGATGTGGTTGTTGGATTTTTGGCACAAACGTAGGAACAGTAGAATAACAGGCATTTCTTTACAGAAAATAAAGAAAATGGAGAGTGTGTCCCATCCCAAGCAGCTGAGGAAAATGACACCACATTACTTGATACAGAAGGTCTAAACAATGGTTTACATTGCACAAATGCAAGGTTTATCATATGGTGAAGTGATGACCGTGGAAGGGTTTCAGGAAAGGTGTAAAACCCTGCTTGCTTGGAATGGTGGTTAAAGAGCTTGGTTCCAGATCAGAAAGTTCATTCCCTGTTCTTCTGCTTCTCATCAAACTGGTTACTCCTAGAGAAAAAATGTTTGTCTTTACAGAGCATTGTAAACCTTGTAATCACAGTGTATGGATCAATGGATTTAAAGGTTATCATTATATACTGTAGTTGGCTTCTGTCCTTCTTTTTTCCAGCAAGCATGGTGAGAAAAGTCACCAATTATATGATGCTAGGTGTGAGGCAAGCTGGGCAAGATTCCTGATTCTGTTCCTTAATCCAACTTTGAAAGCTTCTTCATTCTTCTCCTTGGTCTTCAATGTAACTCTAAGGCTTCTTAATAAACTCCCTTTGTTCTCCCTCCACAGTTGACATGTCCAGTACATCAGCGCCTGTCCCTGCTCCAGCCTCAGCGCTGGACGTCCTGAGTCCTTCCCTGGCCAGCGATCTCCAGGGACTGTCCATTAACGACAAGAAGGACACGGCTATAAGCGTAAGTGCTGTAAAAAGTTGTTCATTAATGATATTGCTGTAAATGTAGCTTACAAAAGCACAAGGAATATCTATTAGATAGAATAGCATAAAATACACCATATATGTTCACAATGAATAAGAAAACTGTATGTAACTGATCAAATGAAGGTAACATATTGCAACAGTATTATGTGCTTTTCCTACTGACTATAAACCAATCATTGTGTGTGTTATGTGAACTTTTGTTTATGAATCTCATTAGGATTTTTTTAACAGCATAGGGGGCAGCTTAATGCGTTGAAGCCATGTGGCAAGTGGTGAAAATGTGAGCATTGTGGGGCAGTCTGGAGGCACCCCCTGAAAAATTGTGATTTATAATCCTCAGAGACACTTGTTTCTGCATTTTGAGGGCCAAATATTACAGATAGAATTTTGTTCCAAAACAAGAAAAAAGCCCCCTATTCTTGTTGAAACAAAGCATAGCCACCCAAACTGCAACATAGGGGACACAAATCACAGCGAAAGGGCCGCCTAGGCTCGAATGTGCTTCCATGAACTCTGTGATGATGTACATGGTTTGTTAACTCCAGGTGACCACTCCAATGTTTGTCTCCACGACGTCCCACGAGTTGTTACACAGAATGACAGGAGAAGGTTTGGCAGCCAACTACAGATTTACCCGCGGCACGTGCATCTACTCCACTTCCATGGTTCCTGTGGAAGTCACCTTCACCAACCACACCGACTCACCGGTCTGCAACATCAGAATAGGGGACAAGGTGGGTGCCCTGGAGATCCTTCTTCCTAAGGCCTAAGTGTTATTTTGAGTTATGCCACAATGGTAATTTCTTGTATGATAAGGCACTTGTGTTACAGGTGTGGCACAAGAGACTGGAAGGGTTGGGCTTTGCCTTCTTAGCCACATTGCCATTTGGATTAACAACAGACTGTCCCTATGGTCTTAAAGACTGAGGGACTTTTACCTTTTCTTTTAGTTTCTTATCAAATGTTTTAGGCAACTTGCTCAATATTCAGCCTGCAAGAGTTAGACAATAGCAGATGATGATGATGATTTTTCATGTAACATTGTTTTTATACAGATGTTCTTTTTGAAATCGAAAACTATTTTATTTGGTAGTACCTTCAGTAAAGTTGCTTCCTTGTGTGTCATGAAATGTATTGTAAATTGCATTTAAGTCCCGTTGTGTGCTGCAGTACTCAGTGTCATCAATAGGTGGCATTGCTGCACTATGTTATGAATGCAGTAGCTCACTACTTTGAAAAGTTGATACTGCAATCACCCACTGTTCCTTGCCCCCAGAAATTGCAGGCTGGGATGACATTACAGGAGTTCCCGGAGATCCCGTCCCTTCCTGGTGGGGGGTCCATGTCTGTGTCTATAGGGATCGACTTTAAGGATACCATACAGCCTGCAAACTTCCAGATTTGGTGAGTTAGCAATTATCTGCTGTTGCTACAGAAAAACCTTTCGATGTTGTGGAGGAAGTTGCAATTTTGTTTGGTTTGGTAAGTTAATAATTTCAATTGTTTCCTTTGTTTTGTGTTTTTTCAAGTGAACCTTTAAAGCGTGTCTTTCTGTTGCAGGGACATGTTAAGATGTGATGAAAACTGTGTTTATATTGTACTGCTGCACATTTACTTTCGCTTAACATTTTGCAGCACCCAGGACCGCAAGTACAACGTCAGCATCAAACCACCAGTAGGAGAACTGTTCCAGGCAGTCACCATGTCTGAGGCGGACTTCACAGCACAGCAAAGTAAGCACTCACGTTATAGCCACTGATTCCTAACTTTTACTGGTCCCACCAGAGGACGATGGCTGAGCAACTGTTAAGGGACCAAAATGATTGAAATGTGATGCACGATGAAAGCATGACGTCACAACAAAATGTGAAATGATTTGTTCTGTATGTTTGAAATCCGTTGAGCTACATGTCAGATGTTTGGTTCCTCAGCAGTCGCTCAGCAATTGCAGCCTTGAGTGGAAAGGGTTTAAGGACATTGGGGTACATTTGCATAATAACATTTACCTGCACATTACATTTACTTTTACATTAACATTTGTAGGGGGTTGATAAGTCTGAAATGAGAAGTCCGTGCTAGATCAGGTGATTGCCCATTGATGGAGAAAGGAGTCTGAAGTTATTGTAGGGATGGTGCCTATCTATTTCTAGTTAGGCAGAGTTGCTGGAGGTGAGTCTTATGTTATCACCCTGTATTAGTTAGGTAGCATAGAATTGTACTCCATGCCTATGTTCTCTGCTGGTATAATAAAGCTTTTTAGTGTGAAAAGGTACATGTGTAAGAGGCCCTCTATAAAAAATTCCTTTTGAATTCAAGATCAATTTTCATGGTCAATTTTGCTTAGTTATATGTTAAGAACATCTTATGCCCATGGAAATATGTAGAATTTCTCTTGAAATGATCATAGATTCTGCTTAAGTATGCAGACCAGGTACTGGCTTAAATTTTGTGATTGTATGGAAAGCCACAAACTACTGAAAAACATGTACACCACTGACAAATACAGACAGTTACGTATGGGTTTGTCCTGAAATGTAATATCAAAGCTCAGAAAACTGGACTTCATTCTTAAAGACTCTTGCAATTCAGACAGTACTATTGACAGTTTTTCGATCTGAAGGGGAATGGTGAAAAAAGGTTACACCATCAACATACATGTACAGTGTGGTGTGCAATAAGAGTTAGAATGAGGAGGTGTTCTGAAAAAGAATATCAAAGCCCAGAAAATGGTGCCTGATTCATGAAGACTCTGACTGTTCAGACAGCTGTTGTCAGACACATTTGTCTCTCCTGGTCCCCGCTCTGATCCCAAGGTTTGAGCTGTCATTTGTCTTTCTCACACTTCTGCTAGACTGGGACAATTATTTACCTTATGTCATTGTATTCTGGTGAAAATACTGTATAGGTAAATGCACTTAATTCCATAAGTGCTGATGGTTGCAGAATTTTTAGAATGCAAGTCATGGAAAATCATCTTAGTGGCTGTGTTCATTTTCTTCATTTGTCTCTAAAGTTTCTCTGGTCTGAAAATTTTGCAATGAGCAAAATGAAGTGAAAAAAATTATTGCATTTTTGATAGATAGTAGATTTAGTTATTAAATTTATTCTCCCTATGAGAAATCTCTGCTTTTTTGTCAAGATTGATCTGTGGTTTTCTAGTAGCATTGCTTCTGAGGACTAGCTTTTTTGGAGAGGTCAGTTCTGAAACAGATGCACTTTCTCTCCAGTCATCATTCTCCTGACTTGCCTTGTGTTTTGTTTTTCCTCCCACAGGTAAGCTAACGGGTATGAATGAAAACTCGGGCAAGGTCAGCATCCCGTCCCAGCACAACAACTCCAAAACCATCACCGCCCGCATGTCCGAGCTCGCCAACGTCGCTCCAGTCTCCTCCAGCCAGGACGGGCTCTACAGATTCGCGGGAAAGACGGTCAGCGGCGGGACGTTGCTGCTGGTCACGGTCAAGGTGGGCGAGGACAACTCCGCTAACATTACGGTCAACTGTGAACTAATGGCAATCTGTTCCATGTTAGTTAAAGAGGTCAAACAGAAGCTGTCGCAGGCGTGACGAACGGTCGTCCCGTAGATCGTGACGAATTTCAGAGTCTTTGCTGCAGATTATATTCTTCTTCCAACTATATACAGTCAAATTGTTTGCAACAATATTTTAATTGTAAAGATATTGAGGAAGATATGACACTGGTTTAAATGGGTAGGAGGGGTAGATATCATTGGGTATTCTACAATGCAGTCCTTTGCATATATGCTATGTCTACATCACGTTGACTTAGAAGTGGCACATGCTTTTTTCGGTCGTTTACGGATAGGTGTTTTAAGGCAAAGTTGGTCAAGTACCAGTATTGTGCATCAGACAGACATCTCAATATTGAATATTCTCCAAATTTTCCTGTAGAGACATTACAGTCAGTTCTGGTGAAACTTCTCTAGACCTCTAGACATTAAATGGATGATTTGTATTTGCTGATATCAATGCAATGATGGTATACAGTGCTAATATATTTATGAATGATATGCTACTCAACATAGCAACATATCTAACCAGGACAAACAATTATCGCCATATCTCTGTCAACTTTACCAGTCAGGCCAGCCGTAAAGTTAAAGAATTTCTAGTAACACACCAGACTGCTGCAAGACCACTAACAAAAATAGCTTTTCCTGTGGCATCTGTATACTGTGATGGTAAAAGATATAATGTTAAGTTCAACACTCATTAACTTCCAGAATACATGTAGAATTTTGTGGGAATGTGCCATGAGACATACTAGATTCTTTCATTAGAGAAGTGAGCTTTAATAATTTGAAGATTAGCCTGTATGTGACTGTAACTGTGGTTGGGTGTATTCAAAACCTACTCTACGACCAGAAGACAATCTCTACACGACTTTCTGTCATGTTCTTCCATTTTAAATCATGAGTAGGTCTGAGCACAAAGTCTTGTCATTTTCACCACCAAGGGCATATCAAAGACAGTATTTGACTAATCAAATCTTTAAAGTTGTGTTAATTCTCTATTTTGTCGGATATCCTTTGAATACGTTATCAGAATGAAGAGACATTAAGAGATGAAATGTTATTTAGGTAGCTGTAATCATATTGTGTCAGCTCTGTTATTGTTGTTGATAAGAATATTATGTTCAGTTAGAGAGGGAGTGGTAAGACATGGAGATGAATGGGTTTATGTGTAATATAAGGTCATTTTGTCATAATTTTGCTATCAGTAAGATAAAGTGTTATTTCATTATGATAGGTAAAGGTACTTGTGATTTAGGCACAAATTACAAAACGTCTTGTTGATAATGGAAATCGTTTGTGTTTTGTTTTGTTGAACATTACGTCTGTATAATTTTTTCCACTTAAAGGTAAGGTATTGCCAACTTCCTGTTTAAGCCACAATGTTGCTCTTAACTCAACTGTTTCTTGTAATGTCCAAACAATACATACTTGCTAAGCTTCCAAGGATCCAAGCCCTGGTTTTGTCTTGCAGAAACTACAATGTAAGATGCATCAGTATGTATTTCAAATATTAAGTGTCCAAAACATGCAATATGGTAAGAAAATATCAAGTACATTACATATTGGTTTATTCATTCAAATTCACACCTCTAGCACCTATTACAGTGCAGTTAAAACTTAAGTTTTTAAGTATCTGATCAAGAATGCACATTTATTGTCTTAAGGAAATGCTAGTCCAGGAACAAAAAGAATAAGCAGAAATTTTCCTTGAGATTGGACACATTGGAATACTATAGTGGGCAGGTCTAATGAAGTTGATTTTTGCTTTTAAACAGAGCAGAGTAAACGTCAAAACAGTAGACAAAAAGCAAAATGTTCCTTCCTCCCTCCCTACCAACTTCGTCAGTCAGAAGAAACTTCTTAAGTGTCAAACTGAGCTCCAAACTCTTGAAGGCACAGAGCATCTTAATGTAGGAGATGTGCAATGTCACGTTCTGCAGTGAACTTGGTAATGAGGATTCCCAAGGCGGCTCATCTTCCGTGGGCTTGCAGAATGTCAGTGTGGAAAATGTCAGTCCCTCTGGGTGGGATGGAAGCCTGGATGGGAGGAGACGTAGTGTTCAAAGGTTGGGCACAAATTACAGCAGATCAAAGGTAACCCGGAGAGGGAACAGAGCTAGCGTGGTAATTTATGTACTGTGTTATTTTTGATCAGGGCCTTTTTTTCTTATGAGCTAGCAGAGGGAAGGAGTGGTTGGAAAGATTTTGGGAAGATGAACACAGATGTGATGTTATATACTCACCGTAGACAATTTTTGCAAAGTTTACCCGTGACAGTTGATTGAAGGTAACTCTAGCATGGAAAATTATATGTGTAATTTTGATCATGTCCTTTTACATGTTTGACAATTAACACTGTGCCACTGGAAGCCTGCAGAAAGGGTGACAGAAGTTCTGTTTGGAAAGACTGTTTGGTAAAACTGTGCCAGGAGTTCTGGAGAGGGATGTACTGAAACACTTGAGATGTTTAAAGGCAAGTGTTTCTCTCCTCTGATATTAGAGAAAAAGAACTGTACATTAGACAAAATGATGGGAAGTAATTGAAGCACATTCCTCCATGTACATGTGCATTAACTGCAGGCTTAGGGTGATGATTCTGTGAAGGACCTTCCAATACACGACCATTGCTGCCAATCCATAGCTGTGTCTGCGGGTTGATTGTCTTCATCTTTTTCACTTCATGTTCTCATTACCTGATCTAACAGGCCAATACTCCTCGCATTACAGCGCGGTGGCGAGACGGGTTAGCTTATGAACGATGGCTGTGCCCTTTTCCCATTTTGCTTGATTCTCTCGGGTTGCGTGCGGTGCCCCCTGTGCTCCGAACCCGGTACGGGTGATTTTCCCATTTTCTACTCCAGTACGCTGCCTGATTGGAGTGGCGATATTAAAAAGGGGGGATTGACTCGCGCGGGGAAAACTTCCCACAATATTGTGCATACACGGTGAAATACTGCACGCTGAGGGTCTCCCCCGCCAGCCAATCGCAGACTGCATCGGAGCCGTGATTCATCCAGGTAGAACCGAAGCGGGGAGAAATGGAGTATCATATAATCCCAGGAGGGTGCTCCCTGCATCTTACCCCATCAAGACGACGGGATAATAGAAAGGGAAATTGGCAGAATGAGCGCAGCTTTCCGCCTTTGAACGCTAATTGGACGGGATCGCCTCCCGCTGCTGACACTTCGCGCGTCACATCGGGGTGCCCCGGGTTCCCCCGGGGGTGGCATGAAAGGGAAGATACATTACACAATTAACAAGCAGAGACTCACGGCGCTCTCCCCCCAATTAGGGACGGGACCCGTGTGCCGGCTGGATGGGCGTTAAATGAAGATCTAATCAGCTCGAGGCCCGCTTCATTATGTATGCGGTCTAAGTGTTTCGGTGCAGTGGCTGCTCCTTTGCAGCTTTTGAGCACAACACCAAGCCGGAGGGGAAACTCCATAAAACTTTTATCACTCTTGGCTGACTCTGTGCAAAAGTCTACTAAGATCCACGTTCTTAGTGGAATGGGACTCGCTTCAAAGCAGCCCCACACGGGAGACTCTGCTGGGGGTGCACAGAAACGTTTCCTGTCACGGAGGAACCCCATTGTTTCTGCTTCGTGATGAGGCTGAAAAGGATAGGTGGAGGAACATATGTTTCCCCTGCATATATGCATAGGTTGGAGGAATAATTCACATGGAACACATGTCAAACACAACAGGGCAGGTGCACCACTGTTCGGCCTGCTCAGGGTCAAATTTCCTCCCTTCAGTTCTGGCCAGGCTGAGAGAAAGGCATCTCTAACTACATTGTTTTTAATCTATTACAATGTTAGATCAAAATGGCAGGCAAGTAGTTAAGTTGTTAGTAACATTAAGACTTTGCAGGTACTTTTTTGGCTGCCATGGATGTTTACCTCTATTTTAAATACTTTAAACCTTAATTTTGATCAGATGAAAGCAAACATTTTTGTGTGTATATACATATACATTATAAACAAATTTAAGAATTGTTTGATCATGTGCTAATAGCATAACAACCCAGACTTGCAATACCCGTGATTTTGCCACTGTACATCTCCCTGTAGTGCGAATATTGATAATAAGCCCAGATTTAGAATGTTTTCCAATTTTCAGCACTATGGAATTTCTTCTCAAAATGCTGACATTGTTCACGTTAAGTAGTTATTATCCAGAATGAATTTTTTTTTACAATTACGACAAGCGGTTTACTGAATGGAGCATGTGCTGATATGTCGATAGCAGCATGATGAAGTGGAACACAATGAGGCAGCTACAAGCCAACTGCCCAATATGCCGCGGCTTAGCCCTCCTCAGTAGTTGTTCCCTTCCATCGCCCTTCTGTACTTACTCCCTTTATTTCCCATTTACTCCCCCATTCATACTGTCCAGATTCCTTCTCAGCCAGAGAATGAATTAAGTAAATTCGGGGCATCCGAAGTGCTTAGAAATAGATTTGGGTAATGTGCTCTAACAACGCTCTTATTTGCCGCACATTACTCCCTTATTTTGTAATCTAGACCCCTAAGCAGGGAACAATGCGGCAAATGAATTGTCCAATATTACAACATTTGGCTGCCGACGATGCCGAAGATTTGAAATGATGCGACCAAATTTAAAAGATCATCAATATTACTTAGAGTTCATTTTTAGTAGATTTAGTGTCATTATGCGACAAAACTCGGGGACCAGGGTGAGATATCCCCTTGCTGGAAGTTTATCCCCACGAAATTACGACAGCAGCGGGATTTGGACGGCGTGACGCCCATTTGTGAATTTTGATGTGTTCGTTCGCCTCCCGAAACAAATCGTCCCATTTTCTTTCCCGATTGTAAGGATCACCGGAGGCTCGACTGGAAATCTCGCCGTCAGGATCAAAATTGACAAGTTTTCATTTGACGAGAATTGGACCGAAATACCAATAGGACTTCTTCATTAATGGCGAACATCGAGGTCACCGTGTGAGGGAGGGGAAATTTAGCTTTTAATATCGAAGCAGACAGTTGCAGATGCAAAGAAGAATTACCCCGAGATGCAAAAATGACCACTTTTATTTTGGGTAATGAGGGAGTTGGCGCGAGCTGGTGAATCCTCGCCGAACATATCAAATGTGACAATTTGCCTTTCAGCGGGAAATAGGGATGAAACGATCGGTCGACCATCTTGATTTCTGCAGATAATACAGAGGTCAGGAAGTCGCCGTAAACGCCGCAATCAAGATGAGACTCGACAATTCCGCATTCAGGGGGAAATCAGAATTAAATGCGGGGGCTGTGCCCCAGGTTACAACACGACGATTCAGCCACGAACAGCTTGTAAAATTGTAGTGGCAGCTGTAGACTTTGACAGTTGAGCTGGGAGGAGGAAATCAGAAATAATGAAATGCTAGTATCTTCATTTTTGCTGGGAACACAGGGTCAGGCAGTCGGTAAAATGGTGTTTTCAGGATTGAAATTGACAAGTTATATTCTCGTACAAGGGGAGTAAAGCACCGGCACTGCGGTGCCTATTTCTCAACAAAAAGGCAGTTGACAGCCATCTCACCCGGGGGGTTGCCTCTTTTCTCGCCGGCACTGAAATATTTATCCTTCCGAAAAACATGGCATCTGTCACGTCGGTCTGCACCTGAGAGGCCGTGCGCTCGCAGTCCCATTTGTACACGAGTCGTTCGGAAAACCAGCAATCATTTTTACCATGTTGGATACTGATGCCTCTCAGCATGAGCCGTTGCCACCGGGGGAAGACCGTTCCCACACAAACCACAAAGAGAGCAATTAGCACAGACACACTGTCAGTGGTCCTGGTTAACAGTTCCCTGTCCGCATTATTTAAACGGGGCACTTTGCTGTAATGCATACCCTTTGGCAACAAAGGGGTCTCCTGACGCTGGAAAGTGGCAGAGATTTACGCAAGTTGGAGAAACAACGAAGTCACTAATGGGGAGAATTTATTACCACGTTCCTTCCCAACTAGAGCAGACAGGTGAAGACATGAAGACCCGACAAGAAAGAAAAACATGACATAAGAATTGGCAATTTGCTGTGGTGAAAGCGATGCAACTGTGACAAAAGTTAGGAATGTGAAAAAATGAAAGTTTAGTGGTTTAGAAAACTCTTGTGTCTAAGGTTAGAGAAAGACCTTGAAATGTGGACATAAAGAGCAGAAAGTGTAGAATTATTGTAGCCTTACAACATATGAGCGCACTGTTTAGGCAGTAGCTGGAACAGGAGTCAACATTTTCCACTAGAGGCTGCAACTGCTGAGCGACCAATAATCTGACATAATGCTCAACAAATTCCATAGACAAAGAATAACTTTTGAAAACTTTTTTTGTCTTCTGATTGATGTTTTGATACCATGTTGTTTATCAATTATGCATTTATTGATATATTCCAATTGTGACATCATAAGTCAAGCAAAGCCAATTGTGGTCACAGTGAACGCCATCAAATGGAAAGGGGTTGGAACAATAAATACATTGTTTTCTTTTTCATAACATGTACATAGAGCAGTGTGTAAAGCAACGTTTTGGTGTCTGCTAGAAGTTAATGGTACAATGTACATTTGTACATGTAGGTTGACCAAGAGTTCATTATACACCAGGTGTTTTTTTTTTTTTTTTCAAAAAGTCTGATGCTGAACAAATACTGTCGACCTTCTACATTAATCTGCACAAATCTGCATTAATAATGAATTATGTTTTGGTAATTGTTATAATTTCCTCTTTTCCACTGGACATGAATTGGGTTGTTGGCTCATGCAATATTGACAAGGTCAATTTTTTTGTGAATTACCGGTACCCACGTGGGCTTTAGCCAGTACAGGGGCAGCCATGTGTTAAATGGACGGACTTTGGTGAGATGTGGTCAGAGAGGCCGACCCTCAGGCGATGGGGCAGCCCTGGCCACTGCAGCGCACAATTCCCACCATGCAACATTCATGGCCCTTGACCTGTCGGCAGGAATTGAGTGGCTGGGTGATGTAGAGGTTAAATGAAGGTGAGAATGTCACTGCCCCCCTCCCCATTCAGCCTGACCTTGGAGCAAAAGGACGCCCGAATGATGAACTTGTGAAGTCAACTGTTGTTCACACATAATCAGCATTGCTTATCCACATCAGTGATTAAACGGGAGGATGGTGATGTGGGGAATTAAAATGAGTGGTAACGTTACTAGTGTTGATTAGGCCACTTTCTGGAGATGGTCTCTGAAAACCCCTGGTCTTTCTATATGCAGTGATACTCGGGAGACACTTTGTTTCTTAGAATTCTGGCATTTCAACGATGTTTTAAAAGCTTTAGAAAAGTTCATAAAAACAAATCAAGTTTGTTGTTTTTTCACGAAGTTTTGCAACGTTTCACCTGTGACAGCATGAAGATAGAAGATAGATTTTATTCCCCCTGCTCGTCTTCAAAACGAAAGTTTTTCACTCTCCTTATATATAGAGGGGGACAGCCCTACATGTATGTTCCGACACCCTACAATGTTCCGATACACCCTCTCCCTAAGCCCAACCCTAGTTTGTGTAACACAAACACTACTGTCCATAGCTACAGTGTGTAACAGGCCCCTCACTACAGAGGATTGGGCAGGCATCTATAATCGTGATTTAATCAGGCTAACCCTAACACAGGGGTAAGGATGTTGAAACATACTGGGCTGTCTCCATTAAAGCTCTTGCCTCTCAGAATGTCCTTGGTAAGGTTAACATGTCCCTTTCCCTCCCACTCCTCACTGTTAATGGATGGAGTGTCTGATGAGACCTTTCCACAGCTGTGTCCCCTTGTTAGCCACAACTTGGTCAGTTTTTTCATCCCCAGACGTGATCAGTTTCTCACTAAGGCCACAGCACGTAAATTCATTGGATGACAACCCTTGCAAAAGTCAAATTTCATGCAGGAAGATAGATTAGAGAAATGAAATCCCTACATTTTCAAAGTAGATGCCATAAATGTTATACACAGCAACAAGACAAGATCAGTTCTCACTAAGGCCACGGCAAGTAAATTTATGAATTAAATACAAAACCCTTGCAGAAGTCAAATTTTATGCAAGAGCACAAAGTAAGATGGACAAAACGAAATTAAATCCCTAGATTTTCAGAATGGATACTATGAATGTTGTAAGAGGAATTAAAGCAACAAAACATAGTACAATGTATATTACAGCCACCAAGTTTTATATTTCTCACAGCGCAAAATCCAATCTTTGCACATGCTGCATAAAAGATTGGATTTTATGCAATATAGAAGTGCAGAAAGGGACACTAATGTGATAGCTACATGTAAGTATCCGTACAATTGCTTTCACCGTTTTCTGGTCTTGTAGACCAAAATTTTTTGTTTTATTTTTTCGAAATAATGTAAGAGTCAATTTGCATGGCGATGTCATCCATTAAATTGACTTGTTGTGGCCTGCCCTGTCCAGTGTGGTAGAAGCCCAGCAAGTGTGTGATGTGGACTGGTCAATGCTATGTGTGATATTGCCATTGATCTACCCTTTAACCATTTGAATTGTTCTGTTACAAATTTGTGAAGGCAAAACCTTACTCAGTGTCTGTTGTAATTGTGTAATAGGTTGGAAATATTGTAATTGACTTTTTGAAAGGGAGCCCAACATTGTGAATGGTGCCCTCTGGGATATTTTCCACTTTGTGTTCAGTAGGGTAAGATAATACATTTGACTGTGAAGGTCTGCTTTGAACGATATCACTGATGTATTCTAATTAACTTTTGAACGTTAATTCTATAGTGTCAAAGTCAGATGATTTCCTAAAGTTCCTAAAGTTCTAAACAAAAAGTCCTGCAGTTCAATGAAGTAATTCAGTGCAACAAGCCATATAGCACACATAATATCTGGGTGACAAAATTGCACATATTCCGCTTGCATGAGACAAACGTAATGCAACTTTAAGTTTCCATTAGGCTTGCCTTCATTCAGTGTAGGCATTATGAGGTAGGCCTTGTTTTCTAAACATGCAGTCAAAACTGTTCACAAAGACCACTTGGGTGAACAATGAAATCTGGTCTATGTGGACACTGGTTCACTGTAGAACGTATGTCAATGGCAAAATTATCTAAGGAGCACCAAGAAGTGTTCATTGGCCAGGTGGGCTGTCTGTAAAGGTCACCTGTACAGGTTTGACTGTAGTGTACTGCATTAAAAGGTTCTTGCTGTTTATTGTGATACCCTTCAACCAAAGGCTAATCTCCCACTGAACAGAATAAGCTGCACGTAAAGACATAGGAATAACAGAGTTAAAAGAAATGGACAAAATCAGAACATATGACAAAAAGGTAATAGGCTATTAACTTTACTGTAGATAAAAACTGGAGATGGGCAGGATAGTGATTTGATGTGGGGTGGTAGGGGCTTGTTAGAAGCCTGTCCATCCTGACCTGTGTATGCTGGTACTGCTAACCTGGCCATGTGTGAGGAATGGTCACCTCCATTATTCCCCAGCTAGCGGTCAGGCCCCAGCTGACCCCAGGCCCTGAATAGATGACCCACTGCCTCCACTGTGATGCAGCACCATGGCCAGGACAACTGCCCATGCTGTTGGCTCTCCACTGTAGCCATGTCATAAGCTATTAATTTAATACCCATGCAACCACCAGAATAGATACATGTTATTAACATAATATTTGATGGCTAATTTTAGATCATAGAACATCTTATCTTTGATATGAGCATAAAGCCTTCCTGGTTGGTAATTGTGCACAAACTTGCTGCCTTTTCACCTGCTCACCAAGGGTTTAGATGTGGTATTATTCAGGTCCATGAAATGGCCATTGTTGTGGTTAGCCAACACTTGTATAGTTGACTTGTACAGTTACATAGGGCTTATGGCTGCTAAATTACAATTGATACATGTATTGTACGTACAAGTAGTTAAGATAATCTTCGCCAGAATGGCACAAGGCTATATTTGTTTATACATTGTATGAAAACAGAAGATGCCATTTGATTAAGCAAGCTAGAATTCTGGTTGATACACATGTATAGATAAGGTCGGTGGGATTTCCCTTTTTATTCACACCTTAGTTTACAAAACACATTTTGCTTTTCTTTCTTGGCCATCATTTATTAAAACTTGTTCCAGGTCTTGGTCCAGTTTGAAAAGTTTATGTTCGGATGACAAGTGACTTCCCGTCCTTGTTTTGACACTTGCTGTGGTCAGCTGAGACCTAAGCCCCCAATTTGTCCTCTGGAACCGCTACTTACCTCGTTAACAGCTGACATTCGAACTGGCCAAAGACTGATGGTCAGTTTGGGTGGCCGCAGTCACTTATCCAGAGCGCTGAGGCCAAGGCAGGGTGGTCAGTGCCTTGTTGTCCCATCCATGTACGTGTGGCATGTTATTAGTGCTATGAATAGGTCATTTATAGGATTGGGTTTGTAATATCAGGAAAGTTCATCAGTGTTGGTAAATGTCATTTTTAAAAAAGACTAAATTTCATCTAGACAACACTTCAAGTAAATTAGGACTTACCAAAATGTTCAGCTAATCTAAGTCTGCCTTGTTGATGGAACGGACTGCAATTCCTGAAATGTTATCAAGGCCCTCTCCTCTAAAAAGCATATAAAAGTATTAGATCAACAAAATGACAACAAAGTAACAATGTTATGTAAAAAGAAACAAGCATCCAAAATTTCATAACGCTGATTCTTAAATGCTCAAGAATATCATACAATACTGTAATGAAAGGAGGTTGAAGGTTGGTGAATATGTAGAAAATGTACATGTTGGTAATTCTCAATCGAAAGGGTGAGTAGAATGACTAACCATTACATACAGGGACGATGAACTGGGTAGTTCTGTTCATTTAGTTGGCTTCATACATTGTATGTTACACTGTCTTGATAAAGCTGCTAAAACATTGTGACAAGGCAGATCAGCTATTGGCAACTTATATTTTACCTGAAGTAGTCTTATCAAGATAAAGATTATATCCTTGTAGGGAGGGATTTTTTGGACATACACTTCCATTCTCATGAAATGTATCTTTCCCACAGAAGTTGCCTGGTCGAGTACACTGTGTATAGGATATGGTACAAAAGTGTGCCAGGCCCCGTGTTTCAAATGTATATAATGTGTGCAACATATTGTCAAAAGAATGATAAGTGTGGGTACAGTATATCCCCATCCATACATTTAAAAGCGTGCAAACTGCTGAAATATTGTAACTGTAATAACTATTGTGGCTTTTTTTTCTCATCAGTTTTGATGATATAGGAGTCATCAGTATGCCAGACACAAGTCCGCGACTGCTGGTTTGGAAAACGCGTTCTCACCTTACAGTCAAAAATGCAGCATGGAGAATTGTTCGGAGTTTGACAAATTACTGCATCTTTACCGCCTCATTGTGTCTTCTGTAGAGGGGGACCTCACAGCTTCATTTCCAAGTGCAGATGTCAAGGGGGCAGTAAGTGGCAGTCTGTCCAACAGTAGAGGCTCTCTCCCATTCAGCAGCATTTCTTTTTCAGACTTTTGCTCTCTAAGGACAAGGATTAGCTCTTTTGTATGATAGTGGGCGCCCAAGATGAAAGGAGTCTTGCGAAAACGGGGGAAAAGGCAAGCCGAGGAGATGGCTTTGGTCCGTTTCTTCTGCCCCTACCTGTCAGAGATGTAATAGATTTGTTTATGATGTCATCATTATGCCATTTTACTCCATTACCGTTCCATCTGTTGATAATTTTCCGAGACCACGCAGATGTTTCTGCGCCTTGTCCATTGTTTCCCGAAGTCCAAGTTCAATCGCCGCTGGGCAAAGTCGCGAAAATTGCCGGCCTGGAGTACGGGAGTCCCTGCCCCTCGCTCGACTTTCAGAGTGCGGCGAGGTTCATTCCATGACATTGACGAATGACCCAAGCTAATGTATGCATTGTGCCCCCCTTTGCCTTATTCAGTGTCGGTAATGGCCCACATTCATCATTAGGCTGCAGCCTGGGGTCCGTACAAGGCAGGTGGTTAACAGTTTTAACAGGGCAGAGGTAAATTAACCTTTCGTCAACCCCGAGATGAGGTCGCAGTCCCATTTGGGAGACGGTCTCCGCTACAACGCTGCTGTAACCGGCTTCATCCCTCGCACATGGTCTCGTATTGACAATGGGGTGATAAGGCTCACGTATCACCCCCTAATAAGGCCGGCATGCATGTTGACACATATTACGGCATATGTAGCCGAAAATTAAAGATTATGTTTCAGTTTGCCAAATTATCATACACTGCGAGTGGTTGTCGATGCCAATTACTGGAGCGGCACACTGAGAAGGGCACTGCTGGCATATGAAGCCAGCATTCTGCTTAACAGTGGCAGAAAAAAATGCACCGTTGCAGAAATGGCATGATGAGAGGCTGTATTTTATTGCTTAATACTGAACACTATAATTGCATTCCTTAGACAAGTCAAACAAAGCATGATAATGTACACCTCATATGGAATCTATTTGCTGGACCTCTGGGAAGGCTAACAGTGTTTCTAGGATAAATTAAGGTCATTCATTCATTCATTCATTCATTGATATGACTTCATGAGAAAGTACAGAAGCATTTGAGAATAAAATTAGTATTATACTGTAGCCTGGGTACCATCCTCTGTTTTACCAGACCCTGCCTTTTCACTTGCTTACAGTGGTAATAATAGAGGATGGGTCTCAGAGAGGCTTGTTATACTGTCAAATGAATGAAGCATTGTTGGAGAATGTGAACAATTAAAAGTTTTCTTTTGGACTCTTGCCGCTTACTTGGTGACCATCTAAGCACTGCATAAGCCATCAAAATGATAGGACTTATTTAAGACTTGGCTGCCTTTTTGTTTTAGACAGAACTTACATTGCCTACCAGAATCTGTCTAGTAGATGTCATTTTGATACATGTAGCATAAGAACAAATTAACAAACTCTGGAACAGACCAATTAAAGACTTTAAGTGGTGCACATGCCAGAACATAAGTCACATTAAAGAACGTACAATGAAGCCAGCAGAATGTAGAATGAGTGTTTTAAAATCATGTATGAGGAAATCTCGGATGTTCATAATTACAAGATTGGACACATATTAATTTTGATCCATGATTTGTTGTGTGTATTGTTCTTACTTCCTTTTGTTAATTGGGGATCATCCGGCGTAAACAACATCAAGTTTGAGACTTTGAAGCATGTTTGTAAGCCTAATTGATGGTAGATGAACCATCACATTGTATTTAATTGTTATTGCGGTTCATTTGTAAGTCATTAAGTGTGGTTGTCTAGACAATGGTCTCTAAATGATACTGTTTATCCTGTGTTAACAAGGGGGAAAAGACAATGACACACTTTCTGAAACACTGGCTTTGGCAGCTGTTGGCATAATGCCTAAACTTGTTTTCAAAAGGAACACAGTTGTACAGGTATACACTAGTTTCTATGTCAATAAAACCAACAAACAAATGTTTGGATAACATACAGGTTTACTATGATTTACTTTGTCTATGGAAACCTTCTGTACAAAGTTATGATTGATGATTAAAAAGGGTTTCAGAAGTGTTGTTCATAGAATGCATGCAATGTAAAACAAAACCTATTGATCGTTTCTCATAAATATTGATACGAGGCTCCCAACCCACTTCTGTCAAATGCCATCAAGTTATCTTGTAGCTTGTTGAAACTGGACACTTTAAAGCAGAGAAAGAAGAGAGCAAAATTACTCCCAGATTTTCCCCTTTCAGGACCGTTATCTCAAAATAAAACCACTAATCCCTACTGGGTCTTCTTAATCTCTTGCCTGGAAAAAAAGTGGTTTGGGGAATTATCGATTGTCGGGTTGTCACAGGAGATGGAAGGATAGCAGATTTCAGTGCACCTGTTCCATAGTTTTGTCAATGTAAAGTGGTATAACTAGTTCGTTTTTTCTACTGTGCAGCCAGGTTGCAGATTTTAGATGAAAGTCTGTCTCCATGACTCATCCCTCTGTCCTGGGACGGAAATTTGCTAGTTGGGACAGACAAAAATTTCACCTCATCTGTCCAATAAATCTGACCTTATATATGTAATAAATGACATGAAGCTGAAGAAAATGTATTGTAGTAAGGTAAAAATGACAGAATGAACAATGAAAATCAACAAAATGGGCTAACAAACAAAGAGCAGGACAGAAGGAAATTTAAGCTGAAGACAGCCCTGTTTAGATGCTAATTTTACACGTTTCATGGCTGCTCCACCAGACTACAAATTGGAAACCCATTCTTGTTTGTAACCATCTTAGGTGAGGTGGTGAGATTTTGCTGAAAGTGCTTTTTCTGAAACTGTTACCGAAATCTCCAAGCTTAAGTTGCTTAGCTGTAGTGTCATATGTCTCTTGGTTACCGTATTGTCTCATTTAAAGTAAATCAAGGACTTCTATACAATACCCTTGTTTAAATTTAAAAATGCTATTATCCTATTGTCATTGTCCCTACAAACTTGTGAATCCCCTTAAGTTGCAAAAATCCTCAGAATAGAAATGTTGTTATGATAATAATGTAGTTTTGCATCCTTCCTAGAAGTGGAGAGATGTCCTTTTCCAATTTATCTGTGCAATAATCTCAAATAAAGTATGCACCAGACTTTGGCAATGACTTTGGTAGCTCATTAATTTATGATTTTGAAAAGTTTAAAAAGTGTGTCCTTCATTTGAAAAAATATGGTGGCTGTAACAACAGAAATCAGAGTATCAATTTTTCAAAATAGTTACTGTATGCACATTATGCATGACCCTATAGGAAATTCCTGAAGTGGAACAAGAAAGAAAAGAAGTTTTATTTCTGTTGACTTTCTGGGATTGACATGAATAGATCAAATGTTTTCAGGAACTCTCAACCCTTTTGCAACAGGCTGTTCAAAGAGGCTACCAGAATAAGCCCCAAGCTAACAGCCATTGTGAAACCGATGCATTCAAGATTCTCTTCTATCTATTTTACAGGGGTTTGGATCAGTCAAGTTCATGGATGACACCCAGGGAGTAGGAGTAGATTTAACTTTTTTTAAGTCAAGTATTCTCTCATGCTCCTTGAACTTCAAGGAGGTTCTAAGGAGTGAGACGTCTTCAAGAAATAGCTTTGAAACGGTTCCCGCTGTCACTATCATACTTGAGAACTATCGCAAACTTTCAAATCTTGCCAGCAAAGGATGACGAAATTGCCCCAATTTATCAAGCCATGGTATTGGAGCCATTTCCTTGGTGGCCTCTCACCTTGGAGGATATTTGGGGACTTGTTAGCACTGGAAGTTTGCCAAGATGTGACAGAAAAATCAAAGAGCACAACTCTGTCAGTCTATAGAAATTTCAGTGGATATTAAGAAAGACTTGCATCAGCATCTGAATTCAGATTTTTGCAAAGTTTGGTTAAGAAATCCTCAAGTTTGATCAAACTTAAGCCTCCTCCCCTCAACCCCCTCCATGCACATAGAAATTCAGTTTTAAGATCTGTTTAGCCAACAAAAGAAGCCCATGAAAATATAATCTCTTCATAGGCAAATGTATTAGCATGATAGCTATGTTTTCTAGATATGTTGCAGAATTAGTAATAAAAGGAATCATAAAAAAATAAAATAAAATCCAAATAAAAGACAGACATGGCAAAGCATATTCTTTTGTTGATACTGCAATCACAATATAATTTTTGAAACAGGATTGTTAGAAAACGTCAGGCTACACCAATTTAATTTCTTGGTTCACGGATTCGCTCGCTCCTATTTTTGGGGAAAAAAAATAAAAATAAAAATTACCACTCAGCAAATTTTCACCATAAATGAAACCATTCACCAACTTTCTGGTGTAGTTAACATAAAAACTGACACTACTTTTGTAATTTTCAATGAACAGGTGCTGTTACTGTACAGTAATAGTGTTTTTGTACTTTTTTCAAGCTGAAAACTTTTTTTTCTTTATGTTTGGGCTTAGCCCTTACCTTTACCCGAACCATTTTACAATTTTTATTTTTATTTCGCCCTCTCACTCCATATTTTTTATGAAAAAATCCGTGAACCAAGAAATTAAATTGGTGTGGCCTCAGTAGAAATGAACACAACTGAAAATTTTGCTTCATCATTTTTCATTGCAGGAAAATTGGGAATGTATTTAGTCTGGCCCATGAAATATGTTGGGTGGATGGAGTCCAATGGAGGCCCGGGATCCCAGGGGAATGGAAAACAGCTTACTGCGTTTAACGGCCCATCTGGCCATGTGCTGCCTTATGTTATGAACAATGCCCTCGTCTCGACTGTGAAATGCTGCAAAATCCATATCAGTAAATAAACATTCAGCTCAATACTCACAGAAAAGTGGAAGATGCCATTAGTAATGTCTATAAAAAAAGGAGCAATTTGTCTTGTTGCTTGAAGAGGAATTGTTTCATATTAATGTTTTGTGTGTAACATTTCAGAATGTAATATGCTGAAATTAATTTCAGTAAATCAACATGAATTGACTGCATTCTTGAAAAGGGGGACATGTACAATGTATATAACTTTGATATAATTACCATAAAGTCCACAGTTGGACTATAATATTGTGTGGACAAAGTTCGGCACACCATAGGTATAACATTGCAGTATGAACTGTTGTAACAATACAACAATAGTTACGGTTCTGGGTGTACTGTTGCTCAATTCTTCTCCTTTCATCCTGACTGATCGAGACACTGCCCATATTTCATACATGCCTCCCTAATTTTTTGGCAGGTTATAAAACTCGGAGCTAATCTGTACAAATGTTGCCGGCAATCTGTTAAATGCCACTTGAGAACATTTCATAGCAACTGGAGTACCTGTGTAATTAGTTGTTTCTTCATAAAGGCGAGAAAATTGTTGAAGGAAATTAAGTTTGTGTGTAAAGCAAATGCCACGAAAGACTACCCAATTATTTGTTATTTGCCATAGAGGTTATATTATTTTCGTTTTTCTTCTCTATCTATTACCGCGTCTACGTTACAGCAGAAGGTACGCATATAAACATGGCCTTCATCAATTCAAATTTCTGTGTCAAATACTACCACACATACTTTTCAGATTTGAACTTAAGTTGGTAACAGTATAACAATATCCAAAGAAACAAACTTTGTAATACACTGACTTCAAAAACTGTCTCTAGCTACTGTAATTGAAATGTTAAGAGAGTGATACTGAGATGTGTGGAAAGGCCGTAATTGTTCTTATGTAACCATGCCTATTTTTGGCCTTAAACGCAATAGGGTCAATTAGCAACAAACAAAGAAACATGATTCATGAAACATGAATATGTTGGTGGTAACTTTCATTTATTCATTGTGACCTGGTGAGCTTTTTCTTGATACTGTGGTCGCCAGGGCGCAATTGTCATACTTTAAGCCAGCACCTTGAGTGACTTCTGCAGTCAGTTTTGGCTGTGCTATAAATCGTGAAGCTTTTGCAGTGGGTTTTTTTTTGTGTCACACAAGAATATTTTTCCTGTAAATGACTGCTGTACACAACTGCAACTTTCCAACCAGCAAAAACCTCCTTTTCGCTCTTACCCAGAAAATAAAACCTATACAGGAGTAAAATGAATGTACAGTGCTTGTATATGGCAGAAGTGTTTGCTTTGTAGTGTTTGTACTCTAAAACTAGCAGAAATCAACTTTGAAAATAGTTTTCTTTTTAAGCCAGGGTCGGGACAAATCAGACAATAAAATTGACTGTGAGGGGTGCATGTGTTTGACCCTCTGATAGATTTCACTGCTTCAAATTACATGATGGATTGATGAAGTGTATTGAATAAAGGTCATTCAACTCTTTTAGCGTCTTAAATATGCAAATTCTTCTGTCTCTGTTGTCATGAGAATAACCATCAGTGACTGATTACCTTGACATAATTAACAAATTAACCAACTCAGAAATTTTGGTAACCCCTGTGTAGAAAACTCGACAAGTTATGTTATAGAAAGACACTATAACTGGGTTCTTGCTGTTGAGATTATGATTCAAGACGTGCGTCCCCAAACCATGCAGGAAATGGCAAAACAAAACCAGGTCTTTGCGTCTTAACTCGGGCACAACCTTAACGGTTCATGTCCGCCCAATTATGAGGCAGTAGCTCATCATTGGGTGATTGATGTCCCAGAGACAGTGACACCGCTGCGAACCCCAGCACCCCACCTGAACTTTCCCAAAGTAATTACAGGCGAGCAGGATGCGCCAAACAGTGGCATCCCATCACAGCCAGGCAATTTACTCGTTTTGCATGCTCCATGGGCTCTAAATTACAAACCAAGGGACTTTAGTAACGAAAAGCCAATTGGATCTGACAGGGGAGTCAGCACGCTTCCTGACTCCGATGTGCCACGCACAACAAACAGCCAAAATTACATTAGATTTATTCAATACTGTCAGGATTATGCCAATTCCAGACAAAGTTGGGTGTGCGGGAGTCGGACAGAATGTCACGACGAATCTCCCATTTCCACCCTGCCAATAACGCCGAGCGCGGTTGCTGAAAGACTGTCGATTCAACGGCATCGCTATACCAAGTATTTGCCCACCATCGCCCCCTTGTTCACCCGATTATCCCAAACTAGGGCTCATTATTGATTCTATTGACACAAGCTGCAGAATTAATATTTCCCAAGTAGACATAAATGGAAGCCTGTGGTCCCTGTGAAGCCTAACCATTTGTCAAACCGTGCACTTTAATAAACATTAAGAAGCTCGATATTGGAAGGTAATATCCCAGGTTGGCTCAAAATGACAACACTAAATCTTCGGGGCAATAACTCTAGTCATGCTAATAACAGCAGCGTTCGCCTCATGCGCCCAATTCTAATACTGAGCACCAGTCAACGGCAATTACCCAATGTGCCCTCTGCCCCCCTCAACCTTTGGAAAGCCAACAAGAGACAGCGATTTTGCCCCGCGAAATGAAAATAGCGATGATTAGAGGCACAAGTTAACATTGTACTTCATACCTGGCTGTCGCGGGAGAGGGAAGACATAAATCACACCTAACAAGATCAGCCCCCTACAAATTCCATAATATCTGGCTGCCATCCTTGGTTGACTCTTATTACAACCTAAATGGCACAATAACCACTTTGTTTCTGCTCATTTTGATGACTTGCACCCAGACCGATCATTCACACCACCCCAGCCCCGTCTTGAACACGAAACCTGCCCTTCGTAAACTCGTAAAACGATGTGCACACAATGGAATTTGCCAGCGCAATATCTAGTTTTATTTGGAAACTGTCTGCTGGGGGAAATGCGGCGGAACATAAAAATGGATCCTGGCTTTATTGAACTCGCAGCCCAGACAAACACGGCCAAATCTCCCTCATATGTTCTCATCTGTCCCAATTTTCCCACTGTTTAGGGCTGATGCTGTTCTATTGTCTCTTCATTTGTGCATTGATTTTGCTCATTCTGTCAACAATTGTCCCCCATTATCTTTATCAATTGAATCAAGCCGCCTGTTCCATCTGTTCAAGTCCAAATTTTCGACCGACCGCCTGGATTATCACGTGAAAAGCACCTGTCTGGAGCGAGGTGCCGGCATCCAAATCAAACCATTTGGCGGGGCTGAGCGCCAGTGCCAATAATATTTATCCACTCCAGCCTGTTCATTCAGAACAGCACAAGCTGGGGGCAATCGGCATTGTTGCTGAGGAGTTAGGGAAGGCTAACATAAGCTGATAATAGAAATGGGGGGAAATTGCTTCCCTGCCACCCTGAATGGGTTGCAAACCACAGTAAAAGCAAAGTACAATGTGTTTCAAACAATGTTGTCATTTGAACTTGGTGAATGCTGTCTAGGAGACTACCAAAAAGTAATCACGTTGACCAGGTGGTCCTTACATACACGTATAGTCACTTGTACAGGTTTCACTCTTAATGGGAATTCAGAGAAACACAAACAGGAAAACACAAACACAAATAAATAAATGAACACAAACAGACAGAAACACAGTAATGGAAAATAGGCATGTACAAAATAATGGCCTTGACACTAAATGGGTTTAATATCCTTTTTGATCCCCCTTATATTCCAACATTATCAGAAAACAGTTTATGTATTTATCATTCCAATGGGTAGGTTAATGTTGACACCAGGGACAATGAAATAGGACAATATCTGCAGATGAATGGGCACTACCTCAAGGTAATGGGGCCATATCACCAGGATATGGACAATATATCCTCTGATCAGTGTGGAGATGATGCACACTATCCTAGTAATGAAAATAACGTAGCAGTTTGCCTATAGACAAAGTTTTTGCACTGCATGAAATCCAGTCTTTAAGCAATGTGCCTTAAAGCAAGCGTAAAGACGCATTTTTGGAAAGTAATAAGGTTTTGTGTTACAAAAGTTAGTGCTGGTACATTGTATATGTACACACTTTGAAAGTAACTTAAAGAAGACAGAAAGAAAATACTGCAACATTTTTTTTTCCAAAGTTTCAACATGTAAATAAAGTGTAGAGGCTTCGGGTGTGACTGTCATGACAGTTTCTAGATAAAGGAAATTTTGCCAGGGTTCTACAAAATCCAGTCCAACTGAACTTGAATACCCCTGGTTTATATGAAAGAAATGATAGTATGTCAAATTGCATGTTTCAAATTATGGTGTCACTAAACTCTGCAATAACTGAACTCTTACAATCATCACATCCCAGATATAAATCTGGGTTGACACTGCTGGATTCACACAGCAAAAATTAGGGTTTATTCTTAGACACTCGGAATGCGAAGACTCCCAAGTTACTTCCACATAACGAGACGGTGGCAGGTAATTGCCATCTGGTTTATGCCGGGTAGCAAAGTAGTCATGATATGTCAGCGCGGCTGATTAGCAGAAGATGCATGTTGTCACACCTCCCTGAGCAGTTATCGCGGCTTTTACCACCAGAGAAATCATTAAACTTTGCCTCCGTCATTAACGGTGCACATCAACCCCCTGTTAGAGGGGCACTTAGCTGAAATGGATGCATCTTTGTGGTGGAATCATTGATTGCATTTGCACCGTGGATAGGGAGTCTGACCTCTGCTCCCGGGTCAGAGTCTTGCTCGGACGGCCTCACCTTACCGCGGCGCCTACGTCGAGATATTGACTTGACTTCAGTACATATCTGACAACATCAAGCGCCTACGGATCCTGGATCGATTCTGATATTTCCACTTCAAGCACCATGGGGCTCCGGAAGGGGAGGGGTCAAATTGTGACAACTGTTGGTATTAAAGTTGTATCTGGTGATATTTTAGAGCGAAGGGGTAATGTAAGATTTATCAAGGGCTCTGCCATAAATGACAAACTGCAGTTTTGGTTCCATCAATCCACACAAAAGCTATGAGAAAGGCTTGTACAATGTATATGTGTAGGAACTAATGTTTGAATTGATGTTGTCACAGTGGTGGGTTCGTTTCTTTTATTCCACTTTTATCCTTGACAAACAATATTCTTTTTTTTTCATATTGTTTCTGTGATAATTCTATTCTCTACTATTTGCCTGATGATTAGACAATGAAATCACAGCTTGTATCTGTGTGCAGCACTATGATAGCAAATGTGTCCACACTGATTTGATTAAATGTATGGATGACATTCTCTGGCCACACCCAAATTGATGCGAGTGTGCAGAACAAATATCAATGTCGACAACTGCAGGGCTTGAAATGCCCATCTGTAATCAGTAGAATAATGTCAAGATTGCAGATAAAATTATAAAGTAACAAGGACACCACTAAAATGCAGTGCCATGATACTGAGATGGGCTATCCTGGGTTTTTTTTTAAAGTCAGAAACAAAAAGATTCACAACCACAAAGAGTTGCAACAGCCATGTTTCATTGACCGTTGGTGACCCTTGTCAGGGCAATAGTGACTGGTTCTACTTTGCACTGTGTTGTTGCTGCAGTAGAAAAAATGCTGTCCCAAATGTGACTGAGTCTGTATCCCCCCTCATCACAGCTTCTGACAGGAGTGATCATCAAGACAGTGGCTGTTGTGACTGTTTGGTTGTGAATAAAGAACTGTCAGTTATTCAGTCATTACCAACTTGATGAAATTATTCACGGAGATTGAAATATAACTTGCAAAGCACCAAATTTCTAGAATGCAAGAGAGTCTGTTGTCAAGCTGGCTGCATTTCCATCCCTTCTTCAAGTGATTACACCTACAGAACCTGTGAAAGGCAATTATTGTTAACATTTTGGTGTGTCATTGTGAACATCTTGTCTCATAAAGTTGCAATCATCTGCAGATTAAAAGAATGTATTGCAGTACTGGTGAATGTATATTCCTGCCATTGTTGGTTATTGTTAACAGGCACTCTATGAATATTACTCCAGGTACCTCCATGAGAGAAGTTTTGAGATGCTACTCCACAAGTTGGTCAGGTTATTAAATGTAACCAAAGGCCACACAATTTTTTTTCAAAGGATGGCATCCTCTGATGACCCCAAGTCTGATACAGGAGTGAAGGAAATCGGGCAAGAATTGACAACGAATGTTTATAGCAAGTCACGTTTATCTATTTGTACACACACACAATTTTGTGGTGAATTTCGTGTCAATTGTACATCTCTTTTCATAGAACCTGTTGTTCCAATATACTGCTTGTAGATTTAAAACAACAGCAATTTGAGGGCATTATTCAGTTGTGAATTTGCCATACAAAATCTAACTGTCTAGCAACAGAAAAGTTTGTTGTAGTCGGTTTTATTATAATAGTCTTGTTGGAAATCCTACTTATGTGTAACATTGTCACTGCATCTTAACAAAGAAGCAAACATAATGCTGCAGAGCACCCAGACTTAAAATGTTATTGAAGCAGGCCAAAAGCAAAGTCTGCCTGGATGTCATCCAGGAAATCAACTTCATGTGGCCTTGGTTAATCGTGATGTTACCTGGTGTAATTTATATGTTGATGTTTGTAGTAGCCCAGAAAGGATATGCTATTAAAGCTAATGGCCTACAAAATAAACCAATCTTCCCTCTGTCTGCCACGATCACAGTTTGATAGATCAGACCATATTCTCCTTCACTCTCTCTCCAGGAGATGGAAACATCCAATAAATAGATTTTGCAGATATTGTCAGACCTGAAAGCGGTTGGTGGCAATAAGCATCCTTTTTGGGCAATCACGCGCAAATTCAATTTCGTGCCGACACAATCAAGTCGATATTTGTGCCGCTGTCAGCTGCCATCAGTGCAGTGGCGAGCCCAATAATTTTCAAACGGGACTGACAGATACAACAAAGCATTATTCCGTGTGCAATGAACGGAACAAGATGAAATCAAGTGCGAGAATCGATGGGGTGCTGTGGCAATTGACACCCTCAATCCACACACAAGTTTATGCCCACTCTTCTACTGCAGTGACATACACAGTCATGAAATGAAGGACATATTGTAAAGGAACCGTGAATGATGTTTTTTAAGTTGAGGGCAAATGCAGATTAGCCTTGGTGAGAAGTTAAAGAGGATGATAGTGCCGAAAGAGGATGCTTGTGCTGAAAGTTAAGACCACACACACATATGATTTTCTTATGAATGGCACTCAAAATCTGATGGTGGAACTTATTATTTGCCCTTTGTAAAAGGAGTGCAGAAAATAGTTGCCTTGTGGTGGCAGGATCTTTTATGACCTGCTCAGTCCCTGACAGTTTGATATCAATCACAACATATTCCATTTTGTGAAGACCAAATGGAACAGAAAGAGAAACTTTCCCCAGACATCACAATTTTATTTCACAGAAAGACTGCTTAACCACTCTATAATATATATAACCACTGTATAATATATATATATAAGCGAATATATATATCTTAAAGCCAAAGTTACTTCAAGAAACATAATTGCAAAGACCTTGAAAACCTATTGCAGCTTTGAACATGCATTAGCATTCCGTACTTCATTGACATGTCATACAGTAAGCTGACTTGAAATCATGATGTATCTTATAAGATGATTTTCAAAACCTTGATGAAACTATTTTTGCCCTTAAATTGTAAAGAATGCTGTCAGGGGCTTTCCTCTGACCAAATTCTCAAATACTTTTACACCCATTTCCTTAATGCCATAATATGTACATCGCTAACAGTCACAGCTCCTTAAGCACAACTTTATATGAAAGTTAGAAAAACATGAACATAGGAAAAGCTTCAATACCTACCCACATACCAAAATTGAAGACAATCCATCTGGGCATTCTTGAGTTGTTGTGTTGCCAGACACATGAGTGCTGCCAAAAACATAGCCTTCTTGGCAAATGTAAATGTGGCTGATAGAATACAAAATATTCAGTAATTTCTCAGTACTGTGAGGAAAACAGAGTATTATTAATGACACAGTATGAAATCAGAAATGTCCTGACACATAGAGACTACAGTTGGGAATGAAAAGGAGACTCCATCGCAGCTATAATTTCGAAGTCCTCCTTGGTCTGCTTGTTGAGGAGCTGCGGCAGCTGCACCACACAGCCCCTGTCCTGGTACACCTGGCAGTAGTCCAGGATGTAGCGGATACATTGGGGAACAGCATCATCATCCGCACAGAACGGGCAGGGGTTTAGGGGGTTCGTCCTGTCAAAGTCGCACAGTGAGTCCATACGTGCCGACTGTGGAAAGCAGAACAAAAATTGTTTATTCATCTTTCCTTCGTCAGTTTATCAACCTGAACTGATCAGACAAAAGAAGCCAGTATGCAACAATGGGCACCTGTCATGTCAGTGCATACATGTATATATATCATGTAATATCTAATCTCATCATACTCTCATTACAGAAGACAAGAATTGAGTTATTCTTTGAAACACAACCAGGTTTCTTGACCAGATAGACCACAACAGGTCACAAAAATCAGTGCTGTAAGACTACTGTATAAAGACTAAGAATTGAGTTGTTCCATGATAAGAATGTTTCCTGGGAAACAGACCCAGGTGCCTGACCTCATCCTCCTCTGACCCATGGTTCTGTCCATCCCAGTCTTCCTCGGGGTTGTCCCCCCAGTCATCCTTGTCCGTCTCAAAGCGGAAGTCGCTCATCCTGGCCTGCTGGCTCTCACACTTCAAACGTGGGGCCAGCGGAGCAACTTCGTTCACCCAGGTCTCGTACTGGGCCAGGGCATTGCCAAAGGAGTACTTTCGCTCACTCGTACTACCTGTGGGACAGTGTGAAGTGAGGCAATTTAGTTAAAAAGACACTAGAATACTGTAACCTTACGGTGACTTTTGTAAGGTCCAATTATACATGCAAACCAACATGGGGATAAAAATCAATTAACATGCATACAAATATATGAATAAATCAACATGTTCAGTTTCATGTTTGATTCTTCATGTATTTACCAGCACACTACCAAGAAATGTCTTTTCTTACTAGTCTTGTTTCTTCTAAAACACAGATAAAATTCTTAAAAGATGAAAACTTTCTGTGTTTAAGAAAAATATTTCATCCACAAGATAATAATTTTTTTCTTAAGTTATGTTTTTCTTACAACATTCTTCTTGAAGTAAGATCACTCTCTTTGAGGAAAGATTGAAATTCTAAGATGACAAGAAAAATTATCTTGCTAAATTTGAAAAACAATGTCTAGAAATTATTGAGAGTAAAAATGTTCTTGAGAAATATTTTCAATTCAAAAAATTTACAAGGTGTTCCTTGTTGTGAGAATTTTTATGGGAAGAATCTTCAAAGTTTTGTTTTCATGTATTTGTGCACAGTAAGTGTTAAAATAATCTCCTCTATAACAAACCATACAATGCCACAGACCAAAATGATAATATTGACAGAGGTATTCCTACCCTCAAACACAAGCTCAGCCTCCACAGGTGGTGCATGCTTGCCGTGTTCCTTCCACCATGGTTTGGACTTCCACCACAGGGCAACAGCCTGCTGACGACCACCGCCGGAGTCAACCTGCAAACATGCACAGAATGGATGTCTTCTGTTTGTCTCTTTTGAAAATATATGTCGATGTCAACTTATTGTTTACCCATAAAAATGTAACAAAATACATATTCTAGTACATGCCGGTACAAATTACATAATCTATGTACATGCTTACATACATATGAATATACTTGATACAAAAAAATACTACAAATGAATATCAGATATAGCATGTTCTCTTCCATCCTGTTACTCAGGTGATAAGGTAGAACACAGTTTTTCACCTATGGGGCTTTACACGGTTAAGGACCTCAAAATGAAGAAGTTTAATGCCTCAAAATTCATAAAAGGGTGCAAAGGTTAAGGATTGAATATGTTTAAGTCCAGGATACAATCTACAAACTATGCAAAAATGAGCTTAAGTTTGTCCGCTTGTTCTAGAAAAGCCACTGTTATTTGACATCCAGCACAGGTCATCATACTGCAGCCGATGCCCGAAAATTGGCAAGAACATGATTCATGAGCAAAATTCAACTCAACCATACAAACATCGTAACCCAAGTCAAAACACAACATATTCCTCTACCATTCATCACAGTTTTTGACTCGCTGACGCACACAAGAATTTCTATAGTTCCTTCAGGTACTGTGACACACTACTTTGTGCCCAAACTACTATTGACCTCAGGGCTTGTGGATAAATACTGTGATATGCTACCATAAGACCTAAACACCCATTAGTCAGGTGCAACCACCCACATAACACATGTACCCACCTGGTGCAACCACATTTCCAGCAGGTACAGCATGTCCACTTCCTAAATGTTTAGGCCACACCAATTTTATTTCTTGTTTCTATGATTTTTTTTGGGTCGGTCGGTCGGAAAAAAATTTTTTTTTAAAGGCGGGGGTAGGAGATACCGGACAGGAAAACTTAAACTTTCAACATTTAGAGGGTCCCTGGTAGCAAAGTCCAGAGTTTAAAGAAAAATGACAAATGTACCGTCCAAAATAGGCACATACAGCTACTGGAATTTGAGGCCAATAGTTAATTTGAGGAGGGAGAGGCAGTGAAATTTTGTCAACACGAGGTGTGGCCATCAATTTCAAAAGTTTGTTTTTTTTTCAAATCGGAAAAAATAGGTCGGGAAATCCGAGAAACAACAAATAAAATTGGTGTGGCCTTAGCCAGATGATAACACCTGTAATACCTGTCCCTACAGGAAACACCAGCACTCACCTGGTGCCACCACATCTGTGGCAGATACAGCATGTCCCCCTCCTCCATGTTAGCCAGGTGATAACACCTGTAACACCTATTTACACATGAAACACCAGCACTCACCTGGTGCCACCACATCTGTGGCAGATACAGCATGTCCCCCTCCTCCATGTTAGCCAGGTGATAACACCTGTAACACCTATTCACACATGAAACACCAGCACTCACCTGGTGCCACCACATCTGTGGCAGATACAGCATGTCCCCCTCCTCCATGTTAGCCAGGTGGTAGCGCACGTTCATCACACGTGGAAACTTCTCCAGATCCACCTTGTCCGCTGGCACAGGTGAAACACCTGAGACAACACATCAAAGGCTGTCTTAATATTGAGAATATTCAGCAAAGCAAGAATTGATCATTTGCCTCACATTACGAGAAAATTTGATGCTAGAGCGTAGAAACAATGTTACAGATAGGCCACAAAGAGACAGAATAAAGACAGGTATATGCTTTAAGCCATACATCAATTACACGCTAAACTAAGTGTTAGGTAATTCGACTTTATTCTAATAAGACTAGTCTCCAGTATCTGTTCTTTTTCTAAGACCACTGCAACTACTGCTATTGCAGCCAAAGCATTAAGCTGCATTTGTATTCATGAAAACTGGTTTGACCACCTTTGGAGCAACTCACCATCTTAATCATATGTATTAAGTGGTGACTCCTGGCCTATATCAAATGGTGTCACCTTTTGATTGGGTGTTGGGCTACTTCATTCTAGTTTTGCCCCTGGTCAGTCATCGGCCATTTGGATACATTTTGTATCGCGATACCTCATCCTCCCAAACACACAAACACTTTTCAAAACAATTCATGACTTTCCCTGGTCTCAGAGGGAAATAAACATATTGACCTACACTACAACCACATTTTTTCTCACTAATCATGACTTTTATAGATCTCTAAGGGAAAGTGTCATAATTGAGCTTACATGACAAGTCAAAGCTGTCTGTGACTCTAAATTTGGGACTGGAAAAAATATTGACCTGGCCCAGAAATTACTAAAGCTAGAAAGGGCAATCCAGTCCAAAAAGATTACTAGTAACTGTTTCTAAATACAACTTACCGGGTAAAGCACCATATGGTGACCAAGAGGAGGAATGTAACCCTACTATAACTAGCATGAACATATGATCATCAAAAATGGAATATTGTTTGAAAGGACTCTAAATACTAAAAAAAGGTTCCAATGATATGTAATACAATCCATTGGAAAAAAGTATTCACAGAGATCTGATCAATCAAAATTAAGTTTCCAAACTTCTTGCGCTAAGTTTATGTTTGATTTAGACCCTCCTCTTGCAGCTATTTCTCACCCAAAAGGTCAGCATCATCAGCATACACATCATTAGAGTAGACAGGTGAGACCAGGATGGCCTTCTTGCTTCCCCTGATCACACACAGCATGTTCTCATCCGTGTCGATGTGCAGGGTCGAGCTGGTGTTCCCGCTGCTGTGCCAGTAGTAGGACACAAAGAACTTGGACGACATCTCCTCGCAGCGGAGGCACAGTGGCAGGATGACGTCCTCGCGCATCCCTGGGTGAACCTCATCCACCAGGTACAGGTCCTTCTCCCGATACACCTGGAGAAGGAGAGTTTGGCACTGACATAAAACCATTCATACTTGACT
Organism: Branchiostoma floridae; assembly: GCF_000003815.2. Classification (NCBI taxonomy): domain Eukaryota; kingdom Metazoa; phylum Chordata; class Leptocardii; order Amphioxiformes; family Branchiostomatidae; genus Branchiostoma; species Branchiostoma floridae. The sequence goes on along the minus strand of NC_049980.1, from coordinate 22,289,198 downwards.
GATTTTGTTCTGTCTGACATATGATTCTTTTTGTCTCGTTTTCATTGCATTTCTCTCATAAGGAAAAGACACCTAGCTTAGGTGGGAGGTCCAATAAATAATGGATGTGAGGTAACTTTGTGCATCTCCATCTCTATATATAACTGAAAAAGGCCATCTCCTTGAGCATAATGTTCAGTAACATATATCTCAATCTTCAATTTCAGGAGGATTTGATTTTGGTTCTAAAGAAAGCCATAGACACTGAATGGTGAAGGAAGTTACTTATATGTGTAATTTTTTTAGCAGAGTGCAGTCATGAATATCATGCATGAGCAAAGAAAGTCTCCAAAAGGCCACCTACCTCCAAAAAGTCTTTCAGCATTCTAGATGGAGGAAGATTGACCTTGTCGTCATCCTTGGTCTCCATGTTGAAGGTCACATCCCCCCAGTTCTTCTTGAGGTACTCATCTGTCCACTTTGTATAAGCAGGCCAGTGCTTAGCTGCACCCTGGGGAGAAGGTTAAGTCAGTTATTTCAGCTCTAGGTACATATACAACCTAATCTCTGTTAGAAGTCCACTTTGTGTTTTGCAAGTGGCAACCTGTAGCTTGTTCTGTAATGGAACATGAAAACCTCCCACATTGCCGTATGATTTTAGATGCAATGTTACTATAGTTAATAAGGAAAAGTTATCGCAAACCATCAAATGTTGTAACAGTCCACCTGATAGAGTTTTTGCCCACCTTGTAAATAATTAGTCCAGTACCATAGAACATTATATAGGTTGATGTCTGTTGATCATTTTTAGGTATATTTCTATGGTCTACATGTAGATGGTACATTATGGCTTTATAGCTCTTAGATATTATTATTATGCGAATTATGTCCCAGCATTTTTCCGAGACACAAAACTATTGTTCTATGATACCGGACTAGATGTGTTCACGGTGGGCTACGTTTCTCATTTTCTTGGCCTCCTCTATAAAGCTCTTTAATACTAGACTATAACAAAGTATAGGTAAAGATTTGGATAACAAGCTGTGTTATAACTTGGGTAATTACAGGTTCTTCTTCTTGACATTGCAAGCTAGCACGAACACCCCCACTCTAGTACGTCACGTATATGGAAGCCATCAACGTACCTTGATGACGACTGGTTTGTGTTTGGAGACGTACAGCGCGTGGAAGTCTTCAGGTGCAATCATGTAGGGCAGTTCCTCCACGATGTGATCAGGGGGGCGATGGGCGCCGAAACGCTTCATGTGCCCGTTCTTAAACATCTGTTCCTTGGTCAGTTCGGCTGGAGGCGTGTTACACTCCGCATTGTAGATACTGCCGTCCGCGCCATGACAGGCAGTTTGTCCGTCCTGGCTAGATATTCCTGTTAGAGCACACAGCAGGAAAACGAACAAGACTTTTGCCATGGTGTAAGGGGGGGGGGGGGGGTATCTAGCTAAAAGCAGACAACTCCTGGCCTCTCCGGTAGACTGACACGGAGAATACTTGGCTACACAGACTCTAACAGAGTTCGGAGCTGTATGGGAAGCACAAAGCACGACAACTTCCGCACCAGTTCTTGTGTAACGCCACAAATTGCAACCTGGTTTACACAACTCACTGCACTCGTTGTCTGACTGGATTTTCGGGTCGCCACTTCCGGGTACGTCATAGGCCAACTTACAGCCAATCAGCGCTCGCCGTGGTGGTGTTGTTGCGTTTGGGCTATTCCATTCGCAATGTTCGGTACTGGACTTTCCAAATAAAGAAATTGATTACTAGTCTATCAGTTAGGAAGGTCGACATATGCAGAGAAGTGGACGAATGTATTTCTTTTTTCAGAACTTTAATAATGGTTCACATCCCGGTTCTTTCGCCACCGGGGACAGCGGGTGAAATCAAATCATATTATGTTGTCGTTTCAGTCTCAAGGCTTAACGTTATATATTGAAATCCAGTGCTAAAATGCTGGAGTTCACCTCCCACTTTTTGCACAACAAACCTGATAAATCGAGCTTTGAAGTGGGGGGGGGGGGGGGAAGACTTGAAGTTTGAAATACAAGAAAATGAGCTTTGAATTGATTGTTTTTCATGTTTTTTTTTCATGCTTTCACCATGCGTTGCGGTGGACAGTTCAGTTACTGGTCCCTCCAGTTAGTGAAAATTAATCTTCTCTTCGATATCGCGATCGCAAATGTCTTATGGACCGTTTGGAGACCCCCGGAGTTTTCAGTACTTAATTGACTGAACGTTAATGATACTTTTATCAGCTTTCATAGATATCTTAATTGGGTTAATTAGCTACATTTCTCATTCAGTTTGTCTGCCCAGTGGAGCATTAAGGGTGTTTGATGATGTTTTTTTCGTTGATTGCAAATACGAATTTCTTGTGGAGACACGTATCAATCGATTTTATTGTAGTTATAATTATTTGGAATCCGATTACAATTAGAATACCATGGCAATGACCCAACAACAGCCATCATGTTCTTGTAAGTATTTAATTCTTTATTCTTCAAATCAACATCTGATGTGGGTACATTCGTAGACCGATTGAAGCTTGTCCAGCAAACTTGATCTTGAAATCATTAAAGGTACGTATTGAAGAATCTGACCAATCCAAATCGATTACAACAAAGTCGTAATTTTTTCCATCTTTCTACATCATAAGTCAGCGATAGTTACATCGAAGTGCATCGAACGAATGCGACTTTGTTGCGTCGTGAGAACGTCTCGCAATACGCCCACTTCCCACCGCCGCTTGTATTGTAAGCTATTCTGTCCAGCTTGGTGGTTGACGCATGAGATGCATGGTCGGACATCATTAACGGCACCTCTTACGAGGATGAACTGAACTAAACTGTCCAGCTTGGAATCTTTCGGTAGTACTACTTCTGCGGCTTGCTTTCGCATTGTGTGCCGGGCTGGGAATGTGGGCCATGGCGCGAAAACACTGAAAGTTATTTCTAAATGAAAAAAAAAGATCAGGAAATTTTTAGAACATGTTTCTACAATACGTACCTTTAAGAGAACTTATTTGCTATCAGAGATAGTATAATTCACCATCCACCGAACACTAACATACATGTAGTTCGGGCACGATCTCACTGACTCAGTTGGCACTGTCACAGTTCTGCAATCGCCTTGATGTTGCATACTTTAGTGTACGTGTGAGTAGCTGGTTGGCACAACTACTAAAACTTTATAACCTGCGTCCTGCAACAATATGTGCATTACGTTAAACCATCAAATACAGTACAGTCTAGTCCAGCCTTGACACTAGGACTACAATAAAATTATGCAAATGCAATGATCCAAGTATTACACTTTCAGTGTGCACCCCACAAAAAAACATAAACTTTATTCCAGGCTAGTAATATATATTTCACAATGATCCAGCATCACACACATTAATTTAATTGATATCACAAAACGTACACTTTACAGGAAACTGTCACTTCACATATCTTTCATTTGCACCCACGTTGAATACTAGTAGTTCTTGCAGCATTTGTGCAATGATGTACATCAACGAACTCAAATTTACTGAACCGATATCCTTTACACTAAAGAAACACTTGACGATGTCTCAATAATAAATATTCTATACAAATGTAAATATCACGTACAGTGACAATACATAACGCTATTAAGTGCGATAAACCAATCATATTGTGCCGTCAGTGACCGCTAAAAGTTTTGCACTGATGCTACAATTCAACCTTCTTCATGAAACGATAAATTGCACACCCTCGGAAACCAGCTAAAACTGACATTACAAAGTAGTTTTGTGAAGCACGATTTCTGCAACAAGAACATTAGTATTTCATACAATGTTTTCCGATGCTATTGCACTTTGGGAACAAGACACCACCAAAACAACGAAAACAAAACAATAAAACAAAACAAAATGAAAATAGATTTCTAAAATCTTAGTCTGTGTAATACTGCCGGTAATAGGAATATGAATTATTATGATACAAGGCGTAAAAGTATAATTCAAAAGATATCAACAATACACAAAAAATATTAATCTGTGAAATTTGTTAAGTACTAGTAATCTGTCAAATCTCAAGCTTTGGTCGCTCAGCCATCGCTCAGCGGTCGCAGCCTCTTGTGGAAAGTCAGAGTCTTTGGGAGAGAGCACCCAAGCTAGCTGGACCCTTCAAGTTCACTTTTTCGTACCGCCCACTACAGCTGAGGCCAGCCACTACTATTCAGTAGTAGATGGTGTCCTGTTGTATGTCATAGATGAGCGTGAATGTCCACAGCACGAAGCCGTACTCTCTTCTCGCCCACGTGTTGACGCATCGGAACCCCATCCTCTCGTACAGCGCCTTGGCGGGAAGCTGAACCTCAGTGGTGATCAGCTCTATCCTGCGGTACTTGTTCCTCTTGCAGAACTCGATGGCGGTCTCCACCAGGCGCTTGGCGATACCCTGCCGCCGGTACTTCTCGCTCACCGCCATCCTCCGTAACCAGGCAACGTCATCGGCGCACTCATTGGCTGGCTTGTCGAGATTCATGAGGGTGATGGCGATCGTGCCAACCACCTGTCCATCATCCGCCTCCGCCACCCAGAAATTCCGTCTGGGCTTCATGTAGTTGCCCTGTACGTTTTCGATGTCGTCAAACAGCGGCCCCATGGTCAACAGGTGCGCGGCTACCAGGAGAGTTAGATAGTACAGGCACAACAGAGCCACGAAAAACGCGATGGTGTACAAGAGAGACAATGTCCAATAATACATCAGAGCCGTCAAAACCAGCACGGAGACGATCACAGAGGGGCGCCTCACGCCCACGAAAAAAGCGGGATCTATGTTGGAGAAGAGTCCGTCTATCAAGACTTTACGGACCGTTTTGGCATCGGAAGGCCGAAAGGTCCGAATTTTTACACCCATTTTCGCGGTATTTCTTCCCAGATGTCGGAACAAACATCACCTGGGTCAGTCATTGGAGGACGTTAACCTTTGGCCCTTTCACCTTTTGAAGCTAGATAAAACCAATGATCAAAACTATTGGGGGAAATCGTTGTATCAACGCATCTTAAAATAAAAATTTTGTCATTAACCTCCCTTATCTACTGCACTTTACGATATCTTTTATAACTAGACATATTTTTTTCTTATATCTGAGCCCAGACTGGGATCATTATATCCAAAAATTTATGTAAATGTTTTGATAGAGAAATCGACAACCCTAAAACATTATGGTATGCTCTACGCATGCGCAGTTGGTCAATCCTCCATTTTGAATTTTCCGCTACACGAAGGGACTGAGTCAGTCATTTCGTTTCTCTCCACATTTCCTCACAGGTGTAGCTTCTCCAGAATCTGCAAGATCAGTCATGTCTGCTTCCGACCCAAGACTGAGACAGATCAAGATCAAGACTGGTGTCGTCAAAAGGTAGCTCCTGAGACAGGTGTCATATCATCGCAAACACTGTCAAATATAATTTTCTGTCACAAACATTTTTGTGTCTTCTCGAACGTTAGCAAACTTCAAATCATGCTTGTATAACAACTGTCTGTAATTATGGAGAATCTTGGTATACTGTCAAATGCTACAAATTTTACTTTATTATTAGGCATATACTAGCTTTCTTTTTCCCTTAAACAGCAAAATGTGGCCCCTAAAGTCTTCCTTCATACGGTTACGTTACCGTGCTATGAGTGATAATCTTATTTAGAGGTATGACTCATAAGTGTTACTGTGTTATGATTTCTGAATTGGTACAATGCTTTGGACTTAGAGCTTTGCTTTCTAGCATCTGTACACTGTTTTTTTGGTAAATGTCTATTTTTACAATAACATTCCCTAGAATTTAAAATTCTCTGAATTGCATACATAAATGTGTGGTTGTCTTTCATCATCATCTTCGTTTGTCTTTAGTTAGTGTTATAAAGAAGAGATTGTTCTGGATTTGCATAAAACATGCAAATTGTGTTCAATCAGTGAAGGTTCAAAAGCAAAAGAACAGAAAATCAAAACTTGTTTCTAGTCGAATCCTTCATGTAATATGCATAGTCCAAAATTGTAAATTATGCATGTCAACGAGGTTATCAAGCAGTGAAACCCAAAACATCTTATTTCTTTCAATAGCTACACATAACGATGTATTCTTGAATATGCATGATTATTTATAGCCATTGATATTAAATACAGTAGAGGCTTTGACTTGACTTGACTTGTTTATGAACAGCAAAAATGACCAAAACAACCAAAACAAAGTGTTGACTATTTGAGTAGAGCTAATCATACTCATGGGCAGATATAGGCATGATCTCACCACCTCAGTGTTTTACCAAGGAGTGCCAATCAAAGGGCTGTTGGATTGAAACAGAATGAAGACATGATGTCATCAGACCAAGACTCCCTCCTGCACTATGCACATTTTCATGTCCGTCTATTAACCTTGTTCGCCGTGGCTATTGACACACTCAGTGTGTCGATAGCCTAAACAGGCTATTGACACACCGAGATGCCAGCCAGCCAATCAGAGCTTGTAACATGACTTTCCCGACATTATTTTGCCAGGCTCTCGTCTCATTTCAAACTTTTCACACAAGCAACAGAAGATTAGACATTGTTCGGAAGATTAGATATTGGAATCTTAGAATCTTGGAATGAACGGACGTATTCAAGCTATGGTCCTACATTTCCATACCTGTTAATACGGGCCTTCACTGTCAGAGTTGAGCGTAGCATAGTGGTTAGAGAGGTGACCTCCGAAACCTTTTTAGCAGCTCCGACCCTAGTTCGAGTCCACGCCGGGAGTTTTTTTTTTTTCAATTGTCCTTTTTCCTTTTTAAACATCCATTTGATATAAGAATATTTTCGTATTGCGACCAGAACCATCAAAACCCACCTTTGGGACTTTTTGTTCTGCATTTGAGTGCATATTTAGGATGTTTATTTTTTTCAGCCGCAGAATCCACCCGCCCCAGTACGTTCTTATCTTGGATGGTATGCTTATTATTTTGTTGAAAATTGGACCAGGGACCCCTGAAATAATGAAAATTTGGGTTTTTGTAACCATATTTCCGTGGTATTTTTGCTCAAAATTCACGTTTTTTCGGTCGAAGCGGCGCGGATTTTCCCACCGCTTTGATCCAAACATCCTAGCGGTTACGCAGTTACTCTTAACATATCGGTCGATCTCGCTATGACGCTACAAAGTAAATGTTATTATTTGGAGAAGATAACACGCCACACTGACGTTTTGAGTCACATTTTTTTCATAAACAACTTTTAAAGTCTCTGTTTACATTATAAATCAAGCACTGACCACAAAACAATTGTAAATTTCGGCCGTGTGGTTTCATGCGCTATCGGCAGCGACTCGGAAGAATATTTCTTTTACATTGAAAATGATGGAGATAAAACAACAACTATAACTTCGCTTCCTTTGTGATATAAGTTTTAAGGCCGCAAGTATTCCAAAACAGCAGGAATTCGTCGGTAAACACAGCTGAAAACGTGTTCCAAACCGATCTAACATGGCTGCCATGATCACATGCGGTGACAGTAAAACTAGCACCTGATTGTATGATAGCAGATTCCGATGTTTAAAATGGTGCCATAAATGTGTGAAAAAGATTGTATTTTGGGTTGATGATGGACACAGAATGCCATTTGAGTGTTGACTGTCAAATATAATCGTAAGATTTTCTTTAAAACAAATAGTGCACTGAGTGTGTCAATAGCCTGTTTAGGCTATCACCACACTTGAGTGTGTCAATAGCCTGTTTAGGCGTGTGTCAATAGCCTCGCTCAACCTTGTTTGACTGTAAACAAAAAGTTGCCTGCATATCTACGCATCAATTCAGTCAACATCATTCTGGTTTGATTACTCAAGACTGATTTTCATTTCATTCTCACCCTGCAGAATTGGCAAGGAGAAGACGATGTATGGAAAGGAGGTGCTTAAGGAAGAAGAAAGACTTGAGAAGTTTAAGTCTGAAGGAAAAGATGACCATGACATCAGAAAGCAGGTTGGTTTCACAGAAAGTCTCATAATTGATTTGGTTTGACAAGTGTCTTTTTAAAAATGTCTTATGCAAGAAACTAGTATAACAAATATTCTGTACTTCCACTTCTGCCCTCATACTTATTGTCTCTTTAACTTTCTACCACAGTTACATTTAACATTTAATAGAGGCATACCCACACTTTGACAACTCTTTTCATTATGAGACCAAAGCGAGATCTGCAGAATTCCAAATTGAGATCAGGGGAATGTTTAATAGATATGATTGAGTTTGTTGAGAACCAGTTCCAGCGTGGAGCCATCCTGCATGGTCACCCCTGGGAGGCCAGCAGTAACAGTCTGTCAGCTCTACTCAGTAATTAGGTCTGTATGGTATTGAGGAGAAGCATAGTTGCCAATTTGTGTTGCAGAAATGACACATAGCAAGAGCTTTGGTGGAACAGATCATGTTCATGTGAAAGAAGTTGGAGCAAAGTCAGATAATTAGGGACATATATAAGACACTCTGTTTGGTAATGATGTTCTTGATGCTGGAAAAAGAATTGCTGTTAGTACGGATCACCAGTGTACCTGTGTTAATGTCTTGCATACTAGTACAGGAAACTTTTGAGGGTAGAATTTGACCATCTTATGCAATTTGTCATTGTGTGTACTGGGAGTATTGAGACATAGGCTCTATAACAGTCTTTGGTCAGTGAATCGTATCATGGCGGCAAGTGATTTTCATCAGAGCCTCAATAACAACCAATATCCAGTATGATTCAAACAAACCCATCAAAAGGAACTTGAGTTATAGGTGTATTCACACAAACAGAAACTGTACATTGGTTGGAGGTGATAACAATGGCATTATCAAGATGGAGATCTAAGACTTATGGAGCTAATGTCTTATTCCATTGTACTTTTCCATCCCACCTGTAGGAGGAGGTTTTGCAGGAGTCAAAGATGATGATCCCAGACTGCCGCCGGCGACTGATGACCGCACATGAGGAACTCACAAAAATGCTGGTGAGTTTTGAGTCAGGAGACTAATCTGTAGGGTAGTGTGAGGGCTAAGGTTAGGGATTGAAGAAAAAAGAGATGAGGGATTGAAGGAAGAATATGTCAAGCAAGAATCTCACCCCATTACAGGTTCTAAAAGTCCGAAACTCATCATCATCATCCTAAACACATGCTTTAAAGTCAAGTTTGTATTAGTCTTTCAAGAGGCACGACTATTCTTGATGAATAGAAGGTGCTTTATCTTTTTAACACTCCTGTCACCCTGAAACATTGAATGCTTCTACAGTCACAACTGTTTCCCAAGGAATGATTTTGATTGTTATAGCTGCAGAGTCTCTTTGTCCTCTTGTTTGAATACCAGGCTAATAATTCAATAAACTAATGTTGGTGTGTGGCAATCAATCCAAAGACTAGGTGCAGATTTCCTGGAACATAAGATTGACACAAATGTGTTTACTTCATGTAGAAAAGGGAAAAGATGTCCTGTGTAGTTAAATGCAGCAATAGTTACACAACTTGCATTCTATATACTGCATTCAGGTTAAGATTTAGCATTGCTTGTCCCCACCACAGCTGCACAGTTTGCATCACAGCTACACACATCTTAACTACGTATTCATTGGGGCTCATAATCCTGACAGTCAAACACTGAGAATTATGGTCCTTTATTAGAAATGCTATTCCAAATTTTTCTGGTGTTTCTGGAATATTTTGTGTGTCTGACATGAACCAATGAAGTTGCAGGATACTTATCTGTGGATTATACAATCTAATACCCAGTAAGTTGAGTATTGATGAAGGATTAGCGTGGAGGTAGTCCAGGTTTAAGTACAGACTACAGACAGACTTCTTTTCTGTCTTGATTTATGGATGGACATAATGCACTTCTTAAAGGATAAGCACGGAAATAAGAGCTCAATTAATGATTGCATCACACCAAGTCATTTGAGAAACTGCTATGTGACCTTAACTCTGTAACCATAGGACTGTTTTTGTCATCTTAGTGTAACACAGTACATCGTGCTTTTTCTATGTAAATATTCTGTTAAGTATAATCAAGGAATCTGACTGAAGAAGTCCGTCTTTGTTTTGCACACCAGCAAGCCACCTGAAGCAAACAGTGCAGAATCAGTATTTTTTTTAATATCATTGGAAATCAGTCAAATCTCTCATGCTCCTTGCTCATGACTATGTAATTGCTGTACCAAACAGGAGGCAGAGGCAGACCTGAATGAGACAGAAGAGTTCAAAGCAGCACAGGAGGTCCTAGATGACGCATCCAAACAGCTTGCAGAACAGTAGGAGTGTCCTAGGAAGCCTGTAAACTCAAGCTACAGCAGTCCTCACATCTGCTATACACATGTAGTCATGTGACTGGTGTTACCTGCCAGTGTGGCACTGCACTTTTTCCAAATATGGGTAATATCCCATGGTACATTGCTACTGCGCAGTTCATTCTCTCCAAATATTGTAGTTTTCTGCATTGCACTATGATGGAAAAATGATAAACCAATTCACAGTTTAAACTCCACATGTGCATGTAGGTAATATGTCAAACGTGAAGGTTCCAAACTTGTAAACCTAAACCATGCTTAATCAGGCGGGTTTTGTTTATGTCAAATTTGCCTTCATCTTTGACATATTACCCACAATGTATCATGTGCAGTTTAGTCCACCCAGCTGATCGACATGAAACTTGTGAATGAAGTACTTTTGATAAGATGATATTAGATGGCACACTTGGGGTGATTTGGGATTATAGTTAGAAATCTTGTGCTTTACTTCTGTCTACTGACTATGCAGGGTTTATGCGTGAAGAAGGAATTGATTATGTAAAATCTAAACAAAAATGTTTGTAATTGAGGTGAAGAATCTGAATTTGATGCTTGATGATGTATTGTAATTATGATAATTTGTGTGGTGTATTTGTTTTGCATTTATTAACAACATATCTTCTCAAAGTAAACTACAACAAAGAAGAAAAGCAACCTTTCTGTAGCATTATGCAACAACCACTAGTATTGGCTAGTGTTAAGCTGTTTGAAGTGTATTCAACAACTGAGAGAAAATCTCCTTGAAGCTTTATCAAATATCCACACCTCTACAAACTACCATTTTTAGAAAAATATTGAAATGTTTCAGTTTCTATTGTTAAGTTTATCTCACTACACTACAGGTTTTGTTTATGTCAAATTTGCCTTAGACAAATATTGAAACGTTTCAGTTTCCACTGTTAAGTTTATAATACACTACAGAGTTATAAAGGAATCTTAAACTATAGACATCAATGTGTGATTTTATTTTATTTGTGTGTAACAACATTCCATGTTTTAATTTGAAACAAGAATAGAAAATGTTGATCTTATCTTAGGCTGTTTCTTTTTTCTACAATTTTAAAAATATTTCAATCATATTTATTACCTAACTTGTTGAAACAGTCAAGTTACCTAGCGATTTTCTTTTTTAAATCATGTAATTCACACAAACGCAAAGCACCTAAACCTAAGTGTAAGGACTCCATCACTTCCACAACAAACATACTTTTGCACCGCTTGTAAGAATATTGCTGGTTTGTAACTACTGCTTTAGCATACTGCTTTTGTGTCACAAAAAGAAATGGCTTTTCAAAAGCAAAGTAAACCCCCAACCGAATGGCGCGAGTGGTTCTTGTTAAGAAAGGTACTTTAGCAGTTTCTACTTTTACGTTTGTTATGGAACTAGATATCTTATTGGCTGGCTATTGCGCGTAGAAGTCCTCGTATTTTGTCATACTGCGTCTGAAAGCCTTTTAATTGCTTGTCGTTAACCAGAGAAATTGTGATGAAGTAGTCCTTAATGTGTCATATGTCGCGTGTTGTGCAGCTGGTGCGGGCCTGGCGTCAGTCTAATCCCGCAGCAGCCCCGATCTAACTCTCCTCAGTACAAATAAAGAGCCGTTATGAATTGACTTGATTGAATGATTCCAATAAGGGAAATGTGATCTATATGACAAGGGGAAAAGAAGACGTAACGTTAATCAATGAAATGTAAGCTAGATGCAGATACCGATATAGACGATCTTATTCAGGTGTCTAGACCGAGAGTTTGGGCGGCAAACGTGCATACAAACACTAGAAGTGAAAGTTTTAGATACACCCAAATAAGCGCCTGTCGCACATTCAGGAGCTTCCCACAACTTTGCGCCCAGGGGCAGAATATGGCTTTCCCAAGCTCTTGGGAGGAAAAGTGAGCCTTGTACGTTTGAATCCCTTAGCGCCCTTTTTGAACTGCAGGATCCGATTTTGTTTCAGTTAGAAAGATGATAATTTTCATAAGTGAATAAGAGAGTTCAGGAGCCCAAACACTACATAGGCAAAAAGAGAGAAAACAATGTCTTGACGAATCCATTATGCAAATGAAGACATAATTTGCATATTTGATAGACAATATTGTAGTGGTAAACGGAAGTTAAGTAAATGTGGACATAAGTCAGGCAGATTTAGGATTTACATAAATCACGAGGAAATCCTACAATACTATTTGTTAAGATAACGACTTTCATACTTTGGCTAGTGTACATGATCAACCGAATATGGTTCATGCAAATGGAGACCTAATTTTAGGTCCTCTCTGTATGATTAATGAGAAACTCATAAAGGTTGTCTAACGTTGTATGTATGTACGTATCTATCTGATAAAAAGTATCTATCTGTGTGTTAATTTTCCGCCATGTTGGCCACTTTTGAATTTGGGACTTCTACCTGATGGATTTTACCAGTTTTTCCCCACGAGAGCCTGTTGGACTGAATTAGAACATGTACATGAGAAATGATTACTTTATGACAGTACCTCCCACTACAGCGCACCTGGGGAGTAGACGCGACATGTCTAGTCTGTGTGAAGGACATCTGAAATAGAGCAGCCAGTTAACTATGACACACGCAATCCGTTCGGTACATCTAGGACACAAATTGTTGAAACCAAGATCAGACATTTTAACTTTCAAGTTGTGCAGCTTCTTCAATGACCTTATACGAAAGAGGTCAATACTTGTTGTGAAGAGAGCGAGTAAACTTAGTCCGGATAACTCACCCGAAATGATGATGTTACGGAAAGTACAATGTACCTGCAGTCCCCTTGAAAACTTTACAATCCAATCGCAAATATCAGCGTTCAGAAACTTTGCTGAAGTTGCGCAGGTGAAGGATGAATTGTTGTGTTCTCACACACAAAAATGTCGTATCGTCAACAAAATCCTGTTTTATTTGCCACTGTCGCGCCTCCAGCTGCGTGAAGTTGACTAATCGAGGCCCAACCCCGCGCGATAATTGTCGCAACATTCCGGATAAATGGCGTATAAACGGCGCGAAATGAGTTGAGCGAGAGCTATAAATTACGCCGACGGGTTAAGCATACATTATGAATTAAGAAATCATTTAATGTGATCTACTAAATTATCCATCTCGGGGTGGAACGTGCGCCGGCCGCCCGGTCCCTCCAAGGTCGGGGATTACGCCTCATTCATCATGCGCTTTGAGTCGCGATTTTTCATCTATTTGTTTCATTAAGCGAATGAATATTTGGGGAGAGAGGGATCAGTGCACATTAAATAATCAGAGCTTCGCTAGGTGAGAGGAGCCCGGAGTTGAGACAGGGGAGGGTTCTACTGTTTATTTCATGCGGTCGGATTAAAAGTTGTTAAGACAAGTTTAGATGGGTGTGCGCGAAGCCATTCCTTACGATGATTATAAACGCACACATGGAGCGCTATGTACGTCGATGTCTTATGAAGACTTTTATTGCCCCTTTCTTAGGGGAGGTTCGCTTCGCAACTTTAACAAGGGAGATGCATTTTCTAAATAAAGTATCAAGTCTCAAAGGAATGCCTTAAATCATTCAGGCATGCTAAACGTGAACCTACCTTACAGGCGAAAGAAAAGGAACATAAAGATAATCATAAAGTAACAAAGAAACTTTCCTCCATTGATCTCCTCGAGTGGCAATAGAGACCACGAAATGAGGCCATGTTGATTTGATCATATGAATGACATCCGCTTGCGCATCAATTTTCGGGCGTTTAAAATGAAACGTTTTCAACCATACTGTCGTACAAAGTAGCTGTACAATGATCAGATAGATTGCCGTAGATTAAAAAAAATCTGGAACAGGAATGCACAGGAATGTGGTTAAATGTCAAAGTTAATTCGAAGTCAAAGAACAGGAACAAGAAAAAATCTACTGTTCGGTATATTTGGTCATTTTTGCGACTTTCCTGACCACTTAAAATTCATAATGAAGCAGTTTTTTTATGCCAAACTTTTTTTTTCATTCGCACGCTCGCATCAGTTTTGGAGTTCCCAGAGGATGTCATCCATAAAATCAAGTTTTCTATGACACGTAGTATTGATTACACGTCAAACTTTTTTATAGTGCAAAGCACCATCAGCACATGTGTTAACGCACCTGTCCTTGGTGCTGAACACCATCCACGCCAGGGTATGTCATTCCGACTGTACCAACCCCAACACAAAACAGGAAAAAAACACTTTAAATGTCATCTTAGTTCTCGCGTTTGGCCTGTGCAGGCTGCAAAACAAATGCGACTTGTATCTGAATCCGCGGGTATCATATCCTCCATTACGGGCCCGTGTCCTGATGAAGGCATTATTAGTCCGTACTTGACTGCACATTGCACCTATTGTATTCCGCCAGTCAGTGCCTCCCTGCCCGGTCTCAGTACGTGATACCGACAGAACCTGCCTCCCTCCCTCAGGACGGGACCGTCTCCTGGCGGCGCTAAACGCGGCCTGTACTTCAGATCGGGAGTGGTCCCCCAGGAAATAAGCGATGCGCGGATACCCATGGCAAATACGCCTCTCCGCGATGTTTGACAACGTGTTCATTAAAAAGTGATTACACACCATGAAGATACGCCGTTTCTCCACGCCCAAATCTCATCAGCACACAAAGAAAAGCTGACTGGATGAAGCGGGGATGTAGCGGTTGTTAAAGCGGATTTGTTGAACAGTTCGGTCCCGCCGTTTTCTCGTGTTATTTCCCCATTGTTGGACAATTCACCCGTGCCTTGACCCTGCAAAGTCGGCTGGTCTGGCCATGTAATGAGCGATGGTCATATCGCATCACGGAAACCGAGGGTGTAAAAGAGGCGGTGATCATCATTTGTGATGTAAGCCACAAAAACAATTCAGAATTATCACTGTATCAGCATAAACCACGCTGCAGTCATTATTTTTTCTTGTTTGCCAACAAATTCGTCTTGTGATAAGTTGTTTGCGATATCAGCCGCGATAACAGAGCGATTCAGAACAAATTAGTATGATTTGGATAATTGAAGTAGATAAACCATTTCCTTTCCCTTCATGAAATACAACGACGATCATTCAAAATGAAGAATTTTTGTACACGACGGTGATAGGTAAGAAGCACTCCGTTGCTTAAGTTGTATAAATGTATTACTTGAGGTTCCAAAGTTTCGACAGGATATGTTGTGGTAATTATTTACACCCCACCCCCTCGCACCCTCTCAGCGGCCGCTGAGATTCGTTTAGTGTAATAAAGATCATATAAATACCAGATGTTTTATGTTTCCCGTTTTGATATCTCACAGTTAATTAAGCAAAGGTTAAAGGAACAAAGTCAATGAAACTTGATCACAGTTTTGCATTTGTTTTGCAAACTGACAGAAGAAACGAAGACTTTCCAAAACTTAAAAAAGCAGAGCTTAGAAGCTCTTGTTAAGAGTACCGCCAAAGTGTGTACTGCAGCAGTATCTTTTGTACAGGAAACTTCATTTGGATATAAAAACTACTGACATATTCATAGCCACTCCCACAGCAACGATCAAATATGCGACCATTACGCCCCCAGAAATGTAGCAATTTCCTGAATTATTGAATATAACGTAGTCTGATCATGCCCGGCGGTTTTACAGCGGTAAGTAGACTTGTGTATGCGGAGTTGTGAGGTCGTTTTAACGCTAGATTGAGATGATGATCAACAATAGCAATGATGTCGTTACGACTCAATAAATAACGTGCCTAAAATCTATCAGCATGTTTGGAGAAAAAACAGTGGTTATATTTTAGAGCTCTGAAGGCCCAGACAGTCTCGTGTTGTTGAAATACATCAGCACTGAATGCGAGTATATTACCACAAAGTGTTCTCAGAAAATAACAATAATTTAGTTCCTAACGGAAGGGAGTGGATGCCACCTAAACGTCTGACCGTTTACAAAATCTACCCAGTTTATTGAATTACTGTTAATCTTGTATACCTTAGCCCCATATGTCTTACTTTCATTCCTATACAAATGAACTTACTGTTTGAGGCCAAGCGTGAAAATTTCAGCATGTACACATTTACATTACACGGGACGTGAAAACATGTTCTTTATCTATGATACATTCGTTCAGCGACGTGTCAGACATTTGGTCTCTTAACGGTCGCAACGCGATCTCAGCCTCTGGTGTTAAGGTTTTTCTTAGAAAATAGCCTTGTGTTGTAATAGTTCAGTCTTACACAAAGCGATAAACTACGAAGAGAACTGGAGGCCTTACTGTCTAAAAATTTTCTCAGCAGTTGCTTCTCATAATACGAAGGTGGTTGACGTCGTATCCGGTATGCGCTATGAAAGACAGTTGTTCGTCCATTGAACACAAACAGGAAAATATAGGAGAAAAAACACTCCGCGCGTCGAGAAACAGAGTGTTGGTGAAAGAGGAGCTATACCGAAGTAGCTTAAGTGTACATAAGTGTAGCAATACTTTACAAAAACGTCGCTACTATCAAATTCAAATAGTAGTCAAATTCAACAGGGACCTTTACAAGAGACAGGTCTGATCAAGAATAATCGGTCCATTATCCAGAATCCGTCCTTTCGCGGCACGTATCACGAGAGTCGTTATGAGCCATACAAGTAATAAAAAGTGTCTTTACATTGCGCTTATTAATGTCTGTGGGGTAGTGGGCTATAATTTTACAATTTGTGTTGATAGCGAGATCAGAACAACAAAAGGAATGCCGAGAAATCGTAAGCATTATTTGAAAACCCAACTTTCTAGCCTGGCAGCTACCGTGGATACCATCGAAGATAGCGACTGTCGGCTCAGACTTTAGAGTCCCTGTACATATACATGTGATGTGTCCACTATGCTGGAACGATACGACGTTTAGATCCACTTACGTTTGCTTTTTCTTCTTTATCAGTTTGTCCCGATGCCCTTGCCGTGTAGTCGCTTAAGTGTTCTGTAAAGACTGCCTACTTTGGAAGACTCTTCTTACAACTGAAGTTCCCGCAATTATTTCATCTGCCGTTCAATCATTGTCCCATTATCGTTACTACAACAGCGGGGTTCGGGCCCGGTTTTATTGACGATGCGCCTGTCTCGTCAATATTTCACAAACTTTTCATTAACCGCCGCTCGCAGACCACGGCTAAAAGCGGTCATTAAGAAAGGCTAGTACAGCCATCATGCTTTCACGTGTATCAACTAATGGAGATCGTCGTTCCTTGATAAAAACAAGCTCGCCGCTACAAATCTGGGAAATATAATATCGCGGCGCCAGTCCTAATCTGGATGAGAAACACATTTGTGCACATTTAGGACTAACATGTAACATCGGTTACCTCCTGATGTCGCTGTAATGAACAGATTGCTCTGAATCGTAGCTTTAGCGCTGTACCGGTCTGATGCAGAAGTGTTAGTGTTGATATTAGCAGGCAACAATAAGAGATTATCGCCCTGTACGTTCTGTCATGCTTAGAACATTAGCTTCACTATCAGCTGCGGTATTGTCTCCTTTTGTCAGAGTCTGTTGTTTTAATACAAGAGTAAAGTCTTACTGTTGATGAATTGGCGGCATAACCGTTCGAGCCATTAAAGGGAACTACATTCAATTTGTTGGGTAGTCGC
Organism: Branchiostoma floridae; assembly: GCF_000003815.2. Classification (NCBI taxonomy): domain Eukaryota; kingdom Metazoa; phylum Chordata; class Leptocardii; order Amphioxiformes; family Branchiostomatidae; genus Branchiostoma; species Branchiostoma floridae. Next base: position 22,271,315 of record NC_049980.1, on the reverse strand, counting down.
GGCTTGATGACCGAAGTACGGCAGCGCGGCGGATCCATCTCGCTCGGTACAAACGAGCCTTAGATGGGGGAGATGACCGGGATAGTTACGCTGCGAATTAGTCTCCATTTGCGGAATTTCGTTACCTCGATCAGAGTGATCCTCTGTTAGTGGTTGCCGTCTGGATGGGGCTTTATCCCGCGCTTTTACCAGCCATTTTCTCATTGAACCCCTGAACCCAGACGCATTTCGTCCGCGCCGTCTATCCCTTCCCCCAGAAAAAGCGCACTTTGCTGTAAAAGCACGTAATTGAACAAACTGTCAGACTTAAGTGATGACTTAAACCGTACGTTTTTGGCAGCGTGTAGCTTGTAGAAGTTGTGGCTTTTATCTCTGGTTGTATTAAGAAGCGAATAAGAGTTGTCAGTTTAGAGGATGTCTAGCGCGGGCAGTGTTGAAAACACTTTATCGCGCGCAAGTGGTGATATTCTGCTAACATGTATACAAAACACTGCTCATAAGGCCGGTATATCCGACCGCTAAGATTCAGTGGACGCATGATTTGCTGTTGTTTTCGAGCATTCGACATACTAAAGATACACAATGTACTGTAATAGGTTTGATAGCTTACAATGCTACTCAATGTGTACACATTTGTGCGCATTTTGGTGCTGATCATTGCTAGCATTGAGAATGTGCATGAAAATGCATTGTAGTTTTTAACTGTACTGGAAAAGGACAATAGAATCATGTGGTACACTTGTAGAATCCTTAATTATCACATAACTATTAAGTACATTTTGCTTTATTGACAGAAATTATCTCAATGCATTGTTTACCCCAAGTATTGGATTCCGTACACTTTACCCACCAAAAGCCGGTCCTAGATTTCTGGATATATTGCAATTACCAAATATGGTAACCACTGAGTTTAAATGTGGAAAATTCACGTGTAGAAATGACCATAATTGGCGTTGAAGAATTACGTAAATGATTGCCATATAAGGAAGGTGGGTTTCCGACGTGACATATTTGTATTAAGATAGCTAATTTCCTTCTCAGTATATTCTAATGCATCATTTAATGGCTATTTTCAATTATCTTATTATCAGAGTCATTTTAGACATCAAAGTTTTGGCGCCAAACTTTGATTATCACGACTTTATCTCATCAAATGCCCTAGAGTATTTCAATTATGTACTGTTACTTCGGCATTACGGTGATAGTGAAAAGAATATGCTCCACTAACATGAAGGATAATGGGATAAATGGTCAAATCTGTTACAACCTGTAACGTTAAAGGCTTAAAAGGAAGTACGAGCCAGACGCAACATTTTATCTAACTCATTCTTCTGCTCCAACTGCATTTTTTTCGCAACCAATACGTGTATTCAAAATATGCCACAGAACATATCTGCTTTTGCATGTTGATATACCAAATCTTCACATTAATTCGTTGATAAACATATCTGCTTTTACATTACCAAATCAAATGTCCGTCAGTGTTTATATGAGTAGGTTTGTTTAAAATTTCCCTGGACCGTTATGAAGTGTAGCCATGGGTACAAGGTAATCTAAAAATGAATACTCCACACTATTCACTTGTAGGTTTACCAATTCCTGTGGCATTTTACGGGCTACTTAGGGGGGTCCACAAAATGTTTCGTAGCAAAGTAGTTAACTTATTTCCTCTTTTATAAGACTTCAAATCGAAAGGGTAGACATCTTTAGAACACATGACACAATGTTCAAGAGCTTCAATTTCTCAAACTCTACCACTTTGTTCCCGGCATACTTTTAACTCTTCTGAAAACTTACTCTTCCAAAGGTATACTTTCATCTTGGCCGCATGAGGAGGAAAACGAAGACGTATACGCTAGCTTTCTGAAGAACAATAAGATAGTGCTTTTCAATCAGAATATTCTCTGTCGGACACCTAGGTCACCTGTGTTGGAACATCTACAAGTCATATAGGCGTCTTTCTAAGAAGATAAGAGGCTTACTTTTCCTTCTTAAAGAAATACATTTACCATAAAAGTCTCTTTAAGAAAGTCACAAAGGAATAATTTCAATCAGCACTGTTCTCGGGTCGACATTCAGGTCGCGTAGCCTGCAAAGTTTGACAGCCACTTACGCCCCTCTCCCCGAGAAAATAAACGGTGTACTTCGTTTCCCGGTTCATTACCCGTGATTCATGATCGCGGGGCTCCCGCGGAATGACCGGCAGGCCGGGACCGGGGCAGGGGGCTCTCTGTCGGACACGCCGTGATAGATGGGAGGGCTGCACGAGTCGCGGTAGGGCGGGGAGGCAGGGCACTGCAAGGGACACTGGTTCTCGTCAAGTTCCGATGGCTGTGTGGACGCACCGGAGAGCATTTGTTTCTTTGAACTTTCCTCATTCATGATGTCATGCGAGAATCTTTAAGGGTCAGGCATAATATAACAAACATTCAGATTACATGATTAAAGTTGTAATAGATTTATAGGTATATCCCTACAAATGCATGGTATTACAAAAGCACATAGCAGAGCTAGCGCTGATGTAACATCTATTTGGTCTTCAGCTGACGACCTGCTCAACTCTGTAGGCTACATGTACTGAGAAGGTCCGAGAAGACACTATATAATATAAAGCAAGAATGCTGTCCAGAAGTGCCAGCTACTGTCACGTAAAGAAGCGTCAACGTGTAAACAGGGCTAGGTATGATTTCGTTGGAAACAATGATTTATTGCACATTCTAAACTGACTTGTGGAAAGGGCATTGAGTTTTGTACAAAGTTTTGAATTAAGTAGTTGCAAAAGTGCACAAAAATAGACACAATTAAAGGGCCGTTTGTGAAAGGAAACTGACATGGTCGATGACTTAGCTGATCTTTCGTTCTTTCTTCCTTCCTTTCTAAAATCCTCCTCAACCGTCACTGTATTAAAAATCACATTCTTTTCCCTCCCTGTCAAATGTTTTAGATTACTGTTCCTCTTTTAAAAATACACGTGGATTCCACAAGCTAAAGTGCGAAGACTTGAGCAAGTTGAAACAGTACATTGACTGCCACGTCAACCCTGACTCCGGAGGAACAAACAGACAATGTCCCTGTCCGTGCCTAATTGTCAGGAGGAGCTTCCCTTGTGCTGACCCAGGGATACAGGTATCCTCCAGGGGACCAGCCAACCGCCGCCCTGCAACTTTATCTTCGTTTTCTCGCCCCAAACTGACCCTGGTGGCATTGACCATGGTTTTTCGCACCGATCCTGCTAAGGAAAATGCTGTTGGGGATCCATTCTGACAACAAACTTGGCAAAAGTGTCGCAAAGATTCCAGCTGCGTGGCTAGTGTCACTGATCCTAGGATATCATGGACCTAAGCCCTTTAAGGGGCAGTAAAGTTGTATATAGAATTACTGTACCACTGTGTGACAAATGCACAGGGTAGTCATACAGGGCTGCATGTTTGCATTTGAGTTACAATGATGCCCAGTAGAAGAACAGGAGACTTAAACTTATATAGGGCATCAAAAGATTATCTTGGATATTTATTTCAATTTGATTTTCACTTTATCTTTCAGAAGCTAGAGGAAACTAAGACAGTGATATAGGCACATTTGGTGTTTCCACATATGGTGTAAGTTGTCAGGTATAGATTTCACTCCACAGGAACATGTAGCTATGTGGTCTGTAGATTTCCTGAATGTGTAGTCATTTTATCCTGGTCTCTAATCTTTACTCTTTCCCTTTTTTCCCGAATAAGGCAAGAAAGAAGTGCGTTGTTTTAAGGTTGTAAGGTTTTATTGCACTGCTTCATTCCTTGCTCAAATTCCATATGGAGTTGTGGGTCTACCTCGAAACGATCATGTCATTTTTGGCTACAGCACATTTTGAGATGCATTTGACGTAATAGATACATGACTAAGAATCTAAATATGAACACTAACAATTCAAGTGGCTACAGGTGATAACAGTATAACTATGATATTAATTATTAAGAATGTCCATGTAACCATAGAGCACACGCAAAAAGAATCCGATATCATTCGGATGACGACGGAAAAATGAACTTGAACAAACGTTGCAGTTACACTGGACTTGTGAGTTTGCACTCGATATGTATATACAGTTTAGAGTGAGTCTGTTGAAACGTTTCGTTATTGTTTCCAATTCTGTGAAACTCGGCGTTAAGTCACGTGACCTTACACACGTGAAGTGTGCTAGCATGTGTACAGGAATATCAACCTGTATGTTAATTTGATTATTCGGGAGTCAGTTTGATATTAGCATAGAACAAAATAGGGAATGATAGTAAAAATGTCAATAAAAAATCAGTGCGACCTTCTTTGAGTTGACATGATAGTGTCGCTGAACATTCGGGGAAACAAATCGCGTCACTTGCAAAAATCTTGCTAAGTTGAGCGGACCTCTTGTTTTTCCTTCCAAAATTTCCGTTCTCAAAGTCGGCACTTGATTGACTATATATATACACTGCACATTCTGTTATGAAACTGTCACTGACATGCCCTGAAACAAGCGGAGTTACATGCTATATTAGTGCAGTTCCTGTATTCGTCCTTTTGTGACAGAAAATCGCAAACAACCCCCCCCCCCCCCCCCCCGTAACTCCTTCCAGATCGACCGTTCCTCCGCCCGGCACGTTTGCCCTTTCCGCGGTCCCCGGACTTTGCCGCGCGCGCCTTCCACTGAACCGAGGCGACGGCAGAAAATTAGCCCCGCTCGGCCGCCACTATTTTTGGGTCGCTTCCATTTGAGCGTCCTTACCCTTCGGAGCGCGGGATCGAACCCGCGAGCAGCCGGGATTTGTACCAAATGATGGAACAACGCGGTGAATTATTTAAGTTTATCCATAATTTATCACCCCTAATCGCTGCGAGTCTTATGACTTTCAACTCAGATATCGCCCTGGAATCTTAATTTGTAAATGCATGTGGAAAATGTAGGATGTATCTGGACATAGACGTGAGACAAGTGTTGGTATGTCCATGATTGGTGGCCTTGCCGTAACCCTTCGATGCCATACCGTTCCGTACAGGTTACAGGGAAGGTGGGATCGCGCGGTTCTGGAGTCAAAAGTCGTGAAAACAAGGATGCTTTAGTGATGCGTTCTCACCTTTCTAACACCAGGTCGCCATGTCTACCCTCCCCCTCTCGGCTAACGCTCGCTCGCCCGGGACGACATATTTATGAAAGGACCGGAGAAAATCCATTAAAATTTTAATGGGCGACACACCGTTTGAACAAGATGGATCCTCCCATCCCGTCCATTTCTATGGGTTTTCTTCCAATTTGCCAGATGCCACATTCGATTTTTCCAATTCCTGTCTAATTCACAAAAACTGTTCTCCGTGGCTCATTAATTCGCGTCTGTAATTGTATTCCATAATTCACGCTAGAACCTCTTTTATGGAATATTTAACAGTCTCATTATCCCGTCATGATCGCTATGTAAGCAGCTAAGGGGCCTTGGATTTCAAGAGAGGGGGGTTAAACGGCACCTTTGGCAGACATTTAAGAAAATAAAAATCATGATCTGTCAGCGCGGCGTTAAGATGACGTCGAGAAATATCAGGTTAGCTTTAGCGCGGGGCAGGCGCGCGGTGGGGAGGGACAGGGGTCCGGGACGGTTTGTTGTTGGTGTGAGATTGATGTGAAGTTTGCCAGGTAAGTTCTCACAGCCGTCTCGGCGCGCTCCACTCGTATGCAGGCGGCATCGCGTGGCTTTGCCTCAGCCAGGGGATCAATACATCCCAACATGCATCTTTTATACGCGCCCGCGGCAAAATGGAAAGCTTAGATAAACATTAGTTAACATTCCTCCGCCGAGAGATGCGGAGTTATCCCTGCCAAATTGGAGGGGAGCACCATGATGTAGCCAATTACGCGCCGCCGGAGGCTGCGAGAGCGCTAATCGGCGGAGAGGGCTTGAGAGAAGCCGCGGAAAGTTCGCAACCCCGCCCGCCCCGAGCCGGAGGAGTCAGCGTTAACTATCCCCACAGAAACCTATTCCCACCAACAACACAAAAAGAACAAGCCCCCGCGCCAATTCCCGGCCTGACACGGCGGCGGCTAGGGACGCGCGACAATCTGTCACACCTGACACTTCGGCTCGCTTTGATCCCGCACTGGATCACTTTCACTTTCTGCTGACACCCGAAGACGGCAGATAATTTGTGGGCCGCCTGAATGCCGAGGTGTCACCGCTACCGGCTTTACCCGGCTCTCCGGCAGATCATATTTCTTCATTTTAACCACTAGCTGGTTTATGGAACGGAGACAAACTTGCAAGTTTGGAACTTTCAAGTCCTTTACTGAATTTTACCGATAAAAGAATCGAATGCACCACAATATGGCTCAGGTGAAGGTTCTTCGATGAATCACCAGTTGAATGAAAATGGTTGTTTCTCAGAGTGCCGGTGAGGTAAGAGTTGTGGGTGGGGGTCTGAATTACCCGATGTCAAAAAATACCAGATAGATTTGATAATTTGCGAAAGTAAAGTAAAGCAACATTGAACGAAAACAAGACTTAACACTGAGAACATGTTACAAAACGGAGTCTAGTTTCACATAGGAGGGCAGAGTCGCTATGTTAGAGAATAAGCAAGGTGCAAGAGGATCTCAAAACTTCCGCGCGGATACAAAAGCGTTGTCCGAACTACAAAATGTACCCATGGGTTATCTATAAAGGTTTGAAGACAAGAAAGTGGGGAAGCATAAAAGACCAAACTCCTAAACCTGCTTACATATTTTTGTATATACCCATTTGTGACTAAAGATAAACACGAAACAAACCGTTGTCAAGGCAATGATAGGTATTTGTAAAACTAATATGCTTTATAATGATATCCATTCTCGCAACACATATTCTTCATTCTTTCTGTGTCCTTCTCCAGTGGGATGGGCTTTATAAACGTCCATTCGCTGTGCTGTAAGATCGTACAAACTGTCCCCCTCCTAGGGAAAAGTCACATCACTCAGGACAAAAGGGAAGGAAGCTTGCTTATCTATGTCATAGCATGATGGAAACACAATCATTTCTATAAAACCCAACACGAAAAGAAGTTTATCCATATTTGAAAAAAAAACAGCGGCAACAAGTATCTAAGAAACTCTCACCACTGCAACATCCCAGGGCCAAATATCCACGGGGTGTTTTCTCTCGCAAACTCATCTCAACAGGGTTTCCGTTTGAGTCGGTCCAAGTTTCCTGGAGGGGCCGTCACCATGGCGACTGCATCGTGTGCACAAACAGGTACAAACGGGCCCGGTGCTGTGATCTCGGTGGTTGTTCCATTTTGTTGTTTATGTTCCGTATGGAAGTACCGACCATTGGCCGTAAGGCACTTGTGTCCTATCTAAATCTTATATAAACGATGGACTTTTCCCCGGCCCCGGCAACTCTTTTATATTAGAACACAATGGGCACAAAAGCAGGCCACGAAACGTTACTAGTAGCAGATGCAATAGGTGCATAAATAGATAGGTTTGCAGATAAGAGAAAGTTAGAGATCTTGACATAGGTGAAAAAGACGCTTACATGCAATGGAACAGCAATGTTAAAACTTGCAGTTAGGCTAAAATCCTGTTTGAAAACACTTATTGCGTCTTTATACAGTCAGCCCTATACCACCCAAAAGTAATGTTTTCGTCGTTTTCTTTTCTCCACACGATCGTTGATGATTAGTGATGCAGAAGCATTTTGGCATCGAGCACTCTGTTATCATCGACTTTATTGTCCAGCGTTTGTGAAATACAGACGATCGGATATAATTCATATAGAAATTAACTATTCAGTTGCAACAACTAGATCACGGAGACGAAAACAGCCAAACACATGTACGAAATTAACGGAACATGACCAATGTACCGTCAATGACCCAATGTGCTATCTATATTTATTGCAGTGGTGAATAATTAACTCCTTAAGGGGGCAACACATTTTCTGTTAGACTTCTTGTGTTGATTAGTCCTGTCGACGTTTTCTCCCTTATAGTTCTTTATAGTTCTTACCTAACTTGCCCCTCCTATAGAACAGAGATATAGAACTTAGTTGAAACTCACAAGTAAAGGGCTCAGACCGAATGTAGCTCAACTGGTAGCAGCCTCACTGTTCCGATCACGGCTCCAATATTAGTTTGTACCTGAGAGACCCAGGTTCAATCCTGGGTGGGGAATCTCACCTCCACCCGTTTTTCGGAAGGAATGCGAGATGGGGGTCCCGTGTTGGTGGAGATGCCTCGACCACGTTAAGGGCTAGCGACCCCTCGTCGCTGTAAGATATACCCTGCTACTGAAATAACAAGGAAACTGGACACTGCAGGGGTGTTAAGTTAAGGGTGTGAACTCCAGAGCTCCAACAGGTAGCCTCCTTCGCAGCCTTCTAGGAATGGTAAGGCTTAGGATTCGGTCTGTTTAACATATGGGCCAAGTTGAACACCGCCGCCACGACTGCAAAGGAGGCTACAAATCTGTGGGTGAGGCTAGCTTTAGTATTCCGGTAGTTTACCCCGCACACAATTAGGCATATTACGTAACCACAAGTATAGCTGTTCAAAATTCCACTACATGTTTCATAAATCTTAATGGTAATGTATTCATCACTTTGAAAAATCACATCATTAGGATAATTATATACAGCAAAGATTTTAATTTATGGTATCAAAATATTAAGTTTGCATTTGAAACACACGTAGATAGAATAAACAACAGTTTTCTTCGCTGCAAACTACAAAACAAAGTAACTAAGAAATATGGACACATTTAAGAATGATTCCAGGTCAATTTCCATATCAGCAGATGTATTTATTTTTTCCCGATAATTACGATTGGACAAAAGTTCTATCTGCATACGTAATCTTTATATTTGAAAGAGAGTGTTTAGCTATCGGCCTGGAAACGGCCCAAATTTGACAGGTGTGGACTAGTTGCCATGGTAACGTCGAGCGATACTAAATGGCGGAATCAGCGGGTGTCAAGCGCGAGGTTTAATCCGGGGCGGAGCCGCAGGTAGACCGGTAAATGGTGTAATAACCACCCGGTCATCAATCTAGGCTCCTTATGTACCGCACAACCACTCCCGCAGGAGGCAAACACCCCGAGGACGACAACGATTCTCCCATAGAGACTTCTCCATGCAAAACAAGCTGGTATATGGCACTCAGTGCGGCTAGAACCGGTGCACAGTTAGCAATGGTTAGGGTAGACTTAGTGTTGTATACGTGTGCTGTATTCCAGTAAACTATCCTGTACACAATTATTAAACAAGTTTCAGTGTTAAAAATGTCCGACACGTGTTCTATTTGTAGTTATGTAAATTTTCTTATGTCCACGCTACTTATGAAACGTTTACTTTGCTGCAAACAAGGATATTGGTAGATATTGGAGCACTTTAATGTCGAGGTTCAGATCGAGACTTTATATTAATAGCAATATTTGTGTTCTGTTGGGACACGCTGAAGACACGTTGTTCTGTCAATGCTCAGTTCATATGAGGCATATTTGAATTTCCTTCAGACATCAAGTACGAAGGGGGGCAATGTCCCGAGAGAGCTACGTTCCTCATGCCCTCTCATATGATATAGCCTCCTTGTTCATACAAAATCGTTGTTGATGGCTCTGATGTGAACTATTGAAGAAGCTAATAGATAAGGACACACATAAAAAGAGAACGTTGTTAGGTCGAGTTATAGATCAAGGAACACGTTTAGTTTTTTTGCCAGATGTATAAAACGGTTTGGACAACAACAAAAACTGGAAAAGGGGGCGATCTCCCGGAGAGACTTCTCAATGCAAAAATCTAGTCCCTGTCCCTCTGCGGCTCTTCCCGCAGCGCACAGGCAGGGCACGCTCCATCCATCACGCCGCTAACCAAGCGGGACCGGCTCCGCACAGGGTCGGCCGGCGCCCGGGATGGGAGACCGCCGGCACCTCACGAGAATGCCTGGCTCAAATGGCACGGCCAATCGATCCGGCAAGACCTAGATATGGCTGTCATATTCTCCCCATTCCAGTTTTAATGCCAAGCAAACCGACGGACACTGTGTCGGCGGTGCTACAAATGTAACATGTGAATGGCCCGCCTCTGTGTCTATGGACCGAGCGGTATGAAGCGCAAAAAGTCGATTTTCATTACCGGACTGTACATAAGTTAAAGTCTGATGCTCTAACCCCGACGTGCGCTCTAGTTCCTAGCGTATTTACATTTCTCTCACACGATTTATTAGCGCCAATTTGGTTCTTTATGAGAGGCGATTGTAGAGGGCGGGAAAAAAACGGGCGCATACACACAGTTCTCGTTCCATCGACCTGTCAGTCACAGGAAATCGGACAAAGCTTTCCCATCACTGCTGATGACTTTCGCGCCAAAAGGAAAAAGGGTGCGCGCGCTGATGATATGATTTAATGAGAAATAGGATTCGAATTATACCGTGCCCATTTCGGGCCAAATTACCTCATTTACTGCAATGGAAACCGGTGAGCGTTTTGAAGCACGTGGGAATAGAACGACTGGGGAAAAAACTCGGCAAAGAAAGTCTAGCATTGATTTCCGCACCGTTAATTTTTAAATTCCCGCCTATTTACTCACTTTGACGTCTTTCAGATGAACAAACGAAGTTCTAACTTCCTGAAGGCCGTGAAAACTCTCGGTACACTCAAGGACATCCAGATACTGTCCTTCTTACATTGGAGCCCGCAGATATAATCGCTTTCATATAAAAGATGAAAGGAATAACATCCAGACCAGTAATAATAATATTATCGAATGACCAGTTGTGATAGCATTATAGAATGGCCAAAAGAAAATCGCCGTCAGTGGGGATTTTTACAACTATCTACTCCAAACTTACATTTAACTCTAAAGACCGTGAGAAAAAAAAACTCTTATAGTTTGGAGTTAGACGATCAAAGTGACTCGCATGAAAAGAGATAGAGAGAGCGAGAACCGTTTACATCATATAATAGAATAGCCTGAAGCAACTCACCGCCGCCAGGTGATTTTTACAACGATCTTACAACAATTCCAAAAATACGCCAGGCTATAATGGTTGAGATCTTCTGCCCGCTCTCTCCGTAAATTGCGTCGAACGTCGCTAATACGCACATGATGGCGGGCTGAATGGTTTTACAAGCGCGCTGATGCGTCCTGATTTGGCAAGTTCAATACCGCCCTCTCTCTCCATGAATTTTCCTCGCCCTTGTAGTTTTCTGTACAAGGGCGAAACCTTACCGCGTAATTACGCAAATATTAGGCTCGTGCTGGGAAGAATATAAGAGAGGTGTCATCAGCGCAAGTAGATGAGATTTATCAAGAACAAGCACGTCAGACTGAGCTGTAAATGCCGGCAATCTTGGCGGAGGCACTCCCCGATCTGCGTCGGAACGCCCACCGTCGGACGGTTAGTCGCGACGCTTCTCCCAGAGACTCCCGCAGTCGAGCGGAAAATGACGGAGGCCATTCGGGTACCCTCGGCGTGGTCCCCGCCACGCGCCGAGCGGCTCCCGACCGTGACAGGGTGACAGTTCGGCTTAACCCCCGCCGACAGCCAGAAATGACAATTTACTCCGAACTGCCAAGAGGTTGGGGGAAAGTGTGGCAGTCTGATCGTCGGATTAGAGACCTCTTTTCACGGGTGCACTGCGCTGCCTTTGTGCCAGGGACACGTGCGGCCATACTATGTGGATGACGTCTATCAACATATACCGGCAAAACAAGTTACTAGTTAGAAAAACACAACTTCCTAATCGGAATTCACTTGCAAAATAGATAAAGGTTTTCAGGCAGAATCTGTGGTCCTGATATGCCCTCATCATGTATGTCATGTCGCGCCCGGAAAAATATCACCATGTTGAAAAAAAAACAGGAAAAACAAAAGAGCACTTTTGTGAACTCAGGATTTGTTTCTAAGAGCAATAGATTTTTTGCAAATTGTGTAGCAATTTCAAACGTAACGTGTCATCCAGAAAAATAAATACCACATCGTTGAAAACCTGGAAAACAAATTGTTTGTCTAGGAGAAATATTCTTAAACGCGCGATCTGCGTACACAAGGAATTGATGATATTAGTAAAACCTTTTAAATAGCTTATATCAGTACAATAGATGGCTGTTGGTTCACCTTTGATTTATTGATGTATTTCCTTTTATTTCTCTGTAAAGTATACCCACGGTGTAAACCATTGTTTTGTATGTCTACAATTACCAACCCTTTGGCATGGATTAGCAGTAAAGTTATCATTTACATGTTGTAAACAATGTTTTGGACAGAATGTGTGGTCTTGCTCCTCATTTTGCACATAACGCCTGAACTAGATAAAAATCCGCATGTTGTGAAAGAAAACGCATGTACAGCAGTACGTGAGTTGTAGTGAAGTGTAGCCTGAGATCTCGGGGGAAAGCCTGCCGCTGGGGCAGCATGGCGACGGGCAGCGGTCGCCAAAGAATGCGAGCACCGCACGTGGCGGAAAGATGGAGTTGCAAAATACAAAAGCCACGCGTGTTATGTTCGTCAAATCAACAGTTAATAACAGATTGTTCAGGAAAATTAAAATCACGTCAATCAAGACAAGTGGCCGCACGTGTGCCGTTGTTTCCACCCTACATTATTTCCGGGAACACTTGGAAATCTGACCGGCTCTTCTCTTGCGGCACAGTTTTGTCATAACGGGCCGCTTTTGTTTTGGCGTATTGTTGCAGAGAGCGCGCATTTCACGGCGATACGTGGCTGACGTATTAGGAACGGATAGGAAGAATAGAGTGAGATTTGATCCTACCGAATAAACTCGATGAAAGTTCCCTCAACCAAAACTAACAGATGGTCACATGAAACTGCACCAACCACAACTCCGGGAAACAGAAAGACAGAAAAAAGTGCGCTGTCGTCCCAAGCGTTATGGAGAGGCTTGCTGCACATGATCACTTGGGTACACTTGTGTTTATCCAGTTTCGTGTTCAAGCTAATAAGCTAAGAGGTGTTTCTACACGGACTAGACAAACACTGGGCATGATGGAGACATAACAGCTTGTGAAGTACGTATTTTTCTGGGCCAGTGGTCGCGGGATGGGGTCTGTGTACTCCGATTGAGTCGACTTAAACACGCCACGGGCCCACATGAAATATAGATGAAACACATCTCGGTTCCGAGAATGAGGAGATTTCAGGGTTTAGCCCGCAACGGCGAAAAAAACTGCGCGCGTGCAGACGACGGAAGATTTAGGATGGAACAGCGCTTACTGATGGTGCAAGGCCAGTCGAACAATGATGGACTTATGATGTTTCGGACCAGAGTTGCTAAATAGCTATCCGTTTAGCACCTACTTCGTGGCTTCTGAGTTCTGATGAAACTTTTTTTTTTCATTACCCCCTTGCAACTTTCGATACCGCTTGCTTTGTTAGTGTCAGAAAGATACAGGTAAACGTTCAGGCGCGTGCGTTCAACTCTCTCATTCTGGTGAAAAGTGAATAAACTGGTGACAAAAAACGTGTGTTTATAGGAAGTTATTGTAGCTAGTTGACACTTCTGGCCTCCCAATTATCCCGATTGAATATTAATGATTGGTGTGTTGAGGCGAGGTGGTAAGTGGCCCTCTCATGCTCGGCTTGTCATCAGCTGGCTGACAGCGGCCCTCCCATTGGTCATTTGCGCGGCGACCAATCAGAAGCCGTCTTTGGGCGCGGCGACCACAGCATCACAAAGAGAGGCTGGCTGGTGGGCCCGTGGCCGGTGTATATCCCACGTACCACCGCCGACTAGCAGTTAGAGTCTCCGTGCGGACTGCCATGGCTGGGGGTGCTCAGACAGCGGTGCTCTCGGCGAACGGTAACTCTCTCCACAGCTCCACGGACCCGCTCCTCTCTCACGCCGGCATGCTCAACAACAACGCCACGGTCAACTCGCCCCTGTCCTCCGGTAAGAGCTCTGGTCCACTTACTTTCTTTCATAGCTTTCATTACCGCCACAATTGAACAGTTTTATCTCTTGTTACCCTTAATCAGAGCTCAATTCTACCCATATTCCACCTAAACACGTCGCCTATTTGGCGATATTACGGGCGCAGTGAAATTCATTTTGCTTCAAACGACTTTTCCCTTTCATTCTTCTTTCATTCTAACTTTATCAATTTACTTGCCAGTCAGTTCAGTGGTCCGCGCCAAATATTTTCTAAATCGTCGCTTATTTCCAGAACTAGTTTATTGAAAATCGCGTATCTTTTCTTGTCGTTGTATGTTGCTTGCCATCAAACAACTTTGCACTTGCTGCCCCCAGTCTTCTCTCTATACAATTGTGTACGACCGCTTTGTGTCAATACACGGAGGCGACAAAAGGCGCACAACAATGGGCTGACTTCATGCCAAATTAGTAAGAAGACCTTGTCTCTGTTTCGATGTTACCGTGGATTCTCTCCGTCCGGTCCAGTTATTTCCGACGCTCTTCTGTTGATTTTTTTTACGCGGTGACTGAACATTTCTTGGAAACACTTTGGCAGAGAGAGTCAACAGTTTTGTAGAACTAGAAGTACAGACCTTTCCCTCCGCCTCTGTCGTTAGTTCCTTTGGGAACCAAAGAATCACAAACCTCCGTCTCGTCACCAACCTGATAAACGTTTCCGTTTAGGACCTTTTAGCACTCAATATTTTATGCGAGAATCCCAAGAATCCCTTTTTCTTTTGTGGAATGATTCAGAAGTTAGAATTGGAGTGCCAAACGCCTCGGAGAAATAACAAAACATCGGCTATTGAAAGAATGCTATGATTTAGTGGCAAGACCTCCTGTCACCACATTTCTGGTCATCATTTTACAGAACATTCATCAATTTTGTTGCCTTGTTTTTAATTCCCGTTTCTGTTTTGTTTCTCTCTCCTCTCTCTTTCTGAATGCAGTCTTTACTTTCCACGTTGCTTCAGGCATGAAGGAAGAAGGCGTGGACAGCACGACGGCCAGCTGCCACGGCCAGGACAAGGTCCGCGAGCAGGACATGGGCTCCTCGGGCGTCATGGACTCCGGCCCCGAGACGGTCTCGACCAAGTCCGACCAGTCCGACGACAAGCCACAGAAGCAGAAGCGGCACCGGACGCGCTTCACCCCCGCCCAGCTTCAGGAGCTGGAGCGGTCCTTCAGCAAGACACACTACCCCGATATCTTCATGAGGGAAGAACTCGCACTCAGAATCGGCCTCACCGAATCCAGAGTACAGGTATGAACACAGACCTTACTATTACAACATTTATAAGCAATGTTTCTCCGTAGTATCTCATCTGTTATGTATACGGTTACTTCTTTCTCTTTCACCGGTGTTAAAAGGATAGAAGAATAATAGGAACTCATATTTGTTTTGTTTCTAGTCACCCGAGACGAGAGTGCAGGTAAAACGTTTCGCACAGTTTTCTGGTATCGTTTGCACCTCACACGATCATGTCTACATAACTAGTGGACTTTACAAATCGTCAACTTTTAGAATTATGTATTGTCGTGTGCGTTTGTTGTTGGTCGCAACTGTTGTAATTTTTGGTGTATTTTATTTGCGAGGGATCAAACGCTACCTTGTTTGTGGGGAAGGTGCTCTCCCTTCTAACACTACGTTACAGTCTCCAAGTGACGTTATAGAATACAGAGTCCGTTTGGCTGCATGAATAGGTTTTCTTCGGTTTCATCGAGAGCTTGACGACTCAACTATTCAAAATCCCCTGAAATGCTCGGCGAATATCAGACTGCGCTATAGATACAGAAATAACAGTAAATTTGATGACAGGTACTTGTCGCGTGTGCTGTCCAGCTTGTCCAATCCTCTCACCATAAGAATTGCGTGTTTCATGCAAATTAAACCGTTTCATCAGCAGGTTATTTGAGATGTGGCCGGTACAATACCGCGAAAAATTTCGGACCTTGTCATCGTTTCACAGAGAGGTGGCAAAAACTGTTGAGAGAGAGAGAGAGAGAGAGAGAGAGAAGAGCACATCCCGTTGTATCTTTAAGTTTGCGATATAAGCTATAGCTACGAAAACCGTGTGACTTCCTTTGTCCATCACTTCCTAACCACGTTAAAACAATGGCTCGTTTTCATTTGACCTAAGTGAAGATGATTCGCGGGCGTGCGGATTTCATTAGCGCTAAAAGATTAGATTAGATTAACATTTTTACCCGTTGCTAAAAGCATTAATCTGACACCGATATTGTGATTAGCACCATATCCTGACCCGCTGGGAAGTGTTCATTCAGTTCTGCGGGACCCGTTTGTTTAAATTGTACCCGTAAATATTGGGATCAATGACACCGAACTAGAAGGTAACATCCTCTTTCGAACACCTTGCGACAGTACATGAAAAGGCTTATTTTATTGCTACCTCCCCCACCGTTTCAATTTCCTCAAGTTAATGACATCGCGTGGCACTTGGCGTGGATTGCTTTTCTACCATTGTCACTGGCCACCTCAATGGTCTCGCAGCAGTTCATACATATTTTCTGGGTCACCTGTCGCAGTTTCGAACGTACAAACAGTCCCGGTTACAACGACTCAAACTACACACCCGCGGATAAGACCCTATCAAACGGATTTCACATATGCACATGGCTGCTTAGAGACAGGGAATTGGTATAAATGGTGGGTTTTGCGGCTACATGAAATTCCCAGTTGAGGACAAATTATGGTTGATGTAGCTTCTCATTCGCCCCTGCTTCAACAGATCCAATTTCGATGTCTTTTAGATTTTTCTTGATCTCCGACGCTTTGGCCGGCTATACTGCCCTAACCAGCGCTTAGCAACATCTTGTTAGCCCATTTATTTGTTTGATTATGTTAAATAAAACCAATAGTACTCCAGACTTATAGCTTACCCGTGCTAACAAGCGGCCATATCGACAAATGTGGGATGCGGTTGGGTCGGGTAAGGAAGACGAATGCAGGGGTCAGTTGCAAGAGGCAGACTAGGATTGAACAAAATAAGATTGACTCGGAGAAGCAGACATATTTGTCCCATTTCTCACAATGGCCTCCTAAAACGTTAAAGAATGTCAACTGTCGCTTAAGACAACTAGTCGTGAAAGCGTGTTTTTATTTCTAGATTTGGGTAATGTTACCGAACGCTGTGTTTTGTTCTGTAATTTGAACAACATTGCAGACATTTGACAACAACCCGCTGCAAACTGTGTGGATAGGAGAAAGGCATGTCCTGCGGTACTGTTTCATCCCTGAACCTGTTTGTACAGCACTTACACCTTTGTCACGTACCTGTACTTGGCAGGAAGGTGCAAAAAACTGTGATTTGATTGTAACAAAGGGATTATCATTTCAATTGTTTTAAAACAAGCGCGGCTTTCTTTGTAACTCGCACAATTCCGACCCTTTCCCACACTTTCGCCGGGCAGATCCGCTTGTAGACATCCCGCGCAAATCTGACCATTTTTACATCCGAATGGAGCGTCTTCAAACCTCGCCATTTCGCAACCCGGCGCCAAGCAGCCCGATTCGACCACGGTTTTCTCGGCGATGAAAATTCAAAGGGGCTCCGCCGGGCGGAAAACGGCACGCTCCTGTGTCCGGGCTGGAGATGATATCTCCAAACGATGAGCAATTATGGCTCGTTGGAAATGGTGATACGGAGATTCTACCTGTCGTGATATTCTTTACAAGATTTCGACATTGTTGCGATAGGTTATTCTTTTGAAACTGCTATGGGATATAGAATTTTTAACGTATAGATATTTCTTGGACATTCCTGTAATTTGAAGGAGAGCGTGTGAGGCGTACGTGTAGCAGATAAGGTTGTTTATAAGAAACAAAGGCCTTCGCATTGACGGTGATTTTGTGTGTCTGTTATTTCGTTTGGTATTTAGGAATCATTCCAGCAATATGATATTTGAAAACGGCTAGGGTTAGAGAAATTCCTGATGGCTTGTCCGTCTCGGTTTGTGTCAAAACGGCGGGAAAGCCGAAACAGTTCCCTGCGCAGTACCTGCAGAAATGGCGGGCTCGTATCTAGGGTCGAGATCTAGCTCGGCAGAAATTGAAATGTGCCGAAATTTGTCGGAGCAGCGGCCTTATCTTCTCCTTAGCACGGAAATGTAAAATTGCCGCGAACAGTCTGTTACGATAGGATCGCAGGAAGTGAGCTTGAATTTTAGCACGGGGGCCCGGTGTCTCTGAACGGGGGTTCTCTCCCGTGTTGGGTTCTCTCCCGCCGCCGTTCTAGGCTGATACATTCCAATGGCTACCAGTGTGATACTGAACAAAAATGTACATGCAGAGTTAGGCTGTAGAAACAAACCAACACACCAAAGCCTTGAGGGAAAATTAGCGGGTACTTGAGCACTTCTGTTAGATATATAAATGTCCTAACAGAAGGAAAAACAGCACTTGATGATCAAGCGATCATTTGTGAGCTATCTTTAGGAGAAAACACCATTTGATTATGAAGAAACCGTGGTAGACGAAATAGTGTCTAGGCGGGGCATAAATCAGCCATCTGAGCCTGTTCCAAATTGAACAGTTATCACTTGTCATAAGCACACACCGATTCGTCAAATCTCCGTTTCATTATCGCAACTTTCGCCAAACGTAAAATTGCTCGTATCAACCTTAAGAAAAGATTTAATACACCATTAAGATTGATACCAGTTACGTCAAAATATGTATCCTGAATTTCTTAACAAGACAGATATATTCTCTTTATGTTCATATCAGATAATTGGTTGAATGTAGAGATTATGGGAGTGTAACCATTAGTGCAGAAGGCACCGATTTATCGTGTCGTGCCTTTCAGAACAAATGTGGACAGGAAAATTGTGGTTTGATAGACAACATCTAGCGCTGTGAACATCCACGAGGTACTACAAATATATGTTACAAATTCGATAGGATAGAATAGCACAGAAGCCGAGAAGAAGAAAAAATAATCCACTTCTCCAACCTCGCTCAATTGGGCTGTCTCATTTGAAACAAATAGAAACAATTGCAGGAAATTTTCATCATGAGAATTTTGCAAGCAACTTGCTGTCCTAGGCCTGTTGAAACTATTGCTAATAGATAACAAAATGAAAGGAAATAGAATAGAATAGATGAACGATGATCATACTGTGCAAAAAGGGCAGTATGGAAATCTGAATCAAGTATTCGGTCCATGATTAGCTGGTATGTGTTCACCTTAAATTCTAACGGAAAGAAAGATGCAAGAAGGACTATAAGTATTAGAGAAATCCAACTTCATTGGGATAACAATAGGCAACACAATGTGAACGGTCGCCTTACTGTGCTAGACACATTTTTGTAGTGTTTCATCGCCGTTTTGCTTCCATAGTAGATACAGTGAGTGTATGTGGCTGTATAGTGAGTGTCGGTGTTTGTTTTGGCGTAGTGTAGATCAGTGTAGTCTATTGTCTCTGTTCAAGTGCGATTTGACCGCGGTATTGGATCATATGTGTCCCATTCCACGGTGAATTATTGTACTTGATGCCACCAATGGGACACAAATTGGATTATCCTCGCAACTCAAGGCGTGAATCGGAAAACAAGTTAGCGCAGCGCACGTCCACTTCAGCTGCACCTAACCCTTACAGTCTGCTACCCTTTTGTAGTTTTGAGATTGAACTGAATCGTGTCGACTTTTCGATGAGAATGGATACTCCAACAACACTATAAATTCGTACGTGATTCTTTCCGCGAATTAAGATTGAATCACGAAAAGTATGATACAAACTAGTGTTGGGATAGCTGCCAGGACCCTTACAACGAGTGGTATAACATGATAACAAAACGTAACGAAATCCTTTCAGGTATTCAGTACATTGTTGAGTCTAGTCCGTTGTGAAATACACACTCATATAAGGGACATGCTAGTAGGTCAATTGTATAAGCTGCTATTGGGTTATGTCTTCGGTTACATGCTTGTAAAATGTGTGCTTCAAGTTATGAACAGGTAACAAAAGAAAAGCCGTCGATATTATTTTTAGATCAAACACAATAATATGATAATCGTTATGAGAAAATTTTCAGGAATGAAAACGCTTGGTGTCTGTTAGGACTCAACTTAACACCGACGTACACCATCATAGTCCATACGTCAGGTTTAGAAAAACGTGCAATGTTAGCATCATCTAAGTACGAAATATCTATGCACATATGGTCCCTTGTCTCTTCAAATGTTCTATAAGCATAACATGCTATCCTTCCGTGAGATGTGAATGTCTGAGTTTATCTTTCCTCAGTAAGACTGGGAGTTTATTTACAGAACTTCTATTTCCTAGACTGGATTTATTCACAACACAAAGGCTGAGCTTAATAACACAATCTAGTGAGGTTTGAAAATGTATTATTCCTTAAAAATAACACAAGCAGCAAAGAGTACACACAATCAAAACAGCATTTATGCATAGCGGAAGACCAGCCAACGGTCTCACACGTATTACGGGTACGTCAGAGAGGATCAGGACAGTCTTCATTCTGTGTGATGAACGACAGCACAAAGGAAACGCATTTTGTATAACACTTACATATAACCTGTCATAACCTAACGTTAGAATTACATCTCAGGATACTTTGGATGATTCTATATGCATGCCTATATTGCCTGTCTGTTTGTATGAACAAAATAGATATGTAAGATTCTTTCTAAACTTTGGACGGATTCGTTTGTTTTGATCATCTATACGCCACCACGTGTTTCTAGATAACAGAAACGAAATTGATATGGAAATATTTCGACACTCAGACATGTACATTTCTTGCATTCCTCGACACAATGGTTATAAATAATATAAACAATCATGTAATGTGTCTTGATGGTCGGAGATATGCCTTAGACTTAACGGCTAACACCGAAAAATAATCACTTCCAATATTTTTCTTCTCTGTAACGTCATGCTTACAGGCGGGAGTCGGCAATAATACTTGCTGCATGTTTCATCAACGAAATGTCCCACCATATTCCGATTTCAATGGCTAAAAATGGCGCGAGTTATTCTTGTACATAGATGATAATAAATAACAATAATATCATTCATTTGTGTTGACTAGGACAGACATTTCGTTATCACAAGATGGTAATTTGATCTGAAAGTAAAAGTGGTATTTTCGCAGTTTTTGTAAAACAGAGAAGCTAAATAAAACCGCACTCCACAATTTCGACATAATAACGAATTGTTACTGTGAACTGTAAACGATTTTACGCAAAGGAAAGGCTCTTTATCATATCAAGGGGAATCATAATACAACTTAGGGTTCGTTAATGCCATGCATAGCTTATTTAGGGTGTATCTGTGCGTACAGGTAATAGAATGGGTAATTAATGTGCGGTATTGTATATAGGAAAGGGAAAACACTCAGGACAGGAGTGTAATGGGAGGACGTTCCCTCGCCACCGCCAGACCTCGGCTCGTGTTCTCTTTAATCAAAGATTTCAATGAAATCGTAATCGAAATGGACAGATCTTTTGTGCGGGTGGTGACTGGTGGTGGTTTTCATTTTAACGTTCAAAAGCCCCGGCGGCCCATTCACCAGGGAGATGTGCCCGAGTTCGTCTGGGCTGCCTTAATACTGGTGGATAACAGAGAACGGGTACGTCTGTTTAAAATGCCATTTTACCGGCGCGTGCTGCGCGGAATGTACGCAGAGAGACGACCGACGGAAAATCCGACATTTATTACTCTTGAACTCTAACTCCGGCGTCTCAGCCGGCTTGATGAGGTAAAGCGTCCGCGGCGAGCTCGGCCAATCCCGGCCGCTTGGCCCACCAAAGCCGCCGTCGCTGATGTTAACAGCAGCCCCTCCATGATAT
Source organism: Branchiostoma floridae (assembly GCF_000003815.2). Classification (NCBI taxonomy): domain Eukaryota; kingdom Metazoa; phylum Chordata; class Leptocardii; order Amphioxiformes; family Branchiostomatidae; genus Branchiostoma; species Branchiostoma floridae. The sequence goes on along the minus strand of NC_049980.1, from coordinate 22,249,568 downwards.
ACTGTGTCATGTTAAACTCGCGGATATTATATGGCGCCTGGGCACATCATAGACAAGCTTTTCCACCGATATTTCGTACCATTTGATCGTTATCGGGGGAAATCAGACGAACGGGAGGAAAAAACGATCCTGTATGTATAAAAACCCCAGAACGGCCGTAGGTAGTTATGAGTTGCGGGGTCGCTGGGTTGTTGGCGTAACGGCATTTTGAAACAGACAAAACGCACTTACGACCTGCAATTCGATTCAACCAAAGCTCCACTGACGTACTAGCTTTTTTTTTATTTTAGTGGCTGAACGAATAACAAACGGGTTTTAGATTCCGCGTTGTGGCTGTATATCCCGGGGCATTGTTATATGATGGGCATAATGTCTCTTAAGTGCTGTTACATCCCTTGTCGACTAGAAACGGCGACTACGCTGCGACCGCTGAGCTGATACTTGACATATCGGTCGACAAATTTCATAGATAAGAACATGTTGTTAAACATTTTGTTCATTTTTCCGTCTGTTACATCTCGCATCATATTCTAATCGTGAAATCAGGAGTTACAAAAATCAAAACTCGCTCACTGTACGGTCGCACAGTGATCGCTGTGTCGTGGAGTGGGAGCCTAAGCAGTTGTTTCAGTAGACACACCGTGGCGGTTTGACAGCGGCGTGTGCCGAGAGACCAGAAAGCCCAGAGGAAGACCGGTAGACATCCCGCGGCGGGATATGATGTACTGCCGCCTGTGGTTTGTAATGTATCTATGGCCACTGTGGGAAGATCGCTGACAGGCTAACAAAGTACGGCCACTTCTCCGCCTTCCCACAAATTAAATACCGACTGCGGGCGCTGTGAAATCTCAGGTCTGGAGGCGTTCTTTTGCAGTTACACCGCTCCTTATTTTCCACTTGGGTCGCTAGACTGAAAAAATAGTACAAATTGGCCAAATGATTTAGCGGACCACTGACTTACACACATGCGACGGTAACTTTTCCAGTATCCCAAGGAATTTGGTCTGTTGCAGTGAAATCTTAATGAAAGTCGAATATAGCATCGGGATTCCGTACAAATGCATAAAAACAAACAGACAAAATAACAAACGAACGTACGAACAAGCAAACTTTGTCTTGGTTTTAAAGGAAAGAAACCTTGTGCTATTGCGTGATCTTTATCACGTAGAACTCCAGAAGTCTACTAATTTATGATCATCATCTTAAGCAAATGAGAACAATTCCAGGCCAATGGCATCATTGATGGTGGTGGCGGGATTTTAAAATGATCCTAACAATCATTTCTTAACCAGAAATTGTTTGAGAGAGTTCGTAATTCTTCGCGAATAACGGTACAAAGAAAAACCCCGTTTTTGTCTGAACTTAGAGTGTTGACAGGAATATAGATTTCCAGTTCCATTAACGGAATAAGGACGGGGTTGTGCTGTAGGCGGACACCTTGTGTGGTGTGTGGCTCTTATTGTACCAGGCGGGATCAACATGTTAAAGGGTGACCAGTGACGTATCTGGGAGGACAACACCATAACTCATATTGTGGAAATGAACACAGGTTGACACATACTGCAAATATATTTCAAAACGGTTTTCTAATATCTTGTATACGATTTGTTTTCAAAATGAAGTCTGAAATCTCAAAATCTTTTAGAGCCTATTATTTTTGTAAAATCAAGAATAAAATTTCAACAACAATTTGAAGTGCAGTGCACAGATACGTGTTTTATCTATAGTTTTGGATAGAAAAGCAAGAAAATGACTGGAAAGATTCATTTCGTTTTTTTATTGTTGTTGTTTACGGTCGCAAGGCGCCGAATTCCTCAGAGGACGAAGAAATGCTCCTCAACACACATAAACGCCAGTAATGCGGTAAGGGGTAAGCAACAAGAAACATGGGAGCCCACCACCTTATCGGCTACCCAGGAATAAAGCCGCATTATGTAACACAGCTGATACCCTGGGCACATCGTTTGGCGCAACTTTGCGCGGGCTGAATTAGCCTGATACCGCCTCGATCTTTCCCGCTCACCCCTCTCACTTCTGACATGACACGCTCCGACTGTGCGGTCGTTGAGCAAATATGAAAACGATATGATCACAGGCATGTTATGTGTGAAATCGGGTTATTGCTGCTCCACTTGTGCCGATATCATCCACTTAGCGGCCTGCCAGCTTCCAGGCGGGAAATGTTTCCTAGCGGGAAATGTTTCGTCAGGGTCCGGTGTGTAGGTGGGATATAGACAGACTATTTCTATGGTTTGTCGTTGTCAACGATTTTATTTTCTTTAAGTTTTTCCTTGCCATTAATGTGTTGGCGTTAGCGTACTTCGACATTCCTTACCGTCATATCATATACATTGCTTTCAACTCTATATACCTTCCGCAGACCTGTGTTCTAATCTATATGTTTGTTTTCCAAATCGTGTAGTTTTGAAGGTGTTCTAGAAATGGATTTTAGATGAACGCTTTCAGCTAATTTTCAACATACGTAAAACACGTACGAGGAGTAGTTGGGAGCACATGCATGACTTGTTTTAAGCGCAAACCCTGCCTCTATGAACGGCCAAAGTTGGATAGAAAATAATATCAAAATCACTTTCTTTAAATCAATATGGTCGAATTTCAAAGGTATCATGTACATGGCCAAAGGACTATAACCGATGTTGTTGCATCTCTACACACACAGCACAAGTCATTCTTGTATAAAATGAAATATTCTCTGAGAGATGGACAAATTCAACATGAAGGTACTTGATACTTTTTGTGATCTATTTCTTGAACATTTTGCACAACGTGGTTTTTAAGGAATCATTTTATCTTGCCATGCATGACACTTTAAATTGGATTTCTAGTTCAGCACCAAGGACAGAGCTCATGTTACTAGCACTGCTCACTGACTTCAAATTGAAGAAACTACAGTAGCAATTGTGTTTAGAAAAACAAAGATAGTTTCACTTTTATTAACAGTTTACGAACATTTTCTAAAACAAGAAGACGTATTTAACTGAGGTACATATTTTTCTGATCGATGATAAGAAACGATCGTCCCCGCTCGGTTCCAGCAGGTTAGGTAATAGGATATCACCTCTCCGCCCATTTCCTCTCGCCTGAGATGGCTCTTCATAATGGCATCCCATATCCGTCTAACGAATCCTGCACCAAATTGCTCATGATCACAAATGTTACGAGAGGCCAGGAAGCCAGCAGGGTTATCAAATCCGCGTCACTCTCCACCTAATGAATGTTATTCCCCCTCCCCGCTCACCCGACCGTGGTTGCCTATTATCCCGACGCCATATATGTTTAAAGATTTCACTTGTTAGCGCTACCGCAAGCTCTTACCGTGCGCGCTGGCAATGCGCGAGATGCCCCTATTCATTCTCTACATTCACATTATTAGTTCCCGGTATCGATTTCCGAAGAGGTTGCGGCTAATGTGTTTATGATGGTACTTTGCGGGTCTGGGAAGGCGGGAGAGGAGGGAGAGGGCCCAGCAAAAATCGAAGCGGAGAGACGGGGGAGACGTAAAGCCGACTTGCGGCGGGTTTAACAGCCGAACGGAAGCCCGCTGTAAAATGTTACGTACTCATGAAACAAACTGCGGGGATATTCTCTTCACATATATGTCAATATTTCTCTCGGAGGAAGTGAAGGGAGACAGTTTGTTTTTTAACACGATGAATAGACGTTTGGTGGTATCATTTCTGTGTAAAGATCGTTTGCGCCAAGAATAGCACGGCACCCACCAGACTGAGCTTTTCACACCAGGCACGCACTGGGGGAATCTTAGTATCATGCGTCAAGTAAATGTTACCAATAATGGTCTATTCAGTCTTTGATTTATTAGCACATTTCCGTGGTCAATGCGCTCATATTTCCCCTACGTTTTTGTTGTATATCTTTATACTCAATCATTTCTCAACAAGGCTTGTTAGTGACCATTATTTCCTCGCTCTTGGTATAAAATGTGGAAAACATGTAAAACATCAGATGAATTTAGAACTGGACACGAAGGAAACCATAATGGCAATTTCGATCATTGAACACCAATTATAGTTTCGAATTTTGAATCTCTTGTTTTGTCAGGTTTACCTGTCCGAACAAAAGACAGATCGTCAAACTGCACTTTCCGTCATAAACTGGGTTTACTAGTCTCTACCAGACTTCCGCATGGTAGAATAATGATAGGAGACTTTGGCCAAGTTAGGAATAGAGACAGACTGAAATCCCATGGTAACTTATTTGTCCATATTTGGCAAAATTCTTCTCTTTTTCATCCAGTTGACTGACACGTCGCTTGGAGACTAGGGTTTACTGTGAACTACGGACTTTTCACAGGATTAGAAAAATAGCGGATAGAATCATCGTATAAAACCGCGATTACAGATGTACCTGATTCTATTCTTAGTCTCTATCATCACATACTGGTATTGTTTTTAAAGTAAAACTGCTTTGAAACACAAATCTGAAACGTAACCAATGTGTTGACCAGGAAGCACAACGCGTTTGGATAATGACATGCACACGCGTCTAACAAAGGATGAAGTCAAGGTGATTCAACCCTTTTCTAAGGACGGCGTGTTCATCCGTAGCAAACATATGATGTGACATTCTTTTAGCTGCCGCTGTGGATATAACAATGGATATTACAAGGTTAAATATGATGGCATGGGAGGAATGTGTGCACACACTTGTACAGATGTATGTTTGCAGAAGTGTACACATGGAGGCGAGAATATTTCCATGGCTGGCGAGATTGCAGAGGAAATTCATCATCAGTTCGACCCTATGCACATAGAAATAGACTCATAAACTAGACGATAATTTCTGCATCTGTTCCAAGTTTGGTGGCGCTAACGACCCCTCTCCTCTCCCCACCGCGGCGGCCCTCCCAGAGTTCCTGTCTCAAAATTAATGAACTTCATCAGCAATTAGAGCAGGATGGATGGGGCTGAGCTGACGAGCGGAGGGATGACGCAGGCCCCCTCGGAAGCCGACTGTCTATTAAGGAGGTTTTTCTCATGTGGTCTGATTGATGACGGAGCACCATGTGTGTAATTATCCGCGAAAGCCTTGTTGCTTTTCTTCCTTGAATAAAACACTTTATTAAATCGGAAAACGCAAATCGCGGCGCGTGATGCACGGCGCCCGGGAGTAAGATCTATGAGACGGGGAGACGGCGAATATCAGCCGCCGCGGGAGGGTTGGGGGATGTTTGATTGTTCCCAGGAAGAATGGGCTGACAAATAAATTGGTGTAACGTGTTGTGTGGGTCAAAAAGTGAAACACCATTAATTATTGCCGTCAAGATTGTTCTATTGCACATAAAGCCTTGGCTCTGGAACTTTGTTGCTTCAAAATTCTCTAGCTTTAAGAGATGCCATTTTATTGGTATAATTCTACGAAAAAAACTTTGGCGTCCTCGCGTATGTTCTAAAGTGACACACATGCCTTAGTTTCACGTTTATCTTCTACGGGAAACAGCAAGACATTAAAAACGATAATCGTGTATCATTCTTACCCTCTTTTATCCGTTTTGACCATATTCAGTTTAATATCTTAACAGAACTGCATAACTCCATATTACCATAGAGCCCTTGAAATAAATAGCTATACTTGTATCTTGGAATCACGACTATTAAACTCGTGAATAAAAGATAAGTAAAGCCAAAGTATTGCATTGATTTCTGTCACAAAGGATAACTCTTATTCAGTTCCGTACAGTTGTTATACTGATGAATCAGGATGCACTTTGGGCGCCGTGGGACAAGAAAATCGAACAAAGAAAACTGTGCCAGAACACTTCGCAGAACTGATTTCTGGTTCAGCACCAAGGACAGGGATAACGCTGCCACTGCTACTGACTTGACTTTGTGTACTTAATTGGTGCTTACGTGTTGAATTCTGTATTACGGGCTATTTAGGGGATGGTATTGTACGGAAAGTTGTCACTTCTCATATCCTTGCTTTGCTCGCGATTGTTATCTGCACATGGTAACATCAGGACGGTTTATTTGGCTGGCCTATTTGGATGAAACAGGGCCTTAAAGTTGGATTAACAACAAAGAGAGTTTGCGCTGGGTTGATTACAGAGTTAACATGTATATAATTATCAGATTTCAAGTATTCAACCCGCTTTGTTGCTGTATTTTGTCCAGGTTTGGTTCCAGAACCGCCGTGCCAAGTGGAAGAAGCGCAAGAAGCAGTGCCAGAACGCCGCCCAGTCCATGCTGCGGTCCCCCCTGCTGCCGTCACACGGGCTGCCGCAGTTCCCCGGCTCCATGGCCGAGTCGCTCTGCTCCTTCCACACCACCGACAACCGTAGCTGGTCCATGTCGGGCGTGGGGGCCGTGGCCACCGCGCCGCCCCTCCCGCTGCCCCCCTCCATCCCCCGACAGAACATGTCCCAGTCCATGGGAGGGATGAACCAGATCCCCGTCACCCTCCCGGGCGCCATCACCGTCTCCAACGGCGGCTCGGGCGTCAACCACGGCGGCTACGGCTCGCCCTACGGCAACGGCATGTCCGCCTCGCCGCCCCTCAACAACTTCTCGACCAGTGCGTCCAGCCAGATGTCCTGTAGCTCGCCCGTGGACAGCGGCGACGCCTGGCGAGGCTCCAGCATCGCCTCCTTGCGGAAAAAGGCCATGGAGCACGCCGCCTTCATCAACAACGTCGGCTTCAGATAAGCACCACGGGACGCGCGGGGTGGGAGGGGACCAGAAGGTTTAGCATCTCTAGCAGGCTCCTCGGCTTGGTGTTTTTGTTATTGTCGTTTTTATAAAATATTGCTTGTTTTCTGACTGCGAAAGTAGTATGATGGTTCCCGTAAGGCCCTTTCCACTAGGCGGCGATGGCGACCAAGTCGGATTTACATGTGAGACCATTGATTTCATAACTGGAATAAATTGCAAGGTGTAAACGCATGATCTAAAACATAACAATTCACACAAAACGTACAAATATCGTTCTTTATGAAATTCGTTGAGTGATCTGCCATCTTTGGTTTCTTAGCGGTAGAAGCCTCCAGTGGAATGGCAGCAGACAGAAAACAGGCGTTTGTATTCGGCAAAAAACGACAAAGCTGAAAGTCTCGCCGAGGAATCTGCTATGTTAGCTACAAAAGTTCTGCCTGCACACGTCATAGTGTCGCTCTGTAGTTGCACACGGATGTAAGACATTGTCTGAAAGTACTGTAGCGTAACGTGCAACTGCAGAGTGTCTTACGGGCGTTTGTAAGGCTAATATATAAAACTTTTAGACATGGTGGTTGTGTTTCAAACAAACCCTACATTCTGTGGCAATCATCCATTCATAGTTGGAACGGAAACAAAGGGAATCTACATTTTACTAGCAAAGTGTATTTTACGTATACTGTTCGTGGCAGATGTTGAAGATTGGATATTGATACTTGCTTCTCTATATTTGACTATGCGTATCTTTTGAGAACACTATGTCTTGTCCATCGAAGCATACAGAAGTGCTCTTCGTGGATTTCAAATGTTTTGAATCAAGAAAATAATAATAGACTATTGTGACAGATTATACATATTTCCGATGATTTTAGAATTACGTTTTCATACTCTCTCTTCTGTGAACTAAACCACAGTGAAAAAAGATCAGCCGCCATGTTTGAAAGTAGTTAAAGGCTTCACCAACTCAAAACTGGTTTCTCAGAATTTACAGCATTACAGTTAATTTTGTGTTGTAAGATATGAAAAAAATAAGTGCCACAAGTGTCACTTGTGGTGCTTCAATTCTTGGAAACTTCAATTTCGAAGATGACGTTTGGCACAAGAAGATTAGAAAAAAAACTCAAAACACTTTGATGGGATTCCAAAGAACCAAATGATATAAAAGTATTTGCAAAGTTTACTAAAATACTTGAGAAACAAGAAGGGAGTGGTGTTGTGGAAAAAAGGGAAGATTGTTATTTGTTGTACAGATCTTATAGCGAGGACTTAAAAAGCAGTCCCAGGAAACTGGTTGTACTCTATACCCCCTTTATCCTCTGAGATGTTTTCGTGTATATTTGGCACTGGAAAGTATTTGTATCTATGAGATTCTACCGGTTAGTGTCTGTAGTTGGGTGATGTTGTACATATTTTTGGTGTAGAGTGTAGGAACCAAGCGCCACTGTTGGGTGTGTTTTAACGCAACTAAGTCTGTAAAGAGAAGACACGTGCTGTCTTACATTAGATGTTGGCCATTTCCCAAGGAAGCCGTCCGGCATGACAGGAAGGCGGGATGAGAAGTGTCTGGCACAATCTCCGCGATCAAAGCCACGGGGCTGCGGCAGTCAATCGCTTATGTGCAATCAACTCGCAGATTCTTGTGGCCCTCTAGAGGCGAAACAACCTCCAAATAAATCACAAAAGATTCCTTTGTAGATCTGCTTTAATGTCGGCCCTATCGCCAAAGATGTCGCGGGGACGAATGGAAACATTTATCGCGAAGCGGTGCCGTAATGCCCCCGCCCTCCGTCTGTCTAGCTCCAGGAGAAGACCTCGTATTACTTTGCTTTTATCCGCGACGGTTTTCTTTTTATCAAGCCGTAAATGTGAAAATCGGAAAATTAAGCCATGTTTATTCATTACACATTAAGAGACATATTATTTATCGGATCAATGTAGCTCGTGTTTCCTGTAATGAAATTACGTCTCGCTAATTCTGAGGAATGAAACCGCGGCCCTCTGGAGGCACGGGGCTTTGAGAGCCCCATACATTTCGGCGGTCTGTTTAGAGAAATTCGATAGTTGCGGCTCAATATCCCGCGGTATCCCCAGGCGGCTTCACCCATTACCTGACGATCGCCGTTTTGTGATAGAAATGTCCTGACTGATGTGTCATTCCGGATTAGCGGCCCATTCTCCAGTAATATCGCGGTTGTCTCTGTTGTTGGCGCCTCTATCAGCACGACCATCGCAGGCTCGTTTGCGGCCCGGCCATATAAGAGCCGACGTTCCCTTTTTCTGGATGTCGGTTTTTATTGCCGGTGGCGGGCAGGAAAATGGCCACGTTTCCAAGCTATTATGGAACACCGATGAAGTAATAAAGCATTAATTTGCCGCGGCTATCCTTTACAACCCCGTTGCGGGTCAGCCGTTAGGGTAAAGGGAGTTGATTTGACTGATATAAGACCTGAGGTCCCGGGAAATGTATGTATACATTTGTAATCCAGTCACCCGTTTCTGTATTTGTACATGTTCTATTGAAAACACCGCATGTTCCTCGGGCCGAGCATTTTGAAGATGGTGTACAGATGTTTACCATTAATATATAAAGTGTTTCCAAATAAATCGTCCAAATGTTCTGTACTCTTCGTCTCTGGCTCATTTTCTAGGACATGGGGAGTGATCCGTTCACACTTAAGATAGATATTTCTACGATCCTATTCTCTTTCTATAGAGGAATAATTCCATACGCTGGTATTCACGACACTGGAATATCGATATCATTTGGTTTATTTTGACTTCAGAGGTGTAATTTGTAATCAAGGTCAAATAGAAAGAAAATAGGTGATGTTACATTAAATTCCAGACACAATTTAAGATGTTTTCTAATGAAAAGGATCGAATAATGAAGCTGCTTTTATGGATACATGCCATTTACAAAATCTAAAAGGGAAGATGACAACATGGATTAATAGATGAAGTGGTGAAGGAACAAAGGGATGGACAAGCGCGTGAGGGGATGGAGGGATGGATGAAGGCATGTACAAATGCGTGAAGGGATGGATGGATGAAGGAATGGATGGATGCGTGGAGGGATGGATGGATGGATGAAGGGATGGATGGATGAAGGAATGGATGGATGAAGGCATGTATAATGCGTGGAGGGATGGATGGATGAAGGGATGGATAAGTGCATGAAGGGATGGATGTATGAAAGAACGGGTGGATGGATGAAGGCATTTATACATGCGTGAAGGGATGGAGGGATCGGGTAAGATGCTAGTACGTCGGGCAGCCATCTGTGATTGTTGAGATAAAACATTGGCAAATTGGCCAACATCAAAACGCATGGCCTAACTGCATTGAGCATGGATACGTGGTCAAGGGAATTCTACGCATCTTGTATTCAGCCTTAATTACAAGTTAAAATATACTAGTGGCGGATAACATTGCACTTATCATTCTATAATGTCCATCATAACTGTATTTGCACTCAGCCCCGGGGCATGGGTTTGCAATAAACCGATTACTATCAAGATATGAATTGATCAAAGCAACAACAAAAAATGCTTATGAGCAAAAGAATGCCGTGGATGGAGGATTCCTTTCTCCTTTTAAGGATACTTGTGCGAGATAGTTGATTAGCATTCTAAGTACTAATGTGTTGGTTTTCTGTGTCGTTGGTAACGGACAATGGGATGTCCATGTAGTTAAACTTGTAGCAGCCTCACTGTTGAAATCCGGGTTTCAATCAGTTGGGGACTAGGAGACCCCGGTTCAATCCTGGGTTGGGGATCTCGGTTAGGGCTGCTCTCAAAGCAGAGGTTAGTGACCTTATCGTTATCGTTAACTTTTCCATATATGCCTTATTTTTCGATCAGCCTCCCCACTCCAAAAATACGGCATATAAGGGAAAGGTCACCAATTTTCCCACCAACCTCTACTTAGAGCAGAGGTTAGTGACCTTATCGCTTTCGGAAGGTACGTTAAAAGGGGGTCCCCAAGTTCAAAAACCACTCCAAAAATACGGCATATAAGGGAAAGGTCACCAATTTTCCCACCAACCTCTACTTAGAGAGTAGGTTAGGGCTGCACCTGTCTTTCGGAAGGTACGTTAAAAGGGGGTCCCCAAGTTCAAAAAGGTGCATCGAGCACGTTGAAGAGGAAGGAATAGCAACGACTCCCTGAAAAAAATATACCCTGCTACTGAAACAGCAAGGAAACGTACAGCCCCATGCGCCATGTACAACGGCCTGAGTGAGCTAACGATGCCCGTGAGGCGGTGGGTAACTGACGAAGGTCCGGCTAATGACGGACGGGCGGGCTGATGGATGGGTGAGCGGGGACTGTGGTGTACACCACCCGGGACACTTACAACACAGATCTCAACATTTCAACTTAACGAGTTGCAAATGCAAACTACTTGGGACACTTACAAACAAACAAACAAACAATTCATGGTTGCAAATGCAAATTACTTGGGACACTTATAAACAAACAAACAATTCATGGTTTTAAGCAAAACACATTCCCCTGGTTTAAGGTTGAACTGAACATGGACAGATCTCAACAGGCTTAACGAGTTACAAATGTGGATTGATACACTAGTTCGGTCTTTTGGCAACAAATCGCAACTGATGATAGTAGTTTTAAACGTCCTTGAAAACATTAATACGAAGGAAATTCTCAATTCTCTGTATCATCTTTGTGGCCTTACTGTGTTGCACAATCCTTGATATGTAAATTTTATAGTTTCAAGTTCTGTTGGTGCGTTCAAGTGAATTCAAATTCCGCGACATTGTACAGCAAGTCGTCTGAAATCTCGCGAGGTTTTCCGTGGTTTCGCACGAAGAGCAACCTTGAGAATCACGAGTAACAATTTACCCTGTATATTCAAGCTTATTGCATCTATGACCTCGGAATTAGCCACGTAAGTCCTGTAAGCCTAACAACACGACAAGCCCCTTGAGTACCGCTTCCTAAGTTGCCTGTATATACGCAAAACGTCGACTTTGTTTGTCATTCTCCTCATTAAAGCCACTACAAGCAAAAAGTGGAATAAGGTCGGTCCGAACGCTGGTAATTCTTCCCGGTGAGATTTCTGCCCCCGTGCGCCGGTTTCTGACCCCTCGTTTGTCTTAGGCCACAGCAGGCTAATTAACATCCACCGCTATCGACCGCACGGCGCCCGGGACGTTTTTCACCCGCTACAAACGAGCTGGGCGCCATTGATCACCTGACCAGTGGGTAGGCCAGTTTTACGGCAAGACTTCACTGTACAATATACGGTTTACATTGCAACATCTGTTTCCAAGTCAAGTAACAAGAAAAGTTAAGGACCCAGAGGCCCTGGGGTAGAAGCCCCTGGCATGCCACCGATGTAGTGCCATTGACAGACACACCTTACACAACTTTTCTTACTCCATCCAGGTGTAAAAAGGCGGTGGAATGAGAAGGATGGGCTCCGTCCTCCAATACCGTGCCTAGACAATGGACAACAACTCACTGCTTTTAGTGCTACCTTAACCTTTACCTACTATTAACAAACGATGGAATACATATTCAGCTTTCAACATTAAGATACGACATAAATACACGTCCCTTGCTGAGTATTGGTGAATGAAATATAGCCATAGTCTCCGAAGGCAACGTCTTTGTCCTTTGTGCTGATGTCAGGCTATTCGGTCGTTTCCCTTTCCATGACAGACTGCGACCGCTTAGTGACCATTGAGCGATCAAATTTTGACGGGTCGCTGAAAGAATTTCAGAGATAAAAAGCGATCGATTTTTGAACGTTTTGTGTGTTGCGTTTACACAATGTATCATACAGACAGGTGGCTACTAAAGAAATGATGCCTCGGTAAGTTGTGAAAATAATCTAAGAACCAAAAATTAACAATAGCCAGGCGGTCCTTGCCTTAGGCACATGACACAAGTGCAGGAAAGACTTAAATTGTGCATCAAACATCAAGTACACAAAGAGTCAAATCGATGATTACAAAATTAGAATGACGAGACAAACTACCGTCCAATGAAATAGGTATTTAATTTCCAAAGACAGGGCGATATAACCCAGACAACGACACGGAGACCGTTCCTGTCCTTGGTGCTGAAGTTCGGTCGGAGACTAAGGAAACCTGCCAATGAGAAGGCGTTCGTAGATAACGGAATTGGCCATTCCTTGAAGTTGTTGTTTTCTTATCATTAAGGGATAAACATAGTAGTTAAAAAGAGAAATAAATTCAATTCACTTATACCCAGGTGCCAAACGTATATTGAATTCCATTCACTTATATCCAGATGTAAAACGTATATTTTCTCTGCATGTTTGCATATCGCAATTTAGGGTTTTGGGGATTAAATAGTGTTGTAGCATACCTGTTCAATACGTACACTGTGTTGTAGATGGTATAAAGTCCCACAGGTCGCGACGTTTCTTTTTGTTTACTCAATTCTGTTCTGTTTATGGAAAAAGACAGCATTCGTTCCCGTTATGGAAAATAACCAAACATGTGTAGACAAAGCCTCGGGTTTACTTATTGGTAAAATGTCACGAAAAACAATATACAGAGACAGCGTACGCTGGTGTCTCACATGAAATATAAAACATAACTTATAAGCAGAGTGCACAAACACACGTGAAGAAAAGTGCTCAGAACATCATTACAATCACTGTGCTACAAGAAGTAGGCAATGTGCAATAAGTAATTTATAAGCTGATTCGGACATCTCACTCCCTGGTATAAAAGGTCAACGTCGTCTTTGAAAACAACAACTTGTTAACACTAAACGTTCGTGGTAATATTTAACATACATAAAAGCCATACTACAGAAGAGACACAAAAACGTACAAAAACGGTCTTTATTTTAACAGGAAGCTTTTATGATTTCATTATATCAGATCTTACATAGGCACGATACATGAAATGAAGTGCCTTTCATTTTAGAATATACGTCTGGTCAAAATGTTTTTCAAGACATGCAGTAGCAATGTAATCTGTTGAGCCACCAAAGAAGTCATCAATGCATTGGTTTGTAGTATTATATATAAAAGTACGCAATTCAACTAGTACCTTTGATACACTTGTATCTGATAATATTGACCTTAACAAACCATTTATCTAATAATTTATTCATTCACTCACACAAATATTGCCACGGATGCGATAAGATTGAATCAACCGCAGACTTCAGAGAGAGCTCGATACCAACATCAATGATAGAAGTATCTTTGAAGTGTTGTTGTGTTAGAGCAGGACTAGTTTCAAGCGTTAAGACCCCAGGCAGCGTAAAAGTTCTTTTTTTACGGACACACATGCAGCGATGGGGAAAAGAATCAACAGAGTTTCCCACGAAGTATAACGCCGGGGGCAGACTACGGAAATCGTCCTTTATCGAAATCAATTAAAGACCCATCGGGGGGCTTCTCTGCGCTGTCTTGGACATTAATCGCACTCTAACGACAAACTGACCGCAGGCAACGGTCAAATAGCGGGGAAAATTAGTTCGATTACACGTCCGATAGAAGTCCAGCGAGCCGCCGCTCTTGATGTGGCGGCGGGTTTTGTGGCACTCTCGCTGTGCGCCTGGCGGTGGGCCGGGCTGCTAAGTCCGACCGGGCTTTGATGTGAGATGGCGGCGGCCTGCTTCAAACGCCGCCATCGAGGGGGAGGACGTTTCCCCGCCGGCTGAAAAGTGACGAGACGGAGCCTGACTCATCTCTGCAGCAAATAAATCTTTCTCCAGCGGAATATTGAGTAGAATTGTCACGCTTTGATGTCCGGCTAAATGTACAAAATATGTCACTTACATAGGAGTTGCTGAAACGATCTTGAAACTTGGCATGAAAGTTGCATGCGATTGACGAAACCTGCAGTAAACACGCACCACGATAGTCTGGTGCACACTTGTGCATTTGCGATGTAATAAGGTGAGAAATGCTACTAGTACTCAAAATATGTCCAATGTCAACCTGTGAATTCTCTATCTTAAACAACGTTCTTATTACCCCCACCGTTGCCAAAGGGTTATGTCTTGGTGCCGTTATTGTGCTTGTTTATAAACAGCATTACTCTAGAAGCTGTGAATGAATCCATGTGATATTTAATTCCTGGATAAGTAAAAACAAAGGTAAAACAAACGACTAGTTTGAGTATGGAAAACAAAATGGCTTGCTACTGCAGCAGCAATTCTATATTTTGTATTTCTTGTTCTGTGTATTTCTAAAATTATAATCATTCATAGGGTCCAATTGTGTTTCGGTAGATTCATTTCAACCGTTTGATAGCTGTTCGTTTCCATATTCTATCTGATAATACCTGTTACATCTACGTATTCATCCTTTTCAACTTTTCACGGTCCCTCTTTGGTATACTATTGTTAGAAGCTTCTCTTTCAATAATCATTGCCTTGACTTTCAAGAAGGATATACGTTAGTTATATTTCAGCCATACATAGTATTGACGAAACCTGCAGTAAACACGCACCACGATAGTCTGGTGCACACTTGTGCATTTGCGATGTAATAAGGTGAGAAATGCTACTAGTACTCGTGAGAAATGCTACTAGTACTCAAAATATTCAGCCATACATAGTATGGTGAAATATATTGTATTCGTAATGTTTCTTTCTTTCTTTCTTTCTTCTTTCTCCTGTCAAATCTTCAAAGTGATTCATCTCCGCCGTTCCTGGACCGAATGACCTGAAATTTGGCACAGGGGTAGAATGGGCCAATACCTTGATGCTTTTTTCTCAGTTTTTTTCATATCTGCCTCTAAAATGATTTTATTGAGATTTTTTTGGTCAATTTTAGACCAAAACTGTATATTTTGGCCCCTGTACCCTGGTATTACAACCAAATGAGCTGAAATTTGACAGAGATGTGCCTTGATAATGCCCCCATATAAATTCGATAACACTTTTGGTGTACAGTACAACAAAATGCTTATTTTTGCGATTTTTTGACCAATTTTTGACCAAAAAAGGACACTTTTGGCCCCTGTACCCTGGTATTACAACCAAATGAGCTGAAATTTGACAGAGATGTGCCTTGATAATGCCCCCATATAAATTCAATAACACTTTTGGTGTACAGTACAACAAAATGCTTATTTTTGCGATTTTTTTACCAATTTTTTGACCAAAAAAGGACACTTTTGGCTCCTGTACCTTGGTATTGCAACCGAATGAGCTGAAATTTGACACAGATGTGCCTTGATAATACCTTCATATAAATTCAATAACACTTTTGGTGTACAGTGCAACAAAAGGCTTATTTTTTGCGATTTTTGGCCAATTTTTGACCAAAAAAGGACACTTTTGGCTCCTGTACCCTGGTATTACAATTAAATGACCTGAAATTTGGTTTAGATAGGCATTAGATACTTGGTAACAAGATTCAAGTCAAATTTTTGACATAAACAACTTTAAAATGATTAATTTTGGCACTTTTCTGAGGGGAAATTTGTTTTCTTTTGGCCTCCTGACGTGACCTTCCGTGACCCCGCACAGAGCCACACCTGTGCGCGTCAGCCGGAGAGTTGATTGAATCAAAGACCTAGCCAATCAGCGAAGAGGAGGCCAAAGGCTAATTAATATTCATAAGCGGGGCCTCATGATCCCGTATATAGCAGTGTTCCCGCCAGGGGGAGCGAAGCCCGCCTAAGGCTCTCGCATTTTACAGTATTCAGAAGGCTTTATATTGTATCAGTTCTTACAAATGTGTAGGGGCATATCTATGATAATCGCAGCAGTCACTTAACTTCTCTTCAGGATTTCGGGTCAAAGCTTCAAAGACAACTAAAACCTCATAAACACAAACTTTACTTAGCTCAACAGTATACAAAAATATTGTACGGGTTGCCATCCTTAGTTGAAGCGCTTATTTATAGCGCTAGTATCTTCGATGCGCCGTTAGCCGCCGTGCGACTTTTGTTGACGGTCTGATATCCCTACGTCGTCGCCTCGCTGATATTCCCACGAACATGTTTCAAGAAAAATACCCAGCAAAAAACGCTGTTCTGCGTCAAATTCTATTCTATAAAACATGTGGGACTCAGTGTTATAGTCTAAATATTTTGTAGAAGCACCGCTGTAGGAAAGAAGGTCGCATGAAGTTCGCTGTCAACTGGCACACAGCACATGGCTGTTTGAAACTCTAAGTCTAATCAACAGCCGTGTTTGATTGATAGCCGGCGGTCCTTTGATGAAGTCGGCGAAAGGTGCGTTAGTTAGAAAATCTGCGTTTAGTTTTGATACGTAATTATAAGTTAGTGGCGAGAATGATTATTTTCTCATCAATATTTCTCTTCAGAATTATTTGAACTTAATTGTACATCTAAACAATTGGCTTACCTGTGCAATGTTTATATGATTAATGATCATGTGTAACGTATGGCTCCTAGTCAATAGATCAGCATTTTCTCTATTATATATAATAGTGACCACCTGTCTATAGTGGCCACATTTCCTAGTGCTGTTGTTGTTTGACATAAAGTTTGAACATTTAAATTGCAAGTAACTTTAAACTGCCAGAGTTTCAGCCCAATAAAACACTCTCAGCGCCAGCCTCGAGGGTATGAACAGACTGACCAGACAGACGAAAATAAATCCTCGAACAAGGTTCAATCGTATCTTCCGGGTCTGGCAGGAAGTTGTTAAACTAAAATAATAATAGGCTCGATGGCTGATTGCATACAAAGTAAAACAGTTTAACAGTTTTACAGCTTGAAGAAAACAAACGCTCCTACAGTACCTGCACCTGCTTGATAATTATTAAATCGTATGCCCTACTTGAATAAAAAAAATTTCACTGCAATAATGAATGTACCCACATCACAAGGAGCTTATACTTTTTTTAAACTTACACCTAGTTATCGTACGGAAAATTGTTAATGACATTACATGAAGTCATTCAACAATTTTCAGTCATGATGAAAATTTTCTGAATGGAAAGTGTGATTATTGTCATTTTCTGAAAAATAGAAGCAAGCTCTGTTTTTACCTGGAATCAATTCACAATACCAGTCCACTTTGGGGGATAATGTACTGTTAAGAGGATGTTCCATTTTTGCGCAGGGGTGATTTGGAACAGTCCAATGTTGCGTGGGAAGGGGTATGGCTGAAATATGCTGTATTTGCTCTTAAGCAAATGTCGGCCTTTCTAGTTAGTTTATTATGACCAGCAGGAATGAAAAAAAAACTTCTTTACCTTTCAAAGATGACGAAAAGTTTTCATATACGAGGATTAATAACCAATTATATTTCCTTCCCGCCGTTTCTGGACGGTAATTGTGCGACCAGAAAACATCCCGCCACGACGTTCCTCCGAGATGTTTTAATTCTGCCTCATTAGCGGCTGTGAAGTGACGATTACCGGCTCAGAGACGTAGTCTGCACGACAAGACACCGCCATAATCACTCACAACATCGGGAAATCCTGGCAAAACAGCGGACAATTCTCGGTTGGAAGACGAGCAATTGCTAACAAAACGAATCGCACGTCACCAAAATAACGCATAATTTGTGGTAAAGCGATATAATCCCAGGGAGTGAGATGTCCGAAAAATTAGCGCCGAAAGGAAGCAAGCTCCGAAATCAAGTGTCCATAAGTCATCGGGAGTCTTTGAAGTTTTGAAGTCGCCAAAAACTTTTCCTAAGTTTTAGACACTGTAAAGTCCCTGTCGTGGCGCGGGTGCAGAGACGGGACAGCCATGGCAACAACTTAAAGGATTGTCTATCTTGAAATCAGCTTTTGAGTTAGATATAGATTAGAGAGTGAACTCAGTCTGTATAGATAATTTCATCTAATTTTAAAAATTTCTTTAGTACCGTTTATTAGCTTCGCCAAGAAGATCATGTTTTTGCCTGACTTGGGTCTGTATGTAGGTCAACAGGATATAACTCGAGAAATTGTGGATGGAACTTTTTTATTTTTTGCAGGTGTGTAGCGGTTGTTGAAAGGCATGCCTAGTTCGAAAATGGGTTACCTGGTGTTTTCCTACGGTACATTAGCGAGCTTGGTATTTTTTTGGGTGTTTTTTCGGGAAGCATAAGTCAAAATGTAGCTGGGCGATTTCCACGATATTTGGCAGGTGTTTAGCGGTTGTGGAAAGGATTGTCATGTGCAAGAATGGTTTAGCTACCTTTTACCTATGGTGCTGTAGCTGGCTTTGTATGTAAGTGCGTTTGTCTGTATGCAAGATAACTCGAGATGTTCTTGATGGATGCTAATGATATTTAGTTGATAGGTAGGGGACACAGAAAGGAAGGTCAAGTTCGATAATGGGCCTCCTGGCGACTTGTTTAGGTACTGCAAGTGAGCATCAAATTTTGCGCCTAAATTTTCCAGAAGTGCCAGGTTCATGATTTTTTAATGGTGGATAGCTGTTGGTACTAGGAGTCAATGGTCTAATTTTGGGCCCCCTAGCAGCTTGTTTGGAACTGCAGTGGGTCTTATAGTTTGTAGCTTTTAAGAAGGATAACTGCAGAGGAGATTGATGGATATTTTTTGTTTTTGGTAGCTAGGTACTTTGGTTGATTATCAACATCTATTTGATATAATTACTTAGGGAAAGTTATGCAATTAACAGAAATAAACAGTGTTTTCTATATACAGATGCATCTCATTTTGACCTATATTTAAGGACACAGCTGTTTGCCAGATGTTTTGCCTGAGAAGCCTTGTGACCTGGACGCCCTAACACTGTGAAAATCCTCTTGACAAGCATGACATTCTGATTGACCAGGGATGCTACCACTGAGGTCATCTTTGGTCACAGTCCAATGCCCCCTATCATCAATACTATTCGGCCAGGCTGGCGTCTGGTAGAGACTACAGGATTTTAATAAAGCACTATGATTATGAAAGTTGCGCTAGAAAGTATCACAACAGTGTACATAATTCCATTGTCACCAGTTGGCCAAGAAAGTTATCTTTGGTAGCATTTGTGGGTTTGTGAGGAACACAAGTTCATGCAGTCATTTGCTATTGGGGTAGGTACTATTTAGTAATACATGAAAAAGACCTTAAAGTATTAATAAAGGCATGATTATTTGGCGAAGGGATGTGTTGGATGAACTCTAGTTCTAACTACAAACAAACATTTTTAAGAACAATCAACAGGGCAGCAGCAATGTAATGCGTGAAGAAAGAAGCACACAGTAAAGGGCGATACTGAATGTTTCTCCTCCGGCCTCCTCCATCTACTATGTCTGTTAATCACTCAAAGAAGAAGAGAGCAGCCTATCCCACTTGTCCTGTTGTAATGATATTAGCTATCTACAGACTTCTTTAGTTTCTTCTACCCAAATACAGCCGGCCATCTCTACGATGGTCACCACAACAGCAGAAATATGGTGAATGAAGAATGGAGAAAAACGAACAGGAATTTTCCATGCAGGGCAAATGATTAGATATTAGTGTTCTTTTCGTCTTAGGGACTTATGGAATGTCGTTAGAAAAGATCAACTAATCAGCAGGGCCTGCGGATTTCCGGTCCCGGCCCTCGTCCCAGCACTCCCCGTCCTCCCCGGTAATCCCATCAGGACATGCCGCGCGGTGGCTCCGGGACCATTTGGACCAATCTGGGGGAGATTAAGACCGTTTAGAAGTTAAGGGAGGATATCTCTGCTCCGAGAGGGAGATGAAGGAAAAAGATATGAGGTGACAGACTGGTGGTGTATACCTTAGAAACTGTTAAACATCCAAACATACACATCAGAGGATGGAACGATATTGATATAGATATTATTTGCCTGAAAAATCTTTAATCACTGATACTTTATAAGTTTTTTTTTCGGACTTTGTTAAAAAAAATTGTTCTTTGTTTTTTTTTTCATGTTAAATTATTTCTAAAGGCTAAAATCTCCAGCATTTTAAGCACACTAGCACACAGTGTATTTATGAGAAACGCCCCACTGAAAACGGTATCATACTAGAATGATTAGGTTTGTCCCCTAGGTATGAGTTTATGTCGGATCGATGTGTGTCAACTGCTTTTCCACAAACTTCATCTCGTTATCTACCACTACAGGGCGACGAACATACCGTTTCAGCAACTTTGAAAGGACAAAAAGATGTTAATGTTCTCTTACAGGCATTTTTTCTAAATTAAACACTCTTAAGTACCCCGAAATTGAACAGAGCTCTTATTGGTACAAAAACTACCAGCCACCTGTGTGGAAACAGGATAATTCATGCCCTTGTCATTCGCGTTTCAATTTCCCTCGCGAATCAATACTTAGTCCCCGTTATATGATCAGATAAGTAGGGTTTTCTATTATGAGAGGAAACGTAATAACTCTCGGGGGCGAAGTACCCACAAAATTTTACCATGCTCATAAATTATACACCAGTAAACTTTACCGCATCGTTTTCACGGGGTTGCGCCAAATTGGAAACATCGGGGCTTAAAACATGGCCCGCGACAAGACAGGAAACCTTCCCCTGACAACCTTTCAATTCAACAGGTTAGAAAACAGTGCTTCTACGTCTTAGAAAACAGTTGCCCTATGAAAAAGTAAAATGAAACTCCACAGTGTCTTTGTCTGAACTCGCGATTCCCGCTTCGATGGACAACATATGCCGCAAGTGGCACTAAAAGTACGTCCCCTGATCCCACAAATGGCCCGGATTGGGGATGGCCATTGCGGCCAATTTGTGGCGGGGCCTTTTACGACGACAGAGAGCGACAAAATGGCCGCCCTTGAGACGGCTTTGGTCGTAAGTGGATTCCGCGGCCATTAGGGAGATGGGCACCGGAGCTGGGTAATGAGTCGGAGGGGTTTTAAGACATCTGTGGCTGAAAGCTTGGCCAGGAAGGGTCCGATGCTGGCGATGATAAGCACGGCTGTACCTAGGAGGAAGATACTTACTAACTTAGCAATAACTAGCTAGTACTTAACAGTGCAACTAGCTAGTACTGCTTCTGATCTCAGTAACATCGCGATATTTCCAGGAAAAGTACAGAAAAGTTATCTCAAAGTAATGTCTACCCTTCCCCACATCATGCGCTACTGAAATATCCTCAGATTAAATCCTATTATGTTGATGATATCCCTAACACAACGTGGAATTATCTCATCTTAATTCCCTGTGCTAATGGATCCCCGGACAGAGTGTGTTGTACGAAAATCTATTTGAGCGCCATTTCCCAGAACAAAAACTGTCTGATAAACTTACAAAAGGGAAAAAATACAAAGACATCGTTCTCGCTCACTGAGACCATGGCCATTTGGAAGGACATCCGATTCAAGTACGTCAGTGGTGTGGACAGTGGACGTAACTCAGGAAGGTGAAGGGCGAGAGAAGAACGGCGTGGATGAGGATATAAACGAAACATGTTAAAGTCATATGCTTGAGTAACATACAAAATTCATTTTAGAAAAATTGCTATAGGGACTTACCCCTCTAAATTTTCGGTCAATCTCCGTCGACCTTGTTGTTTAGAGGGGTAAGTCCCTATACTTATTACAGTGTTGGAAGTAAAGTTTAGCAATTTTTTTATAATGAATTCTACCAACACAGATGAACTTTCATGCTAAAATTCATTTTGTTAGAATTCACAAGCTTTCCAGGTGGGTAAAGCGCATAGCATTCAGCTTGACCTCTCTGAGACATCACAATTGAAGGCAAATAGAACAGTACACTTAATGAATATGGACGATTCACGCCATCCTCGAACTAGCCAAAAATTGCTTCAACTTAATATTCAACTGACTCCAAGGCCCATGACAGGTGAAGTATTTTCCTCAAAACATAAACTTCAGTCATGGCAGGTGTACTGCGCAACAGGCAATCATTCAGCACCAAGGACAGTCTCCCTTCCTTATCTCGACTTTAAAGACCGGTCTGGTTAGGGATGCTTGGCATACGCGAACCTTCATGAAGGCGATTCCAAAGAACTTGAAAGTTGAAAGGGATGCCGTCTCGGCTAAAAAGGAACAGACGCATATTTCAAAGTTCATCGCCTTCTACATCTTATGGCATAAACGTCTGGCGATGTCACAACAGGCGAGCATTCAGAACAAGCACAGCTACAGGGCTATGGTTGCCCCTTGCATGTGCACATTAATGTTTGACGTAGGCCTTGGTGGTCATGGTACTTGACAATTCATGACATTTGAACTGAGCGAGATGTGAGTCAATAGGGATTGCGTCAAATAGGGATTGTGTCTTGGCTAAAAAAAGGAACAGTAATCTGCTTTTTCAGCGAACCCTGCATTGTGAAAATTGTATCCTTGCTCTATTATAAAATATCCCATAATATATGTCTGAAAATCGTATTTTTGATTGCGAGCAAACTTTGTATTTTCAAACCCAATATTTCTGAACTGTGGTGGTAAGTCATTATAATCTAGATAGAAGCAGCCTTATACTGTCGGACTTGATTTTGCATCTGAATTGGACATCCTTGAGCGTAACACACCAGTTAGTTTCTTGTTATGATGCATTGATAGATTCTTAGCAACAGAGATGCAGTACCTTGTTTATGTCCCACCCGTGCGGCCACACGACTCGGCCCCCCAAGAAGACGACCGGGATTCCTCAGACCCACCACTCTATCACCTAGTAAAGTACTGTTCTGACATAATTGCACACCGAGCACCACGCGGCAGGACGCTGACGTTCGTTTTTCTCTGGTACACCGACATTGCCGTCGGCAGCCCCCGTTAAGTAGGACGTTTCGTTGCGTGGCAACGGGAAAGTTTCACCGGGGAGTTCGCGCGGGGGTAAGTGCGTCGCACATTAGCCTAGGATCAAGCTCTTGTCAGGAACTAAGTTGGGTGTGAAACTCATTTGTTCTTGGGTGAATTCCTGTAGCGCCTCGGGGTCGGCGGGGTCACGCCGGCACGGCTGTGCGTCGTTAGCGGGACATAGAATAAAACAGGGAGAAATTGGGGCTCATTTCGGGGGGTAGAGGTCACGGGAGGGGGCAGAGGGCACACCAGGATCACTGGCCGCCGGATGGCGAAACCGCACGATCCGGGTCCCCGGGCGCGTGTTGACGATCCTCCCGGGAACAGACAACACATCTCCGAACGGGCGTTGCATCCGAGCCGAGGCTTGATCGACTTGCTGGGGGTGGCGGGGTTAATGAAGAGTCAGACGGGTGCTACTCTTCTAGTTACGCCCTATTTCTTGTAATTATGACACTCTCTTGCAAAACGGCGCCCCTTTTGCTCCGCGCAAAGCGAAACTCGTAAAAACGAATTCCAGAGAAAAGCAAAGGTCCCGCGGCTGGGGGATTCGCTCGGCACATTACGATGCTCCGTACAAACCATGACGAAATTAAACCTTAATTAACGTTCCACCAAGGCGAAGGTGCTGTTGATGTTACATCTTTGCATAGACACGATAGGAGCATTAAAAGGGTACAAAACATTGACTTATGGCCGGGGAATTAGAAGTCGCATTGTTTCTTCTTCTATGAAGAAGCATGTTGTTTTTGGAAAATTATCTCAAAAGATGATAACACATCTGTAACAAACGCGTTAACATGATCTACAATGTTTTCAAATAATAAAGGATGAAACTGCAAATCCCAAGGACCTAACAAAGAGGAACAAGGTCTTACAAAGATCTACCCACATGCAAACTATAAAATAGTATCCATCCAGGCGTTCTCTAGTTACTATATCTCCGTCACAAACACACAATATTCACTAGGATACTTCAGTAACACGGAGGTAACAAATACGAATGTTATTTTCAATTTTTTTCGCTTCTTCTAGGTAACAACATGATTGAGAACTATAAAACTGAGAAACAGAAATGAAAGAAAAAGTCTAAACACTGCTTGTGAACGATCAGACAACATAATAATCGTACAGCTTCTTCTAGAACTCGAAGCTTCCGGTTCATAGAACCAACGACTAAAACTTAACTTAAGTAAGTCTGTCCGAACTGTCCTAAGCAACAAAGCACGACCAATCACGGTCCAACGGTGAGAAGTCGAACGACTGGATGTTTGAGAGGACCGAAGCCGACGCGAAGCAAATAGAGACGGAAGCTTCTCTAGTATTAGGTAATGGTACTTCAAAAGAAATCTTCTGCGAGAAAATCATCTCAAATCAAACGCTAATGGAAAAATCTTTCATACAGCTGTCGAGCCATTTTCTTACTGGCGTTCGTATCGATTAGTTGTCAAAACTTTTATGTGGTGTCACGCCGAGGCGCGCGGGGTCAATCCCGCCAAAATGCACTTGGCTCCAGGGAGATCCCGCGGGAGCAAGCTGTCGTCTGCGAGCGCGCGCGCGGGCGGTGAGCCCCGCTCTGTCCTGTCAGAACCCGGGCTGAGGAATGGAGGTAGAAAGGCCAGCGGATGGGTCAATCGATTCGTGATGGATGATAATCGATATGTAATTGATGTTGTAGGATCGCCCCTCTGTACGGCCCGGCCGGGAGAAGGCACACATGCAGACCTCGGGTCTGGGCCGTGCTCGTGGTTACCTAGCAACGTTCTGTACACCAGCGACTTCGTCAGGTCAAGTCGTTTGTCCTTCTCGACTAGAACAATCAGTCATGTCGCTCTGATGGTGAGACTTTGTAGGCATATGGATTTATCTATGTCTTTTTTTATCGAATCATTATGTAAATAAGATATCGAAATTAGAAGTAAAGGCGCTAAAACGAGTCTGGTGAAAGAACTCATTGTAAGGTACAACCTCAATGTAAAGTTTAACTTTGATAAGTAACGTTAACCACCATTCTACCATGTTTAAATAAAATTGATGTCTTCAGGATATACGGGGAATAAGACAAAATGTCGAATATCAAATGTAATATTACTCAATTTCAGGTTAGAGTGCAAGAGAAAGAACTTTGTTTTGATTCACAAAAACATTGCTATTGTAACGTTAATGAATCGAGTTGAAATCATCCAAAACATTATACAATTTTTCTTTGATCATGTGGGCAGTAAGTCAAGTTTTCCCCTTGCCTGACAGATGTACGATGCCATGTTTTCTAGTCACTTGACACATGGGTTAATCGCCGCGGCCGTCTCACCTGCATGGACATTTGTTACAAATACATTTAGTCACTTTTCGGGCGCGTTCTGTTTGGAACTGCACTAGTTTCTGCACTAGTTTGGAACAGTTAAAAGGATTCTGTTACATTCATCGTATTATATATAAGATAGGTTTCCGACATTGTCTGTCACATTTGTGAATGTGTTGTCCAATGTCAGCTGTTGTTCACTTCTAGTCGATGACCAGTTTACTAGCAAAAGCGCCACGTTGAAAAAAAGTGCGATGCCTCAACATAGAATCCTGGCCTGGAATCAAACCTAATGTAGCTGCCGAGTTTCTATTTTCATCTCCGTGGAGAGGATAAAAGAGGTGCGGCAGCTATAATGGCTTTGTATACCAGGCTAATGGAGTCAAACACATTGGTCAGTCGTTGTTATTTTACCATACATGTACAGATATCCTTTGTGACGATTAGTAATGTGCCCCTGATGCCTAAACTAAGGCCATACTGAGTTGATTACATGGATGGCATCCTCTGGGCACCCCAAAACTGATGCCAGCAGGCGAAAAAGTTGCCTTCATTATGAAATATACGTGGTGAGGAAGGTAGAACAAATACCTGAACATGGAGCACTGATAACATGGTATAACAAACAGTGAATTCTTTATATAAGTACTTTCACATCTTGTTCTTTGACTTTGATTTCAAATCAGGAGTAGAATGCCATCTAAACCACAAAAAGTGAACAAGAACAAGTGGTGGTATAGCAGTTTTTGATACTTTTAAAGGCATCTCATCAAAGGACCAAAAAGACCTGTCATGGTTGTTCTACACGTGGCAGTACAAAAGAGATGCTGTCTTAATTGTATCCCACTTTTATCCTATGAAGACTGAAAGGGTATGTATCTTACCTTATGATATTCACTCACAAGCATGATGAAGTGTGCAGAACTGAAACAAGCACATCCTCCCCACTTTTCTGCCTAACTATGTGACTTTGTTTAGCTTATCAAACACAGGTTGTGATGATTTCAACACAATACATTTGTACTCCCACTTGCGAATGCATTTATTATCAAATATGCATCATTGACATATGTGAGCCTCATTTTAATTCTTTTAAAATTCATCTTATTTGTGCTACATTTTGCATGAACTACATGCCCCATCTGCCTCTCCATTCAATGCATTTTCTGCAGCCTCTACCTCAAACATTAGTCCATTGCTCACAGTGGCATATATTTTTGCACTTTAAAATTTGGTAAAACAGGAAAGAAACATTCAACATTTTATCACCACCTAGGTGAGAGTTTATCTCTTTTCAGAATGGTGACAGTATTCTATTAAAGACAATAGCATCAAACATGTTGAGTTGTCATTTCAGTTGGTAGAGTTTGGAATTGAGACAAAATGTACAATTGCCAACAATGGAAGAAGGCACAACAAACATTGAAGTATAGATCTTTTTTCATCATATTTTTACTTTCAATGCCCAGATATTGCCCCGCCCACTAAAAATAATGCATAGTAAACTTTACACATTGAAAGGCAGACAAATGTTTTAATGAGGCACATAGTGAGAAACTTGACTGCTTTATATTAGTTAAGAGACATGTCTTAAGCTTAAATCCTTTACACGTACCTCAACTAAGCCTAATACCAAATTCAATGAGATTTTGTTCATTAGTTGGTTTGTCAAAGGAGGTTCTTTTTTAACCTCCTTGGTTTGTCTGTTACTTTGTTGACAGAAACCACCAAAACATTATGAATATATTTCAATTGTTTTGTGGGTTGGCCTTTGTCTATCAAAAAAAGATGTTTCCGGAAAGCGCTGGATCTGCATCCAGGAAAATGTTTTTGTTTTAAATCATAAGTTTTTTTTTAAATCATGATTTTTGGTACTGAAGCACCAGCTAGCAGATTGTTGTGGTACCGCAGGACTGGTGATGAGTACAATGGCCATATAGTGATGCCTTTGTGGTTCTAGCTATATGTTCCTGCAATTTGCTTTAGTTTCTCAAACAACGGGTCCTCTTGCTCTTCTGCTGTTTTTAGTAACTCCTGTAAGATACAAGAACATGGTGCTTGGTGTTATGTAACAATTATCTCCACGTATAATAAAAATCACAGCACTAAAGTGGCTTAGTTTGAAAGGTTGTAGGTACTGCCAAACCTGGTCTCAGCAGCCACTGAAGAGATTGAGGAAAATAGTTAGTGATGGAGAGTGGTTGCTCCATACAAATGGGTTGGTTGGTCAGGAAAAAATACACTTGCACAATTTAAACCTGCGCTACAGGGAAATATATCTACAAGAGATGCCCCCAGTTTCTTAACTCCATATTGTTATGAAGATAAATTTCAATAAACCATTAATAAAACAAAGAGAGCTAATGTCTATTTTAACATTAAAACCACAGCTATTATTGGCAATCACATCACAGCTCATGCTCTTACAAAGTGCAACCTCAACAAAACCTGAAATTTGTCCATAGCCTGAGAAATTTTACCACATGTACTGTCTTGTTAAAAACATCTTCCAGACCACAACACACTGCAAAAAGATGGACTTTACTAGACTAACTACAATAGCTATATGAAGAATAATTTGCCAGGGGAGACTGACTGTCCTGGCACCCTACTTTTGCTGCATTCTACTGTCCAAACCCCAGTGGGAAGGCCTGGGAGGCTAGTATTAAAATTGATTAAAAAAAAAGTTTACCGATATTTTCAAAGCATCATCCTTGGCCAGGAGAATCTTTAAGAGATACAATCTTGTCACTGAGAGAGTCAGATCCTCTCCTACTGACGTCTGTAATAGGAGGCGTTCTAGAGTCTTCTTGGATTGTCTGATGGAAGAAAAGACATGTAGAATAAGAAACTTTAGAAAACAATCAGTGAAAGGATCAAAATGTCAAATAGACAGGAATAAGAGGATAATGAAAGAGATGAAATTGAGATCTTCTCCAACTGACTTCTTAAATAGGAGGCGTTCTAGAGTCTTCTTGGATAGTCTGATGGAAGGGAAGACATGTAGGATAAGCAATTTTAGAAAACAATCAGTGAAGAGATCAAAATGTCAAATAGACAGGAATAAGAGGATACTGAAAGAGATGAAAATACAATGACAATAATCTGATAAAGAAAGTCTGAAAGATTCTCACGACATAATCCTTTCCAGTCCACTTCTTACCAATGAAAGTAGATAAGCAATTTTAGAAACAATCAGTGAAGAGATCAAAATGTAGAAGCTGAGCAGTAGTGCACGAGGATACTGAAAGAGATGAAATCATTGGTGGCCTCCAGTGCCAAAGAAAGTCTGAAAGATTCTCACGACATAATCCTTTCCAGTCCACTTCTTACCAATGAAAGTCAATGTTCTTACTTGATATTTTTCAAAGAGAAGTACAACGCCCCCTGTAGAAGCTGAGCAGTAGTGCACCATGGGTCTATCTTCAGTGCTTCATTGGTGGCCTCCAGTGCCAATGACTTCCATCTTTCCACATCTGCACCCTTGCCCTGGTCATAAATGTTAGGATAAAATAGTTACATCTCATGGCATATATTATGAGGATAAACAAGTGTTCAAAGGCCTTGTCAGGGCATATACAAAGGTGTACAAGGAATTTTTTTCCAAATTTTTTTTCTGAGATTAGGAATGCCTCGAGGAGAATCCCTGTGACAGGTTTGAGTGCTCTTGAACTAACTGCAGCTCAGTCCAATGAGTGGCTGCCTTGGGTAGGTTTGAGTGTATATTTGCGTATGTAGATTAACCTGAGTTGGACCTAAAGGACAGTCTGTTTCTGTAATGACAGTCTACCAAAACTAATGAGCTTTCATGCAACTACATGTATGATCATGTTTTACAACACAGCACTGAAGACTAACCTGTACCATGAGTAGAGCCAAGTAGGCTAGCCTTAGTAGGGCAGTGGTTTTCCCCTGTGGAGAGGTGGCCACCTGGAGACTCTGTCTGTAACACATCTCTGCTGCTACAACCATGCCCTGGCTCTGGTACACTGATGACAGCAGCTGGTAAGGTTAAGGAAAAACATCAGATTTCATATACACAACCTCACATCTTTCTCAGGTAGGCCTTAGGGCTTGTCAGTAGTGAGCATAGTTTTCACCATTCTTCCCAATCCCACAAAACTCCTCCTCCTCAAGTCTATCTAGTCTGTTCATCCTGTTTAGTAGGTGTTTTTGTTGTCCCTCCCTCTCTTCTTCCTGACTGTTCCTACATGTAAACTGTTAAGTTTATGTTACATGATGAAATTATTTTTCAAAGAAAAATGTAGGGCTCCTTATTAGACACTTTTTGGATTTGGAAAAATGCTCTCCAAATCTTAATTCCTAAATCACACAGAATAACGTACCTGCCAGGCCATAGCTGTCGGGTTTGACAGCACTGCTGTCCTCAGCTGTTCCACAGAGTCAACAGGCTGTCCAGCTGTGACTTTCACGGCAATGTCGGCCATAGCACTAAGGGTGCTGAGGGGTGGGGAGGGAGTACTCTCCTGCAGAATCCAAATTCATCTCAATCAATTGCAGCTTGCGCAAAGCTACTGTCATAATGTCACAAAGGATGGACATTGTACTGTATTACTGAAATTTTCATGGTAGCTTCATGCATTTTTTGAAGTGACTTCTTTACTGCAAACTCAATACCACAGGTGTTTTCTTTACTGTACAGTGCATGACATGATAGCACTATTAAAAACTCAAAGCCACCATGAACACCCACTGCAAAATCAAATCACAGTGCACAGCAATATCATGGTAGGCATGCTGGTTTAATGTACCAATACAATTTGGTGGTCACAAGGCCCTTGAGAACAAATGATATCAACGAAAAAAAATAAGTGAGAGTGTAAAGGTAATTCAGCACCAAGGACAGATCTAAACTGTTAGTGCTAGGGACTCATGCTGTGTTGTACATGGGGTCATTTATTCAGTATCAAGCAATATCATGGTAGTGTCAGTGTCAGTGTGACAGTCATCATGAATATTTCAGGAATTGTTAGTGTGAATGTCATTCAGCACTAAGGACAGATTCTGCTATAAATGACTACTAAATGGAGACACGCAGAAAGACAGATAGACAAACATGTTACCTTATTACAAGTGTTCTTAGCCTCCTCAAACCTCCCCAGCTCCATGAGACTGCTGACTGTCTGCACAGTAGCCCACTGTTTCATGACAGGAGAGTTCTCCGGCTGTCCAGGCTGTTCTAGCAGTGCTGTGATCACTCTGGTACAGCCCAGGTCAGCGCCTTTCCTGTATGAACCCTGACCCTTAACCTTTGACACCACGTTATTGGCATACACCGCTGCTGTCAGAACTAGCCATGATGTCAGCTGACCTGGAAATTACATTTGATATATTGTAAGCTAATTGCAATACATTTTTTCCATAGTAGGATACTTTAAAACCCTCTCATGTACAACATTAAATGTATCTGGGCCCCCTGGATAGTGCCCTAGCTGACGACAACATACTGAAAATCTTGAAACATTTGTTTCAGCTTTATTTTCAGTTTTTGAGGTGATTCTCCGTCGCAAAATCAAGATATAGTAAATATACATGTTACGTGCTACAGTATTGTTTCATATGCAAACTTTTAACACCTGGAAAACCTCCTTTCCACACCTACCACGGAATTCAATCCCTGCTAAAATAATTGGAGTACTTGCGTGCAGCAAAAAGAAGAAAAATTATTTCCCACCTGGGTACAGATGAACAGCCTTCTGCGCTGCCACCAGTCCGTCCGTCCGTCTGTCCCTAGTGTGGACCCCAGCTGCCAGCTTCCCCAGGCTGAGGTTCAAAGCCTGTTCTTGTGTGGGGGTGGGGGTCAGGGTGTGGGGCACCTGTGCAGCCGCATGTGCAGCTGTGGCATGCTGTGGCTGCTGCTGGAGGGTGAAGGCAGCAAGGAGCTCCCACAACTTTGTCTCTGATGGGTACCTGGGAAGGAAGCAATGTAGCAAGCCTTTTACATGGATTTGATGATGGTAAAAATTGGATTTTATATTCTATTGAAAGATAAAATAATTTAAACTATAGATATTACAACCAAATTGTTTAAATTTACTATGGTGCTAATCTTTTGCTTGTATCTTAGGAAAAGGTATCAAGAATAACATTCAGGATTAAAATACAAGAGATGTCTTCAGTTGTGACAGGCTACTTTGAAGCCATTGATCTTTGGCTGTACAAAGATGTTTTCAAGATATTCTTACCTCAAAGAGGGTTGTTTAAGTATAGATCTAAATGTGAACTGGGTAGTTAAAAAACTTAAGACTTGGACTGACTTGTGGATATTCTTCAGGATAGCATTCCTGGCGGCCATGTTGTCCCCTTGCGCAGCACACAGACAGGCCGTGAGGAAACTCACGTCAGACAGGAACCGCTGGTCGTCTCCCTGTTTCAACAGTTCTGCCAGCGCCGCAGAGGCCAGCGTCACATCCCCATTGGTCAGACCCAGCGCACACAGGGCCTGCAGACCATGCACACTGGGGGGCTGGAGTTGGGAACTGCCAGATGGGGAAACAAGTCAGGTTGATAACTTACCGAATGGGTCATGAGCCACACTATTGGTTTCCTTTACTAATCAATGCAGTGTATGGAATGTACTTGTGTCTATGTGCTGAGTTTTATTTTTTAAGTAATTGTAACAAACTATACCTAAATTCAGGGCAACACACATTATATGGAAGTTTATGATTTGTAGATAATGAAAAATAAAGACATTTCAAGACGTAAATCTATCTATAGAAAGACAGTCACTATAGACAGAATTCTTAATTTGGGGACAATGGGAAAAGTAACCCAAGGGACCACCGTGAAGTGGCCACTATGACCAAATGGGTCCCCTGCAGGGTTGCTTTGACAGTACTGCCAATTAAATTTGAGGATCATACACACTTTTCTGCTGATAACATCATGATATCTTAACTGTGTTGGTGAATGACATGCTACCAAGTTGTGAGAAATCCTTTACCATCTGAACAGCAGAGTCTTGGCTCTCTCCACGTCCTCAAACTTGTGAGCCACCATGGCCATGGCTGCCAGCACGCAGGACTTGTCTGTGTCTGAGGGGGCCACCTGGAAGGCCTGCTCATAGGCTAGAAGTGCAGAAAAACAGAGAAAGTGAGTGATATATGTTGAAGAAAACATAGAATACACAAGTCATAGAATGTACAAATCTGAGTGGAGATGGAAAAAATATGTTCACTTGAACAGAGATAGTCCTTCCACCTTCAGTTATCAGTAAGGCAGTAGGGAATCAACATAACTACTGATTACAATAGAATTGCCATACCTGCATAACTCTCTTCTAGTTTCCCAGCCCTATACAGAGCATGTGCCAACCCACAGACATCCCTGAACTCTCCCAGTGGTGAGACAGCCCTGTACTGTGTCACAGCCTCCTCAAACCTTCCTCCTGCACACAGCACTCTGCCGTGGTTACACAGAGCCTTGTTCAGCTTGTCCTGGTCTCCTGTTCCACTCAGAAGTTCTACTGCACAGGAAAATGCCCTTTCTGCCCCTTGTAGCAACCCCTGGTGCTCCAGCAGTAGCCCCAGCATGTTGTAGGCGGTGGGGTTGGAGTGAACGCGGTCGGTGTATTTTGACAGAGCCAGGCTTGCAGCCAACACGGCTCCCATCTGTACAATGTTGTACTTGTACACGTCACTGTTCCGGTTTGTCGTGTCTTGCAGCGTAGCGCACACCCAGTTGGCGTACCCGATCCCTCCTTCCAAGTGCGTGCCAAGCTCTGTGGTGTGTCGGAAGAGGTCCATGGCTTCCTCGTGTCCGATGGTTTCTGCCACCAATGCCTGGCCAATCCAAGATGCGACGTAAGACGGGTTGAGTGACTGTGCAACCTTAAAGGTTTGGTGGGCAAGCTCCACCTGGTCATACCTTAAGTACAGTGCACCTAGGTTGGTCCATGCCTCCACGTTGTTAGGTTCTGCTTGAGTGGATTTTATGAAGGCATGCTGTGCCAACTCAGGATTATCGGCTTCTTTTGAAGCTGTCACCACGCCCAGAGCTGTCCAGTGTTTGTGGTTCCCACTCTCCAGTGTTATTGCCTTCTTCAAAGCTTGTGTCGCTTTTTCTACAAGACCTTTGGAAGCCTCTTTATCACTGTCCTCTTGGGCCTGGTAAAAGTAGTTCAAGCCGAGGTCATGCCAAAGGCTAGAGCAGTCCTCCGCTAGACGCAGTGCCCTGCCATAACATCTGCCACCAAGAGCGAGGACGTCTCTCTTACCCATAACCTGGTCTTCAGCAACCTCCTTCCCTTTCCTCAGCAGTGATCCAGGTACATTAACTGTCACCAAATCTGCTGAGAGGGGATGAAGCAATGTGCAGGCATCCCCTAGCAGTTTCCACAGGCATGACAGGTCTGCTCTCACACTCACTCCCTTGGCCAGAGCAAGGATGGCTGACTGAGATGCATCTACAACCCTCCCATTCAAGTACTCATTCAATGCTTCTCTGGCTTGTGCTAGGTATGTTTCTCCCAAGCCTTTCAAGGCAGGAACGTAACCATTATCCTTCTCCAGAATGATCTGGTATTCTGCAATGGCATCAGGAAACTGTCCAAGGACTTGTTTGATTGCTGCTACTTGGTACAGACTGTATGTTGCCTCAGGGTTGAGTTCTGCAGCCTTGGTGAAGGCCTTGAGGGCGCCAGTGTACCCGCCACGACTCAGGTACGCCTCTGCCAGACACTCCCAACAGTGGGGGTCTTTTGGATCAGCCCTGAGTGCAGCCTGCAGGCTCTTGACAGCCTGGGTCCCGTCCCCATGTTTCAGTTGGTACAGCCCCAGTCTCAGCCAGGCCCACTTGGCAGTACCTGCACTTGCTTTACTGGTTACAGAGACGTACAGTTTCAATCCTGCCTCCTCCTCTCCCAAAGCAATGCACGCATCTCCAAATGCAGCCCCAGCTTCCTCGCTAGACTGGTCCAGATCAAACGCTTTCTGGTAGCACCTCTTTGATCTCTGCACATCCCCAGCCACATCTCTATAGTAGTGCCCGAGGTACAAGAATGTGTCTGAGTGATGCGGATCGAGTTTTGCAGCCTTCAGCAAGCTTGTCATGCATTTGGACTTGTCTTTCTTGGTTTCGTCTCCCATGATCCAGTACAACTGTCCTAACAAGAAGTGGTACAAGGCAACCTCACTGTCCAATTCCACTGCCTTTTTCAGTTGTTCCTCTGCCTCTTCGTACTTCCCCTGCCGTGAGAACACCAGCCCCAGCAGTGCCACCATGGTGTGTCGGGTGGCATCAGACTTTATGGCTTGGTAACAAAGTTTCTCTGCCTTGTCCAGATCTCCCAGCTTAATGTACGTCTGGCAAAGTCCTTGAACAGCTTGTTGGCATGACGGTTCTTTTTCAGCTTCCTGGATGTAACAAAATTAGAAGTTAGGATATAAAAGGGGTAATTTTGACATGTTGCCGGATAAACCACACAACTGAACTGGTCAGTGGTCAGTGCTCTTCAGCTATCTGACCCAATTGCACTGGACATAAAAACTTTATGCCAAGCAATTGTACCAGATGACTGAAGAAGGCTGAGCAATTCAGTTGAACATTCCAGTGAGTCCAGTTCCAGGGAGCAGGAAAACAAAAAAATTCCTCCATGGCATAATTTCCATCTCAGATGAAGTTTCATGCTAGAAGCAAAATTAAATGGGCCAAAATTGATGATGCACATGTAAATGTTGCCCGTAAGTCAATCTTGAGTAGCATCACCCTTGCTATACCTGAGTGTATAGATGGAGTGCCTCTGTCAGGTTAGCTGGGAGGTTGGATCCTGTCAGGGATTCTGCTAGTAGAAGTGTGAGCTTCCTCTGAACTGTGTCTCTGTTCTTCACACTTTGTAGTTTCTCCAGGACCTTTAAACCTTCAAAATTAAAGATTACAAATTGATACAGAGATAACACACAGATACAATTACCTTGCTTAATTAGTCAAATCTAACAAGTAGTAGTTCAACAGCGATCAATGTTATCATACATTACAGCATGTTGAGAGAGTCAGTCATTGTCTTTTCTCATGTCAATTCACATGCATATCTTATCGAATATCAAAAATTATGTAGCCTTATTTACCCCTCGCTTATCTTTTTTAGCTTTTGCCTGCTTGAAAACAAACAACACCAGCAACTGACCTTGCCTTGCTGAGTCTATCGCTCCCCCACAGTCGTGTAGCTTGACCTGCACCTGCGCCAGGTGCAGCCAGCCGTACACACAGTCCCTCCTGCTGCCCACACCTGTCTGCAGCAGCTGCCTGGCTCGTGCAGGCTCCCTGTGCAGCAGGTGGAACCCCTGCAGGAGCCGGGCTGCTGAACTGTCGGGGTCCAGGGACTGCAGCTTTGTACAGGAGGCGAGGGTGGCCTCTGAAACTGAGTCTGCAACCATGTTTGGTTAGCAATTGGTACAGCACGGCTAACTTAGTTAGTAACTAGACAAGACTGCAAATTTAGAGCCAAACCTTCACTCACTATGGCCTGTGTGCCATCCCAGTTAGCCTACTGGGGTTCCCATACAACCTCTAGACTAGTACACTATCAAGGCTGTTACCCTGGCTATAGTGATTGAAGGCTTGGCACTGAATCTGTAGCCTCTTCTAGTCAGAGTTCATTGTAATAAAACTCTGAAACTGGCCTGAGTAGATATAGGAATTTCACACTCCATTTTGGATGCCAGCTTTTAAAAATTTTTTGAGCCATTTTCACAAAAATGAGATCTTCTTAGAGATTATTGTATAAAAGTGTATATTACAGAAGACCTACCATCCTCTATCCCCAGTAGACACAGAGTCTGCAGTGGGAAGGTGCTGTCAGGGTGTGTGGAGGCCATGTCCCTGCACAGGGCCTCTATCTGAGCTGCAGTCTCCAAATGGTTCTTACAGAGAAAACAACAGGAACGCAAGTTTCATGTAGATTTTCTTTAAAAAAAAGGAAACTGTGACACTTTTTACCCTTTATTGATGCTAGCATGTTTATTCTATAATTCAAACAAAACTTCATCTGTTGTAATATACATCTGTTGCTTTCCCCTTCTGTCATCAATAAACACAAAGCTGACCAGCTATTGTGGAGCTTAAAAATGGCACACTTCTTACCTCTAGAAGAAGTCGGATGTAACCTTCATAATGTTTTCTGTGATCTACTCCAACAACTGTACCAGACTTTATAACAGTGGAGTAAGCCTTCTTCAACTGTGAAAAGTAAAACAAAAATATTGTCACAGGTCTGCATTGACAAACTGGAGGCAAAAAATTGGTTGTCTTCAGAGGAGTATGACGATGTTTTTGTAATCAACTGATCAGTAAATAGTACATCTTACATGGAATCAGCAGTTCTAAAGGTGAAAAAGTAAAAAAAAATTAAAAAGGATAAAGGCAAAGGTAGCTTTTATGAGGTTGTAGGGGTAGTGGGTTGTTAATCCACGAAAGACAGGCTACCCCTAGGCACTCTCCTTCCACAGCATTTTACCTCCCCAACCTAAGTCAGGTACCTATTCTTACACCTGGGTAGACTGAGGAAAGTTGCTTAAACTTTAAAGTGCCTTTCCTAATGGCACAACATGTAGCCTGAGGAATGGCAGGAACAAAACCCAAGACCTCTTGATCTTGGGTCCTCTGGCCTAGCCACTTGGCTGTGCGATGCTAAACTTACCAAGTCCATGTCCTCTATTGACAGGCCCTTCTGTTGTGACAACACTGTGATGATCTTGACCCAGAACTCAGCCACATTGTCATTGTCATCTGCTTCCTTAGCAACAATGATCTCCCTCCAGACTTCCACTGCCTGCATAGAAATGAGAGTACACAAAATGTAAAAAAGAGTATGCAAAGTTCTTCCCTCAAGATACATTTGTCCTTAAAGCCCATAACACAGTTAAAAAATTGATTAGTCAACAAGTCTGTGAGGTCTAAATAGCATTTCCGTAGAAATGTGCCAGGTGTTCTCTAAACCATTGCCCTTAAGGATCAGTTGACATTTATGGTTTAATGAGCCCCACTCAATGCAATAGTGGAAATTTTCAGGCAAAAAGTATGGTGATTTTGGGATTCAGTGACCTTTGAATTCTGGCAATTGATCGCCAAAGAATACTGACTATGTGACAATGGCACAAATGTTGCAGCAGTTGCAATTAAATTGTTCAATAACAAGTTCATAGCCATACAGACAGATAGGAATGGATATACAGTATATGGCCTTTGATTTTGCTAGTCTACCACTTATTTGATAACAAAGAAGAGACTAAGGAGGCACCTTTCTGACATCCCCAACTTTAGCCAGTAGATCACCTTGCTTTGCTGCAAGTTCTTGCCACTTGGTTTTATCACTATTCAAGAGAGAAAGACGTTGAAATGAACATATCATGGGGTTGTCTTATACTGTTACATACAAGAAGATATTCTGAAATAGGAAACTCTGCAGTCAAATTCAATACAAACAGTATTAGGTAGCAATGATGGTCACTTATGGACCTCTTTCCAGTAGATGTCAATTGCTGGTAAACCATACAGCAACCAACATTATTTTTGTGTGCCCCTTGATTTCATGAAATGTTGAAAATAGGTATGATGGACAATGTAAAGTATGATTTAAGAGACAAGAAAACACACAATGCATTAAAGAATTGATCTTTGTAAAATTAATTGAGCGACCTCACAATCCATGAAATCTTTGGTCATTCAGCCATCGCAGGGCAGTAACAGCCTCTAGTGGAAAGTGTATGTTAGCTGCTAAGATATTCATTGATAGACACATCATCGCCAATGTTTACCTGTGACACAGCTTCATCAGTCTGCTGTAGACATCAGACAGTTCCTGCCTCTGGTCAGGTCTGTTCAGCTTTTCATAGAACCCACACAGACCCTGTAGATTATCACAAATTCTCTTCATTTATCAAGCACACATTTTTGGTTTGTGTTTGCTCCTATAATGTTTTCCTAGACTTTCATATCACTACACACTCTTGAGAATGTTTCATCACATGAGGTGCAAACTGTGAAACATCAATATAACCATAATATGCTTGCCAGGCTACTGTGCTGTTAAAAGATGGTCGAGTGTAGTATCCACTATTTGATTATACTGTGCAAGGGTAGACAAAAAAAGTCTTCACACTGCATTTCCAGGAAGCTTTGTCCAGCGGTCCACACTGGTAGACAGAGCTGCCTGAATGTCCTTTACAACCAGACACAGACCTGCCATGCCAGCAGCTGGTCTGGTTCGGCCTCCGCTGCCCGCCGGTACGCCGCCTGTGCCTGGTCAGGCTGGTCCAACTCAGCTGCTGCCACGCCCACAAACACCAGCGCATGGTAGTTGTTCTTGTCTTGTTTCAGGACATCCTGTTGATAGATTTAAATAACATACCTAATAAGAACAATGTTGAGTGATATTCATAGAATGGTTTAATGTAATAAATTTGGTTCAACATTAGTTCAACATTTTTGAGACCTCGATAATCTCTATGTTACATTAAAAAGTTGATATCAACAATAAGTTGCATATAAGAATTTGGAATGGAGATTTGTCAATATAATTTGATAGCAAAAATTATAAAATATATTTCAAGCAAAACCACAACCACAGCAACAAAAACTCAGGATGCCACAACGAATGACCAATTATTGGTCAATCGTTGTGGCATGCTGATTTTTGGTTGCTGTGATTGTCACAGTGAATGAAAATGTGTCTAACTAAGTATTGGAAAATACTGGTATGAAGGTAATGGTTATTGATATCAAAAAGGGTTTACACTCTATTTATTTTTAATTCCATTCAACATTCTTACCAACAAGCTTTTGATTAGTCCTCTAGCTCAACCAAGACGGGGGCCGATACTGCCTGCCTGTCACCTTTGACCTGTTGCTGGCATCACGCCAGGGGTCTAGCCAGCGTCCGTTTTTCCGTCAATTGACAGAAATTTGCTGCGTCTGACGGAAAATGTTTAAAACCAATCCGTCAGCCCAAGGAGCTTTTATCAGCCTAATAAAAGCTCCTTGGTCAACCTTGACGGACAACAATCCTTGGTGGAAGCTACAGGCGGCTTGGGGACGCCGTCCACAGCCGTAAAAGCCACACACTGTTTGTTTTGCTATTGTTATGATTGTTGACAATGTGTGTCGGCGCCCTTTCGCATACGATAATCTCATTAAAACCCGTTTTTCAAGGTCTCAGTTCAGTCCTTCTAATTAATTTTCGCGGTTTTCGCGACGATTGTAATTGGCTGACGGAAAAAAATTTCGAGCTGGCTAAAGCCCTGCATCACGCTTACATTCAGGTCACATGATATAGGCTTCAGGTCATTTCAACTTGAGCAGGATCAAGCTGTCAATGACTGATCAAATCTCCTTGGCATGTACTTCTTTG
The DNA here is from genome assembly GCF_000003815.2 of Branchiostoma floridae. NCBI lineage: Eukaryota > Metazoa > Chordata > Leptocardii > Amphioxiformes > Branchiostomatidae > Branchiostoma > Branchiostoma floridae. The sequence goes on along the minus strand of NC_049980.1, from coordinate 22,209,532 downwards.
TATTAAAAATAATTGTGTACAGATAACGTTATAGGGTATGAAATTTTTACAGGTAAGTTGCCATTTATCAGTCACCTTGCAATGTTTCAGAGCCTCCTTGTATTCCTTCTTCCTGATAGCCTCCCGAGCTGCTTTCAGCGCTGCTTTGGTCTCCTTACTGGACATGATCCTGAACCATCCAGCTGTGACGTCAGTTCAGTGGACAGCAGGTCTGCAAGGGGTCAGGGCAAATTCATCAGTTGGAGGGGGGGGGGCGGTTCATGGGTGAGAAAAAAATTGACAGCGACTTACGATGAACACATCATATTTTCCTTGGTTTGACAGAATTTCAGGCGAAACACTGGCCCCCTCCTAACTAATTCTATACATTTTCACACACCACGCCCCCTCACTCAACCACGTATCCTTCCTATGGAAACTCTAGAACATGGACACTCTGACTGAGCTGTGCTCATCATGAAACAACTTAACAAGGCACGTTGGTGAGCTGAGGCACACGTTTGGTGTAAAATTCTTTTCCGAATGGCATCGATAAACCTCTGTATTCCAAACAACTAACCGGATAAGCCGTTATCTTCTACTATACTTGCTATTGTCTCCAGGGCACACATTCGGCGATGAAAGGAGAGAAAGACAGACAAAAGTGCAAGAAATGATGCCAACCCGGAACTTTCGACTTTTGAGGGCGACAAAACGTAGAGACAGACTGAAAGTATTTTTCTGCAATCCAGGTCTGAATGGTAGGTATAAATAATCTTTAAGAAACCAAATTATATTTTATGAACATCTTTGACTGTTATTTATTTGTGTTTTAACCCCTACTCTACATGTTTGAACTGTCCACATGTAAGTGTTTTATCGCTTTCTTAGGTGAAAGTTCAAGGGTCATCACAAGCTATCATCCCATCACATTTTCTGCTAGACTAGCTTGCTGCTCCTAAAAAGTCACTCAAAGTGTTCAAGTAATCATAGGGAAAGTGTTGTGGGTGAGTATTGTATAAGATAACGTTGAGGGGTTTTATGTGACTAATGCTTCGTGAAAAATTCCTTTCCATCGACCTTCAATCGCTTGCTCGTCCTACATATTATGCACACCACGTAACGTTACCACACAGTGCCATATGTTAGCTTTATTTGTGATCGATCAGGAAAGATTTGCATATTATATTTTGCATAATTGGCGTGGGAAAGATCTCAGAGAACCTAACGTCACGTGCGTTAACACCGAAAAAAGAGGTTTTTGAACTATGAATTTGATGCAGATTCTACTCTTATTCAATAATCATGGAATAAAGTTGGTTGTAGTTGACTTCTGTCTTTCAATAACTCTTCAGAACGGAGCACCAGTGAAGCATTATCTAATAATAACAACAAGAAGTTTCTCTTTGGAGCACTGCATAAACTCACTCTTAGCCATCGATCCCAGGCATAAATCACAGATGGAATAGCCATTATCAGTTCTTCTTTGGGATAGCTGTAATTTGTGTTATGATTTTTTCCCTGTAGTTTTCTGTAATATATCAACTAGCGGACTTCACGTGCAAAGAACCAGGATGTCTGCGGAAACCACCGAGGGAAGGAAGACGGTTCGAGTTGGGACAAGAAAAAGCCAGGTACAGAACTGTGCATATTATTATCATTACGGCTTGTCAAGAATATAAGGCCACACCAATTTTATTTGTCGTTTCTTGGATTCCACAACCCTATTTTTTTCTGATTTGAAAAAAAAAACTTTTCGAATTCCCAGGCCACACTTCGTGTTGACAAAATTTTACAGCCTCTCCTTTCTCAAATTAACTATAGGCCTCAAATTCCAGTAGCTGTACGTGCCTATTTTGGATGGTACGTTTATAATTTTTCTTTAAACTGTGGACTTTGCTACCAGGGACCCCCTAAATTAACTGTAACTTGAGTATGCCCCTCGATCTCTCCTACCCCCGACTTTTTGCAAAAGTTTTTTAAATTTTTTTTTGACCGACCGACCTAATTTTTTTCTGAAAAAAATCCGAGAAACAAGAAATGAAATTGGTGTGGCCTAACCTCGGCCTAATCATTAATTAAGGAATCGACAGACATTTAAGATTTTGATTTTCAAGAGCATGAACTTCCTCCATTGTGGCAAAAAGAAGAAGACTGACTTTCTGAATTGATTTTCTACCTTTCTTTAAATGTTCTACATAACATCTTCTTGTCTTGACTGGTGAGAGTAGCTTTTTTGGAATTGGTGAAGAAAGTTGAGGTGAGCAGTGAGGAACTAGTGACGTTATGTAGACATGTTTGAAGAGACATTTACCTTAAACTTTTCTCCTGTTGATCTAGCTTGCCATGATCCAGACCAACAGTGTGGTGGCGTCCCTCAAGAAACTGTGTGACGATGTAGACTTTGAAATAAGTAAGAACCAAATGTCACTTATTCATGTAGTCCACAGGAACTAGCCCATAGACATATATACATTAAGGTAAACTAATGTTATCAAAAATATTCTGTAGATAACCTTTTTTTTATGAAGCATTACTTACAATGGCACTCTTTTTTTTCAGTTTCCATGTCTACTACGGGTGACAAGATTCTTGACACAGCCCTCTCAAAGGTATTTATGTGCCTCACAATGTTGAAATGAAGGCAAAGAATATAGAAACCAGTAAGAATAAATACCTTATGGAAATTGTTCTTGGAAAAAAAACTTTCATAAGAAACAATGCACTTTTGGTATCCAACTTGTTGACAAACTCAGATACGCACACATTACATCTTCAAAGATTTTTTATTCCTCTGGTTGCTTCACTCTATGGACTAGTTCACTCCAGTGCAACTTTTCACTTGAATGTTATCCTAGATAGGAGAGAAGAGTCTGTTCACAAAGGAGCTGGAGAAGGCACTGGATGATGGACGGTGGGTATTCTTCTGTCTGACTGCGACTTTTTATACTGCAGTTCATTCATTGGTTTCTGTAGTGACAAGAGCAAGCAATGATAAGTTTATATTAAGTACTTGCTACCCTTCCTTTTTTCTGCATACCACCCCATTTAAGCTTATTGTATATGTTTTCCCTCCATGTCTTTACAGGGTAGACTTTGTGGTGCACTCATTGAAGGATCTTCAGTCAACTCTGCCTCCTAATATGGTCATTGGTGCTGTGCTGGAGTAAGTATGCAAATTTTGACTTTAAACTTGGCAGTAGTTGTCCTTCAGTTTAACACTGCATCCACAAGGATAGATTTAGATTGCTCATTGTATGATATAATGACAACATCTACCATGACATTACCTGCCTACAGGAGGGAGGACCCCTACGATGCTGTCCTGATGCACCCTAAACACGCAACAAAATGCCTGGCAGATCTGCCAGAAAACAGGTTAGGACATACCTATTGCTGACTTTTTGTTTCTTAGTTTAGTTGTCGATACAATGAATATGTATCATATAACCAGAATACCTGCCCTTCAGCATAACGCACCATACCATATGTATAACAAACAGTTATTTTTTTTCTGTCAATATTGCATATAGCTTCAGCATTTAACTGCTATGAAGATTATAACACCAAAAAAATTTACAATCACTAATAAACATCTCTCTGTCCTCAGTGTGATAGGAACTAGCTCAGTTAGGAGAGTTGCCCAGCTGAAGAGGAAATATCCACACCTGAAGTTCGAGAGTGTGGTATCCTTTCTGTATTGAGTATGAAACAAGGTGTCAAGTGTCCTACTTTGTGTTACTTGTTATGTGTCAGGAAATGTGTTTTTCTTTCATTATAGAGATAGAAAGTCCCAAATTGTTTCAATAAGTTTAGAGTCATTGGATATGAAATCTGTGATATTGTGAGTTGTGGTAGAATTCCAGTCAAGTGGCAGCCCCCTTAACATGTACACAGCGAGGGAATCTGAACACTCGTCTGCGTAAGCTGGATGAGGATGACATGTACAGTGCTCTGGTGCTAGCCGCTGCAGGGGTGAAACGGATGGACTGGGACAGCAGGATCAGTCAGACCTTGATGCCTGACGAGTGTTTGTACGCAGTGGGACAGGTATGTGTGTTTGTGGGAACAGTTAGATGATACAACCAGAGGAGTGCTTAATGATGTGCAGATAATGATGTACTTGTATCAGGGCTGTCTCCACAATTTTTACCCCATCCCAATCGTTGTTTTTAAGCCCATTTGTTGAAATCTTCTGTTATTTTAGTTTCATGTTATGAAGTTCAGATTTTCTGATGGATGGGCTGTAATTTGTTTTTCCTTTCCAATAAGCAAATTTCCATCTGAGGAAGGAGAGGCATCCTGGAGACAGCCCTGAATTTTATAGTGTTATTTGATAATTGTATTCATTCTGGTGAGAATTGATTTCCATGGAATACACTTTAAGTACTAAGATTGCAAACCACAAATTTACGTCAAGTAGCAAATTATCAATACATAAGATTAGTAAGCCATAGAAGAAGAGGGGGGAACAGGCCAATACAGTTAGAAACAGTACTTTAGTCTGTAACTGCCTTTCTGCAGGGTGCCCTTGCAGTGGAAGTTCGTGCCAATGACTTTGACACCCTTGCTCTGGTGTCCAAGCTGAATCATGAGGAGACCCTGCTACGCTGTGTGACAGAGAGGGCTCTGCTCAGGGAACTGGTAATTATGTTTTTCTTTACACAATCAGTCCATTTCTGATATGGTGTCCAATGTTTTGAGTTGGTTTTCCTAGTATTACTGTACATCATTGCTTTAAGTTTAAACTGTAGTCTGTAGGTCTTTTGAAGTATTTGGTGATGCTTTGTGTACAGGTGTTGTACAATGCCTACCATAGTTTATTAGAATTTAAGAACATTGTGTTACTGTGTTCTGACTTTGACTGAAGTAACTATGTTGTTCAGGAAGCAGGCTGCAGCACACCAGTGGCTGTCTACACTGAGATTAAAGACAAGGAGGTGAGAAGTAAAGCATACTTTTGTTTGGTTAGAGTCAAGTCTTTGTATTTGTTCTTTTCTCTTGTACTTTACCCATGAATCTGAGTTAGCATTCCAAACAGAGTCTCTAACATTCAAAAACAACCATATAGTGGCCCAAGTCTTCAAAATCAACGCATACAAAAGCTGATAAAATTTTGCCAGAGGCCAGAGGGTGAGCAGGATTTCTACCCATAGCTAACACTCATTATCTAAGGCAACGCTTTGCCACATTTTACATTTATCAGGCCTTGCAGCTCTACCCGAAAGGTGCAGAGCTAAGTCAAGATGGGTCAGGACTAAGGTCTATTCCAATAGGGATGTATTCATAATAAGACACCCACCTGTACAATCAAACCTGGATTCAGCTTCCACACATGGGACTGTTATTGAAAAATGGATACTGAGGACAAGTGGTTGCTGAGGACAGGATGGGATGGACTAATGTTATGTGAAAATGTACTCAGGTCAACTTACTAGGTTTTAACTAATGTTATGTAAAATACTTTTAATCAATGTGGCTTGTGACTGGGGGTGGTTGCCTGGGCCAGTTGGTTGACTGCTTTAACACAGGTCTTTGTTTGTTTGGTGTGCTTGAACCTTTGTTTGTTTTCCTATCACTGTGTTTGGTCCACCTTACAGCTGTACCTGACCGGAGCAGTCCTGAGTCTGGACGGGTCGGAGTGCCTTAAGGAGACGATGCAGACAGCTCTGTCTGACACACAGACACAGGTGGGGCATAAGGCATGTATAGGTGTCCATCACTGATGCTGATACAGTATGGAAAGGACAACATGTTAGTTCTGCAGTCCAAAACTCAATGCATATAATTATTCAGACCATGTCACCATAGTCTTTTATCTTGTGTGGGTGTTGCTCAAATCCACATTTGCATGTATATGTATATGCTTTTCTGTAAGAATAGGGGCTTCACAGGCCTGTGGAGATGGTGAAAAAGAGAACCAGTTAGTGTTTTGCCAGAATATCTCACCTTTTGCATATATGCTGGCTAAAAAATTCACCTCTTTAATTCATACAGAAAACTGGAATCAGCAGACATCTCCTTAGATTGGTATGATGGTTCATCTGCAATAAACATTGTAAACTTTTTACACGTTATTTCCAAACAACAAGCTATTGGTCATTCCTCTGACTCTTCTCAAGTTGTTTAGGTTATGTGACACACGCTTCTTGTCATACCAACTTGAGAAGGGTCTGATCAAAAACTCATTTAATGCTGTGTTGTTATTTTTTCTTTGTTGTAGAGTTCCTCTTCAGCAGACCAGCAGCAGTATGTCAGCGTGGTGGCACAGACCATTTCCCATCAGGCCCTGAAGGCAGCAGAGGATCTTGGGATTGATATGGCCAAACTCTTGATCAGTAAGGGGGCAGGGGACATCTTGGCTGTTGCTAGGCAACAGAATGCAGAAGGAGAGAAGAAGTGAATAAACACTGTAAATGCAGAAATTTTCGGGCTAGTTTTATGTTCACTTTTTTTGTGGTGACTGCTTCACCACAAACTCAAAACCACCCTGAAAATTGCTGTAACAGTTCTGTCTCCTTCCTGCTTACCCTCTAAGTGCTACATGTAACTCCATTGTACAGTAAGTTGTAGATTTTGGTCCAGAAGAAATCTTATTGTTTGATTTATTCATAAGGAATAAAGATGAAATCAAATAATACAGCCTTTGCCCTTATGGTCTTCCTGTAGAAGAAACCTGGACCAAAGCTTCAGAATAGAATGTACTTTTGCTAAATAAATGTTACTTCAGATATATTTCCATATAGCTGCTAGTATTATTGTGGTCATTTTGGAAACAGTCACACGTTTCAGATAACATCTGTTATCTGTCATCAGTGACACTGAAGAGATCTTGTTGGAGAACAGGTTTTATATCAACGTCTGACCGTTTCCAAAATCATATCCAGTTGCTTGAGTAATTACTATTTGGTGCATATTATTAGTACCTGAATGTGTAACTTTCACTGTATTAGTTGGTGTGTTTTAGGCTTTTAATGATATGATATTATTGTGGAGAAAATTCCTCAATTAGTCGCCTTCTATCTATCTGTAATACCCAGATGATGACTATCTGTAACTCTAATGTGCCTTATACACTGTAATAATAAACCTTGTATGTTCTCAGACAGTTTTCCAAAATAGAATAATTCAGGCCAATTCAAGTTGTTGTTGACAAAGATATCTATCAAGTCAAATGCTACAGTCAAATTGCTGATGTTTCACAGTACATTAAGTTTGTTCCCCAAACAGGTCCTCCCATACATTTTAAGATAAAATCATGCAATAAAAGAAACTAAGGAAAAAACTAAATCTATGTCCTTCATACCTGAGTGACCAGGTGACCCTGATGTCACTGAAAGTCCAGTCAGAGGCATAGTTACCTCCCAGCACCAGGGTTAGTGGTGGTATGGGAGCACATTGCGACTTTGCAAGTGGTACAGCACGGTTAAGCTATTATATATAAAGGGCACAACCCGCCGTGCGTGCAAATACGTGCTGTCTACGTGCCAAAACGTGGACAATCTTTTGGGATCCGTAAGTGGTAATGCCGCCTCCATACGAACTCGTAGGGAATCCGACGGATATTGGAGCACGCAGACACGCCGTAGAACTTTACGTGCAGGTAAAACTTTGTGTGCCATCGGGCTGCGGATTCGTGCCAGTACGGGCGACGCACCTGCTTTGTACAGCCTGAACGTTTTCAGAAATACGTGGCGGACGTGGTCTAAAAAACAAACAACGTACGGACAAATTGCACGTACAAAGAGTTGTGCCCTTAGCTTTAGAAAGGCGTCCTTGTGAGTGGAAGGGGGTTCACTGCCTTCTTACGACAACTGATAGCCATGTCTTTGGTCTTTCTAACCCAGTCTGCCTAAACACCTCAAACAACTCTAATATGCATCAACCTTATGTGGTACTCTGGATACATTGTTTAGGCATTTATGAATGGAGAGAAAGTTTTTCATGAACTTAACGTGCACTTACGGATCCAAAAAGATCCCGCGTTTTTGTACGTGGCCTGCGTGGGCAGCACGAAGTTGCACGTACGGCGGGTTGTGCCCTTAGATTAATGTCATAGGAAACATTCGACCAAACGGGCGAAAAAGGTTAATCAGTTAATCACAGTCTATGCAAGAGGTCGGCAAACTCCCTCTTCTTCCGAGCTCCCATCCGATGCAAGGACTTCACAAGGCGTACTTACGTGTGTCGCCGTGCTTTAGATGATCTACTTCTGTCTCCATGTAGTGTTGTAGATTATTACGTAGGCGTTTGAAGCTGGTAGTGTCTCCTGACATAAAGGCTTTATGCCTCTCTCTCTCTTATGATATTAATGAGTCCTTTGATACGGGACGTAACCCACTCATTATCCCTGGTGGCGACGTATCCTGACTTAGCTACCTGCATCATAGTTCGTTATTTCGTTTTATTGACAATTGGTCCAATCATATACAAGATACCACCTTTGTAAACTCATATGTACCTTAATTTTATGGTGTTGTTGTATTAGATAAAAGTTTTGTTTCAATATCCAACCATTTAGGGCTGGTCTCCATTTATCTACTAAGACAGGATTCCATTCAACATCCACATCACTTCGGCCGAAATCTGTGTAAGAAAAGGATCCCCACCGACGATATTTGGTCACGACGGCGTTAATTTTCCTACGCCGTACCCGTCCACTTAGGGGTTCTATTCCCAAATCCTCATCGTCAATAAAGTCAAAGTCAGTGTTCAATCTGGCACGTAGGCACTACTACATACCTACTCAAGAACCGACGTGGCCCACTTTTGCTATGATTACAAGATTACGAGTAATACGTCATCCTTAAAGGGTAGACTTTGTAGCCTTCCATCTTCTGTTTACAGATGGCTCTCTAGTAGATATCAAAGGTCGTAGTCAACACCTCTAACTTATACCGTTTATCGTTCTAACATTCGTCTTGGTACTCTACATGTGGTGCAGGTATTGTCATTAATCATGTATACGGACACCGAAATGAACAACAAAAAACAGTCATTAAGGAAGAAAACGACACAGTATATTGGTAGTTCAGATTTTTATTCTTGAAAGCCATGGTCCCATTTCATTCTATGAGTAGTTGATTTTTAAAACGAATTAGCTTCCAAACACAAACAGATGATTTGTAATCCCCTACAAGACCAGCTGTAAGAGGGTGACCATCGGACCAGAAACTGTATCCACACTAAGTAGTATTGGTCAATACATGAAGGCAATGTTGGTTTGATTTGATATGGATGGCATCGTCATTCTCATCAAGAAAATTCAAAAGTCAATGAAGATGTGAAATATCAAAACTGAAAAAATCTATTGTTCGGTATACCATACATTATATTTTAAGCATTTGTCCAACCTTCCTGACAATTTGATTTCAAAAGAAAGGCAACATTTTTTAGGCCCAACCTTTTGTTGTTTGCACGCTCGCATCAGTTCTGGGGTTCCCAGAGGAGGTCATCCATATAAACAAATCAACATGGCTTAGTACAGAGGAAAACATGAGTCCCTTGAGTACAATCAATGTAATTTGGGATAACATGTCCGCACTTAAAGCCATAAATACGTATTCGTATCACTGCCACTTTTTCTCCCCATATAGATGGTACAATGTATCTGTAGATGTCGAGCCTGTTCACTTGTCCACTGAAGAACAGCGACCGATCAAACTGCCCGGTTCGGTGACGCAAAGTAGTCCCTCCGCGCACTGGCACCTCCAGAAGCGTCTCTGCCCGTTGAATGGGTATCTGAAAGGCACGTGTGACGTAAATAAAGTGTGACGTCTATAGAAACCACTAAGGTACGGGTGCATTGAACTGCATCAATATAGCAACGGGTATGGCCATCATATAAATACGGATGCCCTACTTTACTGCTTGAATGTCGTCATACTCACATAACATAGAGTTTTTGGTCCACCGCTGGCAAAGGACAGACCCTTTTGATCTGGAATCTACATGTACAATTTCGTGATGAAAAAGTTGTGGGATAATTTTCTACAGAGTCGCCCTGTAGTATTTAGAGCGAGTAAAAAAGAGGGGCCACCCTACATCTGCTTGTTTTTTTGACCCGGTCATTAACATAACTATGCTATATCATTAGGCACGCCTTATAGTATTGTGTGAAAGTAAAAAACGAGCCACCCGACATCTGCTTGTTTTTTTACCAGGTCATTAACATAACTATACTATACCATTAGGCTCGCCCTATAGTATTGTGTGCAAGTAAAAAACGAGCCACTCGACATCTGCTTGTTTTTTGACCAAGTCATTAACATAACTATACTATACCATTAGGCTCGCCCTATACTATAGTATTGTGTGCAAGTAAAAAACGAGCCACCCGACATCTGCTTGGTTTTTGACCAGGTCATTAACATAACTATGCTATACCGTTAGGCTCGCCCTATACTATAGTATTGTGTGCAAGTAAAAACGAGCCACCCGACATCTGCTTGTTTCTTAACCAGGACATTAACATAACTATACTATACCGTTAGGCTCGCCCCATAGTATTGTGTGCAAGTCAAAAGCGAGCCACCCGACATCTGCTTGTTTTTTGACCAGGTCATTAACATAACTATACTATACCATTAGGCTCGCCCTATAGTATTGTGTGCAAGTCAAAAACGAGCCACCCGACATCTGCATGTTTTTTGACCAGGTCATGATTATACTATACAATTGAGCTCGTATTGTGTGCCAGTAAAAAGGCCACTCTGCATCTGCCTGATTCCGGTCCACCCTTTATCTACTTGGTTTTTGAAAGTGCTGATGTTATTGCAGTTCTAAGCTCTGAATGGTTAATTACAGACGACAGAATTAGAAGAAGAACACACCAGCAAAAACAAGATGGTTTGCCCTATCGGGAAACGATAACGGTTGTAAACGTTGCCTATCGGGAAACATAACCAGAGTCCACAGGACACAAGCCTCCGTGAAGCATTTATGATTTGTAGACAGGGCTATGATATCGTACTAGGTTAAGAATATGAATCCCTTTCTTGTTTCGCGTCAACTCTCATGAATACCCCACATGTCTACTTGACACTGGCACACAAACGCTCTCTGAGCTAACAGTCTGTATGTCACCGCTACCGTGGACGGGACAGCTGGTTAACCGTTTTTTTTTTTTGCCTTTCATTTTTTAACACTTGCTCTCTATATGTCATTGTTAAATGGCCTGGATATATAAACTCTAACCAAAGTCTGATAAATTACTGATATGGACCAAAGCTGACGGCGTTAGACAGTATGTATCATTGGAAATCAGCTACTAGAACATGGGCTCTCTGCTCCTCTGAGGGTAGCTGTGTTGCTATGTTCCTTAAACACCCTCGGCTTGGCTTCGAGTGTTAAAAGGAGCCCCCTTGTGAGTGGAGCAACCCTATTTTCCCATAGACGACCTTCGATTTTCATTTTCTAACTGTTACATATTTCGGTAACAATAAGTACAAGCAGACTGGTATGAGCTAGATCCCGGCTTTTCGACGCGTTCGTAAAAAGCTATGATGTCGCATATTCTCTCCGTATATACTGTCGTACAATGCAACAGGGTAGCTGGATGCAAGGTATTACCTAAAAACGACCAGAAAACTACTGTCCAAGCAAAGGTTAGGCTCCAGATGTTTTTTTAACGTTTTTTAGTCATTTCTATCGGGCTTTCTATTTTGTTATTTCTCTTGAAGTGCGACAGCCAAACGTTAGGTTTTGACAAAGCAAGATAAAATACAAAACAGAAAGCCCGATAAAAACGACTGAAGAAACGTTGAAAACAAACAACCGGAGCCTAACCTCTGCTTGGAGAGTACAGAAAACTGCCTTCAATCACTGCCCTATCCTTAAATTGAGTACACCTTTAATCCAGTAATTGTTTTGAGGTAAGATATGTTAGAGAACGTTCTGCAACTCACGGTAAGACGTTCGAGGCCGCGTGGCAGGGTTCGCCGGTCCTGCCTGCGGGCTTACAGACGTGGAGGTCCGAGCCCGGGCTCCACAGCGCACAGCAAGAACCCGCCTCGTCCCTTGCCGCGATGCACTCCTGGTCATTCTGACAGGTCTGCAAAGGATATAAACACCATTTGTCTCAATAAAGCATCAGATTTCTAAATTTCCTTATCCAAATAGCCCAATGCACTAGTGTACTTGCGCCTTTCCTCATTATAAAAGCATATGTATGGCTCTGACTTAATTTTTTGAGTCTTTAAAAAAAAACGAAGTGTTGCACATCTTTCAAGCACTGCTCTTTTCCAATAACCCCAAAACCACACAAAATACGTTTCAAACGCTGCACACAAGCCGAACTTTACATTGTATTGGATGTTAGGCTTATATTTTGCTAAGACTACGATCAGTTATTAACATATGCTACATGTAGTGCTGGAAAATGCACATATGAATAAGTTGCAAAAGAAGAGATTTGCCGGATCAGCACCAAGGAAAGAGTCCAGTAATCAGCACCAAGGGCAGAGCCCACCTACCCCTGTGACGACAAGGCCGGTGGAGTGGTGTAGCGCTGCCAAAGTGAGGACCATCAGCAGGGCAGGGCTCCACATGTCTATGATGTGCTTATCAGCTTTTTCTCACGGCAAAAAGTAAGTCACAGACATCACTCTATTTCTTATACCCCAAACCCGGAAGTCATGGTGAGGCCGAAACTGCGTCATTAGGAAAGGCCGTTAAACCCTGGCGACCTTTTGTAACGTTGCTTCCCTTATTAGGATTTCTCTACCGTCCGGAATAATTTGAATTTTTCTTACTGCAATAAGACCGGAGGTGATTTTTTGATGAGGCCATGTAAACGTCAAACGGTCTTTTCAACAATGGGTCTTATTACAGTAGGAAAAAAGCAAATTATTCCTCTCAACAATCACTCAATGGATAGGGGTGGTTGCTCCAGACAAAAGAGTTTTAACTATGTATGATTGGACTAAGCTGGAGGTGGTAGGCTCGGCCAGATGGTTGGCCAGCCAGGTATGACTGTAACCGAAAATGAAGATTTGGCAACATGAAGGCAACATATTGGTGGACAGGGAGTAGTTTGAAGAGAACATCTCACGTGGCTGTCCACCTGCCGGCTGACATGTTTCTAAACATGTGGTGGCATAGAAAAAGCCAATGTTTTCTTAAGCCTCATAAGAATATAAAGATAAAGTTTTGACTGACAGGTAGTAATCTTGATCATATAAAAGGCTGCTTAATTGATTACCATTATGTCTGTAACGGTATCAGTTTCTGAGAAGTCTACAATAAGCCGTAAAGTCGTGGGTACTTTCAGACTCTAAATCGCCCTAAGCCGGGCTAAGCCCCTCGGAAGCTTTTTGATTTCCCACACACGATCAAATGGCAAAACGTTTGAATACTTGTATGGAGAGGCAGACACCGCACTCTTTTTATTCTTTTTTCTATTAAAGAGAAATGCATGCAGCAAATAAATTGGTCTCTGTCCAGTCAAAAAAAGAGATTTTATACACTATTTCCGTGCTAAAGCGCTCAACGATAAGATTCCGACTAGCTTGTTGGTAAGCGCTTTAGGCCGCAGCAAGTAAATGTTATGGATGCCATTAACGCGCTCATTAATTTTTGCCTGATTTCGAAAAAAAGAAGATTTTTTTCTTCTTTGGAAATGGTCAACATGACGAGAAAGTAACAAAACGGGAAATATGTTGTGATGCGGCATAAATGATAATTGTACTTGAAGAAGGGACGCCAGCAAAGTAGCTATGACTGTAATTGTAGAGGTAATACTAGTTGGATGGTTGTAATTGTAAAAGTGAAGTCACTATGGAAGTCATAAGGGTAGTTGTCAACTTGGTAAGTGCTGCCAGTCTACCACGATAGTGTCGCTTTTACTACATTGTTACACTTATTGAATACAGGAATGGATGCCTTGTTAGCGGTGCTACCATTTTCTGTCACTTCAACTCTTGTCATAACGTTTATGGTGTCTATTTTAAAAATTTAGCCATCTTGTTTTTTTGCCCATCTTTTTTGCCCTATCTCATTACCTGCGTGAAATACAGTTATAGTTTTGATTTTCGTGTTTTGTGTGTTCTGGTGCGTTTCCGGCGACATATCTCTAGTACGCAGCGTGCTATTGCAATGGTATTTGGTACATTGGTGTGGTGTGGTGGCCAGACGGTCAAGTTTGATTTTGGGCCTAATTGACTTTGAACCTGGTACAGCATGTTGATTTTTGTTTTAATTGAGGGTTACCCTACATCTGCTTGGTTTTAATTGTTAACAGAAGTAACTCCAGAGGCGCATAGATAGTCTCCAAAGGAAGGTTTCTGTTGCCCCTGGCTACATAAGGGTCAAGTTACATCTAAGTGGGCCATCATTATGGGCCATGCAATTTACCAAGAGGGGTGTGTCTGTTTGTGTGTTCATCATTGAAACTTTTAAGTTAACTCTTAATAGAACCTTTGTATTAATTGTGATTATAGAGTACATTGTATGTGGATAGGTTTTTGGAAGATGAAGGTCAAAGTCAATTTTGGCCCTCAAGTTGCTTGCTGTGTAATTTGTGAACTTCATTATCTATTATTCCATTTATTACCATAACGTGTAACATCTGTACTTTATGGCAGGTGGAACATTTAAAGGTACCAACTATGCAAATTAGGGTTTGTATAGTTAATGTGACTATTCCGTGATTCCTTGGTAAATGATACTTCCATTTCATATGTGACATGTGTAACTTAGTTAATCAAAGGTGTACATTACCATAGTTTAAGATGTAAATGTGAGTCATTTGCATAATTCATTATAAAATGGAATTCTGCCAAAGGAATAGACTTTCACATGTACAATGTATTCTATCATTTTGGTAGAGAAACCATAATTTAAAATGGATTTACAGCCATGTTTGCATAATAAGCCATATTTGCATGATTACAGAGACAAGATAAAACAAGAAATTTACGAAAAAATTAATATTTCATGCAGATGAGGTCTCCGAACTCTTGTTATTTTCACAGTCTGTCATCCATAAAAATGTGGCCTTACAGTTTGACTAATGTTCTGATATTCAAGATTCAGAATGACTTTTACCAACACAGATGAACTTCCAACTTGATATATCCATATCCATATTCTAGGTGCGTCTAATCACATGGTTACCGGGAACTGCACGGGGTAGTGGCGGGTAGACGCACAACGTTCTGACAGGAAAGTCTCACAAGGTGTCAACGGTATTCTCATTTCCTGTCTCCAATTTTCTGTTGCCTTAACTATGGGGATATAACTTAAGACTTAGTCTTGTACAATTGACGACGAAAGTTTATGAATTCTATTTTTCATTATGGTAATTCGATGCATGCGATATACGCAAAGCTAAGGGCACAACCCGACGTACGGGCAATTTGTCCGTGCGTGTTTTTTTGGGAGGCCACGTCCGCCACGTATTTCTGAAAACGTTCAGGCTGTACAAGGCAGGCGCGTCGCCCGTACTGGCACGTGCGGGGGCGAATCCGCAGCTCAATGACACACAAAGTTTTGCCTGCACGTAAAGTTCTACGGCGTGTCTGCGTGCTCCAAATTCCGTCGGATTCCCTACGGGATCGTGCGGAGGCGATACTTACCAATACGGATCCCTAATGATTTCCCACGTTTTGGCACGTAGACAGCACGTACTAACCCCGGTGCTGGGAGGTAACTATGCCTCTGACTGGACTTTCAGTGACATCAGGGTTACCTGGTCACTAGGGTATGAAGGACATAGATTTAGTTTTTTCCTTAGTTTCTTTTATTGCATGATTTGGGAGGACCTGTTTGGGGAACAAACTTAATGTACTGTGAAAAATCAGCAATTTGACTGTAGGAACTATTAGTATCTTGATAGATATCTTTGTCAACAACAACTTGAATTGGCCTGAATTATTTTATGCTGGAAATCTGTCTGAGAACATACAAGGTTTAGTATTACAGTGTATAAGGCACATTAGAGTTACAGATTGTCATCCTATGGGTATTACTGATACATAGAAGGCGACTAATTGAGGAATCGTGGGTTGTGCCCTTAGCTTAATGTAGTGTTGGCGGAACAATACTAGATATCAATCATGCAAATATGTACTCATTCGCATTATTGTTCCTCAGTGATATTAAACTGATAGAACATCATACTTGTGGCATATGTCAGTGAATTAAAGATGACCATAACCACACAAAGACAATATGGCTTTGGATGTTATTTGCATTATCTATAAGAAAAAGTCACCGAGAAGCTCACAATCAAAAAGATCTTTCAAGAATTATATCTAACGGAGGTCTGAGATCTTCGAACTCTTATTGTTCACGCGATGACGCAGGTACACGCCCGCACACAGCGGTTTGTCTTTGTCCGTCGGTATCAAGTGGTATTGCTCCCCGAACTTTTGACAAATCCATCAAAATGTTTGACTGGCGTTATTACCCAGGCCATGACATTTGTACAGGATTTTGACCAACTGGAATTAAAAGGTTTCCCGTTTTATAGTATTGAGAGTTATATCTTAAAGGCTTTCAACGACAACTGCTACCTTCAGTATGACAGATGACCCAGACAGATTTGCCTAGTTATGGTAGCATAGTATTTATGTAGATCTACGTGGTATGTGGCGCGACATTTTCACAGTTCAGGTGGAACAAGTGACAAGATCCAACTTCGTGCGGATAATGTGATATTACGTTTTGAACCTACTACTGTCGAAGTTAACCAGATACATATGGACTAGCTTAGTATCTTCTATTTTCTTTCGTGTATGAAGCAATGAGACACTAGCTTATGCCTTTTCTTTGCGAGAACATGTACTTGTGAACACCCCTAACATCTTGTGGTAGGTGACATATTTCACAGCATGCCCAGCAAGTCAATAGGGCGCCCATATAAATCAACATCCGTTATCATAAGAGCACAGTGGTAGCATTCCTCTGTACTCAAACAAGAGTTCATACAAAAGTTCAAACAAGAGTTTATGTATCTCCATGAAATAGTCTGATTATGTAAATGATTTCCACATTTAGATAATCTATGCTTGTTTATGTACACATTTAGAGAACTTACATTGGTTTTTACCATTCAGAGAAATTATATACATAATCAGGCTTTTACATTAGTTATGCAAATTAGGAACGTATTTGCATAATTGATATCTGTTAATGTTCCACAAGGCACGTGCACAAACTACATATATGACAGGTATTTGAGACAAACACTACAAATATAGATGTCCCTCACTAATTGTGCAAATTAAGTGCCAGTTTGCATAATTTGCACTTGATTATGAACATCACTGTCTAAGCTACCTATATACCAAATATCATCCAAATTTGTCGCTCCCTTGTCCAGTTATCCTCCTTAGAAGATTTTGAGAAAAACGCCCCTGCAGTTCCAGAGCAACCTGCTAGGGGACCCAAACATACACCATCTATTCCTTACATCACAAGCTATCTATGATATCTGCCACCGAAAGATCAAGATCATAGCGCATCCAGGTCAAAAGATACAGAAAACGGAATTTTTGCTGCAGTACCAAGGTCACATACGGGGGGCCCAAAAATTGACCTTGTCCTTCGTCTTCCCAACACCTACCCACATACCAAATGGTAATCCATCCAGAGGTTCTTTAGTTATGCTGACCACAAATATCCGGAAACATAACGGAAACACAAACACACACAGACACACATAAAGACACACACACACATGCACGTCTGACCACCCTTAACTCATCTTGACATTACATATTCCAGATATACACACATCAGATTGGCCTACTAACCTATGGATAAAGGACAGGGTGAAGAGTGATTGCACGTATGCCACAAGACGGTGTTTCTGCGTCACTGGCGATATATCAGGGGAATTCTTGGAATTGAAAAATGATTGTCCATATATACTCTCCAAGCAGAGGTTATGCTCCGGCTGTTTTTGACGTTCTTTCAATGCGTTTTTATCAGGCTTTCTACTTTGTACTGTTTTCTTGATGTCTCGTTAGGCCGCAAAGAATTTATGCTCACTATGAATTGCCAGTAACAGAACTTTTCTCAACATGTCTTACCAAACGTACAGATGGGTGGATGCAGAAAAAACAACACAGGTCTACGATAGAAAATTTAAGAACTTTGCAATGCATTCAATACAGTAATGTGCGCTGTCCAGAGGCCGGCTCCAAAGGATTTAGCGAGGCCCACACGACATACGGGCCGTCAGAAAGTTCAGCTGTCAGAAAGAAAATTGCCAATGAAGAAGCACCAAGCTGTGGAACCGTAGAGGGCTCATTGGCATAATCAATGAGAATGTGGAGTAGGTCTTGCCTAAATGATTAGATTTGGGGTGCCTCAGTGGCTTGCTATGTAAAAAAAAAAACAGCCCTGGTTTTTGTATCTTTTGCTCTGAAGATGTTACGGCCACCTAATTGTAAGGTTGATAGCTCTTGTTCAGCGGACGAGTTGGACATGATTAGCAGCTTGTGCTGAGACTGCTAGGGTCTTTCTTTGTGAAAATTTTGGAAAGTGTTGAACTCAAGAAGGGGTTGGTGGGTTATGATTTTTTATATGTAGGGAGCTTTAGATGAACATGATTAGATGAACATTTTGCAAATAGGGACCTAATTTGCTTCAACCAATGTACAAACACTACATTTCCTGATAGGACTATTCAACCTTGTGACAAGTAACTGAGAAATGAAGGACCATACAATGGTCACCTTAGCACAAAACTACATGTCAGGTCCTGCTTGAGTGGATGCTGTGATCATAAGGTGTAGTAACTTACTGCATGAACAATAGATGAACTACATGACAAAATAAACTGAAACAATGTCATTACATCACTACATTTTTTTATTCAATTCTAGATGGACTATTGCTGAAGCAAAAATCACATTGCACCTCATGTGTTTAAATCATGTCCGTATTAATACTTTTTAAGTAACATTTTAACAGCCGGAGGAAAAAAATATGTGAAACCAGCATGAGAAGATAACAATAATTCATCGATGACTCAGAAGAAAATTCTTTAAAGCTGCCTATTCAGCTAAATAGAAGTACAACACAGATATCCGGCCTGTTGGCACGACTCGTTGAGAAGTTTTACAAGAAGCTTAACCTTCCTTCTGCCTGCTAGCCATGTAACCAACACTGATTGGATGACAGAGAAGTTTATGAATACATGTATACAGATGTTGTGTGTCTATCAACCACCAACACCTCACATACTTGTTTTTATTACTTTAAGACATACACGGTAATTAGCACCAATACCATTTGCATTGTACTTGTGTTCATACAGTCCTACCACTGAAGAAGCCACACTAGCAAAACATGTCTGAATGTGGGCTTGATTAAAGTCTCTCTATGGGAACTATGCTGCTCCAGTGTCCTTTCTGAACAAAACTGTAGAGTAGAGTGGACTTTCCCACTCCAATTACTAGCACCATTACCATTCATTATGAGTGAAATACTACATAATGAGGCTGTCTGATTTGTAAACACTACTACAAAGTATCAACTATCAACTTGGATGAAACAGCAGCATGACAATTGACATCATTAATAGGTCACTGTAACCTTTGTGTCCCTAGCACACCTACAATGAGAGTGGAGCACAGTGATCCTACGTACGCAGCCTTCTCCCATCAAAGCACCGGTAAGTAAGCAGCTATCTGCTGATGTCAGGACATACAGGATTAACTTGGATTGTACTCTAATCCTCGACATTTCATCGGATGGACCCCACTTCAGATGCTCTAAACCAGGATATCCTGCAGGGCACTTACTGATAGTAAGGAAGCATGACATTAGATATTTTTATGACCACCCCTGAGTACTTTTAATGTCCCCTGCCATATCTTGATAAACCAGTAGACACTGAGGATATTGAAGAATGGCCCTCCAGTGAAGATGGCGACGAGGGTAATAGCTTCAACCTGCTCGTATAGTTCGCTGGTCAGCATCAAGGGAGCAAACTTGTACCTGAGGTTGAGGAAAACACATAAACATTAGACTCCATGTTGGAGTTGAAGGATTCTTGATGATAATCATCAGAAAAAGTTGGAAGAAATTACATTGGATAACTTATATCAATCAATAGACCCCCTATTGCCACAAAATTGTAATTATATATATATACATGTGGGTTAAATTTTTGTAATTCTTAAATGGAGCCAAAATTACAATTAGAAGGTAGACCTATTACAATTACTGTACAACCCTAGTTTTTATCCAACTCACACCCATTCCCACCAGACTCTGGTCTTGCAAGAGCAGCTCTGCAATGGTGCTGGAGTTTGGAATGGGGTCTGTCCTTTGGCAAATTGATCCACAACTAAATGCTAGAAGTGAGCCTAAATTGCATCCTCTCTTGCCCAGGGAAACATGTGGCATATATGGTCAGTGATCAATTCAGTCCAGTGTTCAAAAGGACCTGGTATTTGAATAACCATCTTGCCATCTGGGTTTTCAATAAAAGATGATTAAAGTGCAGCAAACTTAACATGAATCTACAGTATTTCACTGATTGACACCACTTCAGCATACATACCAAGCCACAAAGATCGTTATGACTATTCGCACTAAGAAGAAGGACAGTAGCCACAGGATGCCGTTGATCTTGTATGGCGTTGACAGTGCCGGGAATCCCAACTCCTTTAGGATAGTCCTAAACAAAACACGAATAACATCATGAGCAAAGAGGAAAATGGGGCATGTTATGTACACAGTCATCCCATTTACCATATACCTTTGTTCCATTTTGGGTATTGTTATTACTTTGCACATCGAGACTCACAAATCATTGATACTAGATGAAGATGTACAAATAGAACCATCCATCATTAGATGCACTGGAC